>NW_006921904.1:1974975-1977506 GCF_000298275.1 Orycteropus afer afer
TTGAACCGCCAGCCTTCTGGTTAGCAGTCAAGTGCTTTAGCCACTATGCTACCAGAGCATAGTTGTTATTGCAATGTTGTTGTTATTGAGGTGTAATCCATGTTGAAAGCTGTAGTCCTTGACCTTCATAAGTAAGTGCTTCAAGTCCTTTTCATTTTCAACAAGCAAGGTTGTGTCTTCTGCATATCACAAGGTGTTAATGAAGTGTTCTTTTTCATATAGTCCAGCTTCTCAGATGATTTGCTCAGCATACATCTCAGATTAAATAAGTATGGTGAAAGGATACAGCCCTGACACACACTTTTCCTGATTTTAAACCATCACTATCCCCTTGTTCTGTTCCAAAGGCTGCCTGTTAGTCTATGTATAGGTTCCTCATAAGCACAATCACATGTTCTAGAATTCCCATTCTTCACAATGTTACCCATAATTTGTTTTGATCCACATAGTTGAATGCTTTTCCACAGAAAATAAAACACAGGTAAACATCTTTCTGGTATTCTTTGCTTTCAAACAAGATCCATCTGACATTAGTAATCATTCCCTCATTTCACAGCCTCTTCTGAATCCAACTTGAATTTCTGGCAGTCCCCTGTCAATATACTGCTGCAACTGTTTTTTATTTATCTTTGGCAAAATTATACTTGCATGTGATATTAATGATACAATGATAATTTCTCCATTCCGTTGGGTCACCTTTCTTTGGAATGAGCACAAATATGGATCTCATCCAGTCAGTTTTCCAGGTAGCTGTCTTTTAAATTTGTCATAGACAAGTGAGCATTTCCAGCACTGCATCTGTTTGTTGAAATATATCAATCAGTGTCTTAGGCTGAGTTCTGTAGAGAAGCTAAACCGGTGAAGCTAATAAATGTCTATGTATGTATGTTTATGTGTATGTGTATGTTATTGTTAGGTGTCACTGAGTCAACTCCAATTCCTAGAGACCCTACGTACAACAAGCTTCCAGCCTCATGGTAACATGCAAGCCACCACAGTATGACACACTGACAGATGAATGGTGGTTATATGTGTATGTATATATGTTGTTCTTGTTGTTGTTAGGTGCCACCAAGTCAGCTGCAACTCATAGCAACCCTACATAGAACAGAACAAAACACTGCCCAGTCCTGTGCCAGCCTCATGATCCTTGCTATACCTGAGCCCATCATTGCAGCCATTGTGTCAACTCGCCTTCTCCTTTTTTATTGACCCTCCACTTTAGCAAGAATGATATCCTTCTCCAGGGAATGGTCCCTTCTGACAACATGACCAAATTAGGTAAGACAAAGTCTGGCCATTCTTGCTTCCAAGGAGCATTCTGGCTGCACTTCTTCCAGGACAAATTTGTTTATTCTTTTGGCAGTCCATGGTACTCTCAGTATTCTTCGCCAACATCACAATTCAAAAGCATCAACTCTTCTTCAGTCTACCTTATTCATTGTCCAGCTCTCACATGTATATGAGGTGATTGATAATACCGTGGCTTGGATTAGTCACATCTTAGTCTTCAAGGAGACATCTTTACACTTCAGTACTTGAAAGAGGTCTTTTGCAGAAGATTTGCCCAGTGGTATACATTGTCTGATGTTTTGACTGCTGATTCCATTTGTGTTGATTGTGGAACCAAGTAACATGAAATCTTTGACAACTTCAATTTTCTCTCCATTTATCACAATGCTACTTATTGGTCTAGTTGTGAGGAGTTTGTTTCCTTTATTTTGAAGTGTAATCCATACTGCAGACTGTAGTCGTTAATCTTCATAAGGGCTTCAAGTCATCCTCACTTTCAGAAAGCAAAGTTGTGCTATCTGCATATCTCAGGTTGTTAATGAGCCTTCTTCCAGTCTTGATGCCATGCTCTTCTTCATGTAGTTGAGCTTCTCAGATTATTTGCTCAGGATACAGATTGAATAAGTATGGTGAAAGGATACAACCCTGATGCACTCCCTTCCTGATACTAAGCCATGCAGTATCCCCATGCTCTGTTAGAATGACAGACAGCCTCCTGGTCTATATAGTGGTTCCTCATGAGCACAATTAAGTGTTCTGGAATTCCCATTCTTCCCAATGTTTATCCATAATTTTTCATGATCCACACACTCAAATGTTTTTGCAAAGTCAATAAAACACAAGTAAACATCTTTCTGGTATTCTTTGCCTTGAGACAAGATCCATCTGACAGCAGCTGATAGCCCTTGTTCCACATCCTCTTCTGAATCCAGCTTGCATTTCTGGAAGTTTTCTGTTAATATACTGCTGCAACCATTTTTGAATTATCTTCAGGAAGATTTTACTTGCATGCAATACTAATGATATTGTTCGATAATTTTCACATTCTGTGGGATCACCTTCTTTGGATTGGGTACAAAAATGAATCTCTTCCAGTCAGTTGGCCAAGTAGCTGTCTTCCAAATCTCTTGGCATAGATGAGTGAGTGCCTCCAGTGTGGCGTCCTTTTGTTGAAACATCTCGGTGGGTATTCTGTCAATTCCTAGAGTCTTGTTTTTCACCACTTCCTTCAGTGCAAC
>NW_006921904.1:1977896-1983040 GCF_000298275.1 Orycteropus afer afer
TTCTCTTCAGCTCTTTTACTTTGTAATTTCTTCTATTTGCTTTAGCTACTCTCTCCTCAAGGGCAAGTTTCAGAGTCTCTTCTGACATCCATTTTGGTCTTTTCTTCCTTTACTGTCTTTTGAATGACCTTTAGCTTTGTTCATGGATGATGTTCTTGATGTCATCCCACAATTCCTGTTTTTCTCTCATTGGTGTTCAGTGCATCGAATCTGTTCTTTAGATGGTCTCTAAATTCAGGAAGGATATAATCAAGGTCACATTTTGGCTCTCAAGGACTTCTTTTAATTGTCCTCAGCTTCAACTTGAACTTGTATATGAGCAGTTGATGGTCTGTTCCACAATCAGCTCCTGGTCTTGTTTTGGCTGAAGATATTGAGCTTCTCCATCACCTCTTGCCACAGTTGTAGTCAATCTGATTTCTGTGCACTCCATCTGGCAAAGTCCACATGTATAGCTGCTGTTTATGTTGTTGAAAAGGGGTATTTGCAGTGACTATGTCATTGGTCTTGCAAAATTCTATCATGCTATCTCCAGCATTATTTCTATCACTAAGGCCATGCTTCCCAACTACAGGCGATTCTTCTTTGTTTCCAACTTTTGCATTCCAGTCACCAGTGATAATCAACACGTCTTGACTGCATGTTTGGTCAATTTCAGACTGCAGAAGTTGGTAACAAATCTTCAATTTCCTCATCTTTTGCTTTGGCAGTTGGTACATAGATTTGAATAATAGTAGTATTAACTGGTCTTACTTGTTAGGCATATGGATATTATCCTATCACTGACAGCATTGTACTTCAGGATAGATCTTGAAACTCCTGTGTGATGATCGATGCCATGCCATTTCTCTTCAATTTGTCATTCCTGGCATAGTAGATCATATGGTTGTCTGATTCAATATGGCCAAAAGCAATCCATTTCAGCTCAATATGCCTAGGATATTGATCTTTATATGTTCCATTTAATTTTTGACAACTTCCAATTTTCTTAGATTCATACTTCATACATTCCATGTTTTAATTATTAATAGACTCAGGACCATCTTGTTTTGATGCTTCCTGCATTGTTCCATATTTTACCCAGATAATTTTTCAGTATTACAACTTCAGGCTTAAATTATTTCTTCAGATCTTTCAGCTTGAGAAACACCAAGTGTGTTCTTCCCTTTTGGTTTCTAACTCCAGGTCTTGCCTATGGCACTGTAATACATTACTTTATCTTCTTGAGTTATCATTTGAAATAATCTGTTCAGCTCTTTTACTTTATCATTTCTTCTGATCCCTTTAGTTACTCTACCTTCAAAAACATGTTTCAGAGTTTCTTTTGACATTCTTTTTTGTCTTTTCTTTCTTCAGTGTCCTTTTAATATCCTTTTACTTTTTTCATGTATCATGTCCTTGATGTCATCTCACAGCTTCTCTGGTCTTCAGTCACTAGTGTTCAATACATCAAATTTATTCTTAAGATGGTCTCTAAATTTGAGCAGGATATATTCAAGGTCATATTTTGGCATGTATGGACTGGTTTTTATTTTCTTCAGCTTCAACTTGAACTTGTATATAAGCAGTTGATAGTCTGATTCACATTGGCCCCTGACCTTGTTCTGACTGATGATATTGAGTTTCTCCATCATTTCTTTCCACAGATGTAGTCAATTTGAGTCCTGTGTATTCTATCTGGTGAGGTCCACATGTATAGTTGTCATTTATGTTATTGAAAAGAGTTATTTGCAATTAATTAGTCATTGGTGTTGCAAAATTCTATCATGTGATCTCCAGTGTCATTTCTATCACCAAGGCCATATTTTCCAGCTACCAATGATTCTTCTTTGTTTCCAACTTTCACATTCCAATCACCAGTAACTACCAATGCATCTTTAAAAAAATATATATATATATTTGTAATTTGGTTGAAGGTTTACAGAGCAAATCAGTTTTCCATTCAACAATTCACACATATTTTGCTTCATGTCATTGATTGCAATCCCTTCAATGTAACATCACTCCTCCGACTTCCTCCCTGTGTTTCTCATTTCCACTCCTCTTTCTCTCCTAACCCTTCTTGCCTTGTGAACTTTGTCCTTGGGCAAATGTTGTCCTTTTGATCTCAAATTGTTTATTGTTCTAAAGACTGTATACTAGCCCAGAGTAATTGTTCACCTTATACACCTGTCTATAGTTAGACTGAAATCTGAGCTATGGGAGCAAGTTCGGTTCCAGGTCCAAAGGGTGACTGAGGACCATAGTCTCGTAGGTTCCACCAGTCTCTATTCAACCAGTAAGCCTGGTCTTTATTATGATTTTGAGATTTGTTCCACACATTTCTCCCATTCTGTCCAGGACCTTCTAAGGTGATTGATAATTCTCAGAGCAGCTGGTAGAAGAAGCCAGGCACCATCTAATTCTGGTCTCAGGGTTGTGGAGGCTGAGATTCACATGGTCCATTAGTCCTTTAGACTAATTTTTTCCATGTGTCTTTAAATTTCTTTACAGTCTTTGCTCTAGATGGGAAGAGACAAATTGCTGCATCCTAGATAGTTGCTTGCAAGCTTTTAAGACCACAGTCACTACTCACCAAAGTAGGGTGTAAAATGTTGTCTTTGTGGACCATGTCATGACAATTGACCATGATGTCCCATGTGAGACTATGGTCCTGAGTCCCAAGGCCCAGCAACTCATTCCCTCATGGTTTATGGTTATGGCTAAGAAGTTTTCATAACTTTTCCTCTTGTGTACTCTACTATATTCATGGATATATTTGCAGCATATGTAAATATCCTGTCAAATATATAGAAATATCCTCTGTAAAACCTATATATATTGCTGGGTTTAGTTCTGTTCTCCTTCCCACACCTATTCAGCTTGCGTGTCTATCTATGTAACCCCTCGTAGATTACTGATTATTGTTATTACTGTTATTGCAGCATTGTATATGAATTAGTGTTGTTGTTGTTGTTGTTATGTGCCATCGAGGCAAACCCGACTCATAGCGACCCCTCCTTGGGTTTCCGAGGCAGTATCATTACGGAAGTAGGATTGCCCAACCTTCCTTCCGAGGAGTCGCTGGTGGGTTTGAACTGCCAGCCGTCTGGTTAGCAGGCAAGTGTCTTAGCCACTATGTTGCCAGAGCTCCCTTGCGTGTCTATCTATGTAACCCCTCGTAGATTACTGATTATTGTTATTACTGTTATTGCAGCATTGTATATGAATTAGTACTTACCTCTATTGCCTTCAATTCTTGTACTCCTCCCAGCATCTTCCTTTCCTTGATCACTTTGTGCTGGCCTATAACATACTGTATACTGCCTTTCCCTTCACTCAAGTTAACATAGCATGAATTGTGAGGCTGCCACAGGGCCAGGCAGTGTTTTGTTCTGTTGTACATTGTGTCACTATGAGTCGGAGCTGACTTGATGGCACCTAACAGCAACACCACCCTCTAGTTAGCTGTTTACCCTTCTTTCCCCTCCAACCACTGGGAACCATCAAAGAATACTTCTTTTTGTGTGGAAATTTTTTCTTATTTTCACAATAGTGGTCTCATATTTGTTCTTTTGTGATGGACTGATTTCACTCAGGTTCATGAATGTAACGAAATGTCTCGTAGATTCATCATTGTTAACACGACACAGTATTCCATTGTGTATATGTATCATAGTTTATCTATTCATCCATTGATGGGTAATTAGGTTATTTCCAACTTTTTGCTATCATGAATAGTACTTTGATGAACATTGGTGAACTGTTCATGTCATGGCTCTTATTTCTTGAGGATATATACTTAGTATTGAGATTGCTGGATCACATGGTATTTCTATTTCCAGCTTTTTAAGGAAGCACCATACCATTTTCCACAGTGTTGTACCATTGTATAGCCCCACCAGCAGGGCATGAAAGTTCCAGTCTCTCCACACCCTCACCAGCATTTGTTTTCTGAACTTTGCTATTAGTGCTAGAGTGAGATGATATCTCATTGTATTTTGATTTGCATCTCTCTAATGTCAAACGATCGTGAGCATTTCCTCATGTGTTTACTGGCTGTCTGAATGTCTTCTTCAGTGAAGTGTGTGTTCATGTCCACTGACAGTTTTTTAATTGATTATTTGTCTTTTTGTTGTTGAGGTGTTGGAGTTTCCTATAAATTTTAGAGTCTAGCCCCTTGTCCATTGTCACTGCCAAAAAATTTTTCCAGGTGTATTCTCTTTTTACTCTTTTGGTGAAATCTTTTGATGCATGTAAGTGTCTGATTTTCAGGAGGTCCCGGTCATCTATTGTGTCTGCTGCTGTTTGTGCATTTTTAGTTATGTGTGCTAGTGTATTTATTCTAAGTATTTGGGCCCCTAAATTTATCCCTATTTTTCATTTGAAGGTCGTTATAGTTTCAGGTTTTACATTCAGGTCTTTGACATCAACGTATCATGATTGCATAGTTGATCGATTTCAGACTGCAGAAATTGGTAAAAAATCTTCAATTTCTTCATTTTGGGCATTATTGGTTGGTGTATAAATTTGAATATTGGTCTCATTAATTGGTATTCCTTGTACATGAATCCTCTCACTGACAGCACTGTACTTCAGGATAGATCTTGAAATGTTCTTTTTGACAATGAATATGATGCCATTCCTCTTCAATTTGTCATTCCAGCATAGTAGACTGTGTTAGGCTGCATTCTCCAGAGAACCAAAATCAGTAAATCTTTTATATACATATAGAGAAAGAGAAGTTTATCTCAGGAAAATGGCTCACACACTTATAGAAGATGGTAAGTCCAAAGTTCTTGGATCAAATGTCAAGCTGGAGGCTTTTCCAGACTCATGCAGCTGCAGGGGCTGATGAGCTCAATGTTGGCAGGCAGTACACCAGCTATTGACTCCAATGAATGATGAATCCAAGATCTCCAGGCCAAATGGTGGATAGTTCGCTCACGGACAGTTGTAGGCAGCATAACAGGATCCTGATCCACAGAAGAGTGTCTCTTTTCCCAGGATGTTCGTAAACATATTGGAAGCAGGCAACACCCCTAGGGAAACTCCCTTTCAACTGATTGGCTGCTCAAAACATATACATCCAATCCCATCATGGGAATAACCCACATCACAATTGCTTAAACCACACAGAATTGTGGTCCAGCCAAGTTGACACA
>NW_006921904.1:1984250-1985910 GCF_000298275.1 Orycteropus afer afer
GTGGGGCTGGCGCGGGATCGGGCAGTGTTTCGTTCTGCTGTGCATGGGGTCGCTATGAGTTGGAAATGACTCGACGGCACTTAACAACAACAACAATACCTAGGAAACTGATCTTCAATCGTTCTATTTCATTTTTGACAGCTTCCAATGTTCCTAGATTCATAATTTGGACATTCCACATTCCAATAATTAATGGATGTTTGTAAGTATTTTCTCTCATTTTGAGTCCTGCCACATCAGCAGATGAAGGTTCTGAAAGCTTTATTCCATCCATGTCATTAAGGTCAACTCTACTTGAAGGAATCAGCTCGTCTCTAGTCATATTTTGAGTATCTTCCACCCTGAGAGACTCTTTCCCAGCACTGTATCAGATAATGTTCCTCTGCTTTTCAAAAGGTTTTCAGTGGTCATTTTTCTCAGATATAGACCTCCCAGTTATTCTTCCTAGTCTGCCTTAGTCTGGAGGCTCTGCTGAGATATGTCCACCATGAGTGATCCACTGGAATTTGAAACACCAGTGGCATAACTTCCAGCATCACTCCAACATGCAAATCACCACAGTACAACAAACTGACAGACAACTGGTGGAAGGCAGTCATGAGTTAGCTCATTTAGGCCTTGTTACAAATCTATGGCACAAAAACTCTAAACTATAACTTGAACACTAAACCAAGTTCAGGTTCTATCCTTGACACTTATTAGCTATGTGACCTTGAGCAAATCACGAAGAGAAGACCTACTTTTTTTTTTTTTTACCTGAGTCAGAGCCAAATAGTAAAAGGGCAATGCTTTGGGATAAATGTCTCTATGGACAAGTTCCCTTCACTGTGTTCTCTTTCCTCAGATTTTACCTAAACAGGGACCTTCAAATGCTGGTGATTGGCCACCAGGGGTGTGAGGATAAAGGAAAAAAGGGATTAGCCACAATCCATGAGCACTTGACTACCAGCTACACGTTTGGCAGTTCCAACCCACCAAGTGGGCCTGGGATGACAGGCCTGGAGGACTATCATCTTCTGAAAGGTCACAGACTTGAAAATCCTATAGAGTAGTTCTACACTGCACACATGGGGTCTCCAGGAGTCAGAAACAACTTGATAGCAACTAAAATCAACCCTTGAAAAGATCAGTTACATTGTTATGTTTATCCTCCATAAATTAGAACTGAAAATAACCAATTGTAGGTGCTGAAGAGATCTCAACAGAGCTTCCAGACTAAAACAGACTAGGGAGAAAGGGCTGGTGAACTGCTTCCAAAACTCAGCCAATGAAAACCCTAGGATCACAAAGGTCTGATCTGAAACAGATCACAGAAATGGAGCAAGACTGAGCAGCATTTTGTTGTTTGTGCATGAGGTCATCATGGCCCAACATACAACAACAGTTGAAAGCAGCAACAACAACTTGCACTACCTCTGTGGAAGTCCACTTGTTAATCTGTAAGAATTTCAAATGCACATATCCTTTTAAAACCTAGCAATTCTTCTTCCATGAAGCAATACTCATATATATGGGTGTTTACAAGGATATTTATGACTCTATTGTCTGTACCAGCATAAGACTGCAAACAATCTCGACAGGGGAGTGAGTAAATATATTATGATATATTTGTACAATGGAATATAATGTAGCTAGCTATATATTTAAAAAAAAAAAAAAC
>NW_006921904.1:2013960-2015437 GCF_000298275.1 Orycteropus afer afer
CTTCTTTTTGGTTTGTAGTTGTCTTCATTTGAAAATTGATGTCTGTGGTTCTCTGTTTACAGTCTTATAAGCTTTATTTATTGAATACTTCCATAACTGGGTTGGTTCCATGTGTGTTAATGTTCAATTGTTGTTTGCTGTTGTTGGTTCTCTGTCCAAAGGATTCCCTTCAGCATCTCTTGTAAAGTTGGTCTGGTTTTAACAAATTTCCTTAATTTCTGCTTATCTGGAAATGTCCTAACTTTGTCATCATATTTGAGAGACAATTTTGCTAGGTATATATTTCTTGGTTGGAAATTTTTTTCTTACAAGGTTTTATATATATCATCTTGTTAATTCTTTACCTGCATGGTTTCTGCCAAAAAATCACAGCTTAGCCTTTTTGGTTGCCCTTTGTAAGTAAGTTGGTGCAGAAGCAAGTAGTGGTCCTCACTCAGTAGGTGGGGCTGCAGGAGGTGTAGCTATGATTGGGTTGTATAGGCATAGTTGCTGTCTCACACTCATGCAAAAATGATCTAAAAAAAAAAAACCATAAAAGTAAAAACAAGAGGAAAAAAAAACACACAAACTGCATCAACACACAGGAATAACTGCAAAAAAAAAAAAAAAAAGAAAGAAAAGAAAGAAAGAAAGACAAAAGGAAAGGCAATGAATGAAAAGAAATATTTAAAGAAATACTTTTAAATGACAAAAGAAATATAAATAGAAAAATAGGGGAAAATAAGATAAAACCCACAATATCTGGGGAGGCAAGAATAAGAGAAAATCCCTAGAGTAAATGAATAATAAAGAAAAAATTGAAAAAAATGCAAAATGGAAAACAAGGGATGGGAGGAGCCACAAGAAAGAAAGATGGGAACCAGGAAAAGGGGAGAAGGGAAGGGAAGAGAAAAAAAGCCAAAGACTAGAACCTGGGAAGGAAAAAATAAAGAATTTTAAAGGAAGAAAAAAGAATAATTTAAAAACAAACAAAAAGAGAAAACAAATTGGGAGGTGGACCAAGGCACCCAGGCTCCGTTAGAGCACACAGACTGGGATGGAATTCCTCCCAGCCCAGAAGGTGGGTGGAGGTGAGGATGGCTGCACCTCTGTTCACCAAGAGGATGTGAGGTATAAGAGTAACAAGGGGAACATTGCATCTTTCCAGTTGTCAGCCTCCAGTGTGGTTGCCCATACTGTCCTCTGCAAGCGGAGCCTATGGAAGTCGAATGGGAATGCTGCCACTTTAAATATCCAGAATGACTGCACTACTTGTAAATATTCAAAATGGCTGCACCCTCTGGACAGCCGAAAGTCCACAAGTCAGTTTGTCTCCTTCTTTCTTGTTCCCCTTTTTAGTCATCAGCCACCAGTGCAGTTGTCCATGCAGCCTTGTTGAGCAGGGCTGATTTTTAGGTTAATTTCAAGGTCCTAATGCCACTGGTATGCTCTGGTAGCATACTGCCTAAGGCACTTGACTGCAAACCAGAAGGCTGGC
>NW_006921904.1:2015537-2016685 GCF_000298275.1 Orycteropus afer afer
AAATATTTAAAGAAATAATTTTAAAAGATGAAAGAAATATAAAGAGAAAAATAAAAATCCACAATATCTGGGGAGGGGAAATAAAAGAAAAGAGTAAGAGTAAAAGAATAATTTTAAAAAATGAGAAAATGGCAAAAAGAAAAACAAAGAATGGGAAAAAACAAAAGAAAGAAAGAAGATGAGGACAGGAAAGGGGAAGAGGGGAAAAAAAAAAAACTAGAACTTAGGAAGGGGAAAATAAAGTATAAAAATAAAAAAGAAGGAAAAATAATTTAAAAAAAAAATCAGGTCAGGGGCAGGGCACCCAGGCTCCATCAAAGCACACAGACTGGGATGGAATTCCTGCTGATCCAGGAGGTGGATGGAAGTGGGGCATGGCCACACTTCCATTCATACATAAGAGTAACAAGGGAAATATCATACCATTCCAGTAGTCAGCCTCCAGTGTGGTTGCCCATACTATCCTTGACAAGCAGAGCCTATTCTTAGGTAACGGGGATCAGAACACTGCACATTTATAAATATCCAAAATGGCCACAGGGCTTATAAATATTCAAAATGGCTGTGCCTTCCAGACAGCCAAAAGTCTACAGCTTACCATTACTGTAGAAAGTCCAGGAAGAGTTTGCTTAAGGAAGGGAACTCACATTGTAGTTTACAAGGGATGGAAGGGAAGGGGAGGAGATAATTACAGACTAGTTGGGGGCCACTAGTTAGGGGTTGAGTTGGGTAATGGGAGGAATGGTATGGAAAGAATGTGTGACCAGCATGATAACATTGGGGAAAAGGAGAACACCAAATTGTGCACATAAGATATAGACAACAGAGGCTAATACCAGTATATCCAAAATACTGCATTACCATTAACACCAAACATCAGGCTACAGATAAACACATATACATCTGAGAAGATCAGATGGGGGTCAGTGAACAAGAATATACTCTAGACCAATGATAGACTCAGCTGGAGCTAATCTTGCACAGATACTAGTGATGCACAATACCTGCAATCATTACAGAAACAACAGAAGACAGATATAGAGCAATCCCTCATAAACAACCAGACACTGTGGGAGAGAGATCCACCAGATCTGCCAACTCAGGACCATAGTATTGGGGGACATCAGACTCAATTGGCACAAGAAAAT
>NW_006921904.1:2017230-2018200 GCF_000298275.1 Orycteropus afer afer
TGGGGAGTGAAACCAAATGTACACAAAATGTTGAATGTAAAACAAATTCTGCTCTGTAAATTTGCACCTAAAGCACAACTAAAAATAAATAAATAAATAAATAAGCTCAGTTTGTCTCCTGATTTGCTGTTTTTCTTTCTAGTCGTCAGCCAGCAGTGCAGTTGTCCATTCAGCCCTTGGTGAGCAGGGCCAATTGTTAGGTTACTGCCCAGGTCCTCACACCACTTGTAAATATTCAAACTTGCCATGCTGTCGGGATAGTCAACACTCTGCAGCTCCATTTGTCTACTTATTCAGTGTTTTTATTCAGGTTCTTCCATTAGTTGGTATTTAATCCACTTTGCATCCTTCCTTTCAAAGCTCAAGGCTCCAGGATTATCTTCTGTATCTGTGTCAACTGGTTTCTCTTTTCTCTGTTGAAGAGGGTCTGTGTTGCTTGTCTATCTATTTGACCATCTACCAGAAGTCCACCCTTTGTCAACTTGGCATTTGTACATATCTTTTTAAACGACATATAATTTCTTTAAAAAAAAAAAAAAAAAGACAATTTTAAAGTCATACTTGTGCCTAACATGATACAACTAACAAGTGTACAACTGAAAACACATCAGCCCTGTTTACATTTCTTATTTCATAAATGAATGAAACAAAAATATGTGATGCACACACACTATGAAGAAATACTCATAATAATCACAGTTCTCATTTCTGCAACTGGTCACATGGTTGTAGCTGGTATTTAGAACTATTATCTTCCACCACCCATTCTGCATTCACCTCACCCTCAGCAAGCACCTCAGCTAGCCATGGTTCTCTGCCTGGTTGTTGTTAGGTGCCATCAAGTCAGCTCTGACTCATAGTGACCCTTTGTATAACAGAAGGAAATACTGCCCGGTCCTGTGCCAGCTTTACAATACTTGCTATACCTGAGCCTACTGTTGCAGGAGCTCTGGTAGCATAGTTCCTAAGG
>NW_006921904.1:2018700-2022213 GCF_000298275.1 Orycteropus afer afer
GAGTCAAAATATTTTTGAGTGGGTTACTAGGGGTAATGATGAGTGGTGCCCCTCCCATTTCTACCCTTCTGTGAAGCTGTCACAAAAACCATTGGTGAAATGTTCACAGAAAACTCCTAGTGGGTGGGTCATTCTGGCATCAGCTACTGTTTACTGCTGGCCTTATTGAAAGTGGGTGACCAGACGTCATGAGCTCTTGATGTGATTCTATAGAAAGTACACAGCCTAAGAAGTATTATGGCCTAAAAAAACACTTGAACTTTAATCAAACCAAGCCTCAAATCTAACTTGGCTTATAGGAAATACAGCAAACAGAGGAACAAATTAAACAAAGAAGCAATCATGCAAATCTAGAATATGGGACATAGAGGATAAAGAATCCAGTTTCTCCAGCAATTCAATGGTAAGAAAACAACTGGGCAGAGGAGAGAAGGGATTGTGTGGCTAAAAGAAATATGACAACCAGGCAGCCTGTGGACTTCGTTGGTTCTCAATCTGAGTAAACCAACTGTAAAAGGACAACTTTGAGACAACTGGGGAAATGTGAATATGAGTGGGTATTAGAAGATTTAAGAAATTGTGGCAATTTGTTGGACACAATTATAGCCTGGTGGTTAATTTTATTATTATTATTATTATTATTATTATTATTATTACCATTTAAATGCACATGAAATGTGTTGGAAGAGGAGAGAAGGTGAGGGTGGGTAAAAGAAATAAGATTTGCAAAATGCTGAGAATCATTCAAGCTGAGCAATGGATACATGGAGATTCATTATATGACTGTCTCTACTTTTGTGAGGTTTGAAATATTCCATAATAAAACATTTTTAAGAGGACATGATGCTTAAGAGGACATCAAAACATGCTGAAATGCAATTTCATACATGCTGAAAGGCTCAAAAGAAAAAAAAAATCTATCAGAAAAGCCTTCCCCATATACTATATGCTGATTTCTTATCTATATTGAAAATGGAATCACTTCAAATATTTTTCAATTAGTTTTAAAATTGATGATTGAAGAAAAAAAAAATAAGATTAATCCTCTTCTACATTCTTCTGGCCCTAACACTACCACCAATTTAAATGACCTTATTCTAGAAAGAGCATCCAAACTATCAACCTGAGAAAGAAATTCAGTACATTAAAAGATCTGCGATATGTTCAGTGACTATCTCTTTTCTGCTGCCAGGAAATAATTCGGAGATCCAAGGAGAACCCAAATTGTGTATATCAATTGTCTGTGGTCCTAGAGAGAGGTGAGCTAAGGACTTCATGTTTTCAAAATCTGATGCTGTGAATCACAAAATGAACCAAAACTAAGTACAAGCACAGACAGGAAAAGAATTCCATAATGGCCCTTCTGTTCCAGGATACAGCTAAGCCAGCCAGCAGCATTCAGGGGTTAAAAATAAGTCCATTCAACATATGCCCACACACACTCCACATAACGGCAAATGGACACCTAACTTTTAAAACATCTTACATTTTGAAATTGCTTCAGAAGCATCTATCTAAATAATGGATTACAACTTGATCAAAAAATAAACCATTGAAACAACCACAAGTTCACTGAAGGAAAGATGCTATATAGGGGTGCCTTCTTTTAGAAACAAAGTCCTGTGTTTTCTGCAAAATGTTTTTCTCTGAATAAAATTATTCAGTATTTTAATTTTCAACTGTGAGAGAAAATATTATTGACTCTTAGTTACTGGTTTGTTTTTACCCTCAGAATTCCAACAACTGGAAAAATAAAGTCATTTACAAGATGCTTGGGGGCAGTGACGGTTCAGGGGCAGAACTTCCGCCTCCCATGCGGGAGATCAGGGTTTGAGCCCAGCAAACTCACCGCATGCCCAGCCACCACCGGGCTGGCAGCAGAGGCTGTGTGCAGTGTTGGAGTACCCAATAGGCTAGGCAAACACAGGCTTTCCTGTGCTTACTAATCTGCAGTGAACAGTTTCAGATTTTTTCACCCCATCCAAGGTTCTGCTTCGAGGTATGGCTGAGTTCTCTCTTGTCCAATGCCACAGCACCCTCCCATAGAATCAACACCTCCTTTCAAATTTACAACCATGACAGAGCCAGAGTACTCAGAAAGCAAGGTAAGCACAGCTTACTTGTGCTTACTTATTATTCGGTAGTGAAAATTTTGACACTTTTTGTGGTGAAACTCATGTAAAATTGTTCACTACAGATGAATAAGTAAGCACAAGTAAACCTGTGCTTACCTTGCTAATTGGGTCATCCACCCTGCCTGGGCAGTAAGCCAGTCCGGGAGCAGCAGAAGGCAGGTGTCTGTGTGAGTGCAGCAAGCACCCTGGGGGCAGGCCTCAATAAGCCAGTCCAGGAAAGTGGGTGGAAAGTGGGTGTTTGTGTGCAGTACCCCAGGGTCAGGTGGGGTAAGTGAGCAGGGCAGGGGAGGCCAGGAAATGAGCTGAGCCACTTGGAACAACTAAGGGAGACAAACTTGTCTGTCAGTTTGTCATACTGTGGTGGCTTGAGTGTTGCTGTGAGGCTAGAGGCTACACCACTGATGTTTCAAATGGCAGCAGGTTTACCCATGGTGGACAGGTTTCAGCAAACTTCCAGACTAAGACAGACTCGGAAGAAGAAAGAGGCCATCCACTTCTCAAAGAATTGGCCAATGAAAACCTTATGAATAGCAGTGAAACACACTGTCTGATATACTACTGGAAAACTTTATGAATAGCCAGAAACATTGTGCAATATAGTGCCAGAAGATGAGCCCCTCAGGTCAGAAGGGAGTCAGAATATGACTAAAGAAGAGCTATCTCCTCAGCCAACTTTAATGATGTGGATGGAGTAAAGCTTTCAGGAACTCCATTTGCTGAGGTGGCATGTCTCAAGATGAGAAGAAAGAGCTGCAAACATCCATTAATAATTAGAACAAGGAATGTATGAAGTATGAATCTAGGAAAATTGGAAGTTATCAAAAATGAAATGGAACACAAAAAGATCAATATCCCAGGCATTAGTGAGCTGGTATGGCTGGGTTTGGGCCATTTTGAATCAGATAACCATATCATCTACTATGCCAGGAATGACAAATTGAAGAGGGGTGGTGTGGTATTCATCATCACAAATAATGTATCAAGATCTATCTTGAAGTACAATGCTGTCGGTGATAGGATAATATCCATATGACTACAAAGAAGACCATAATACTACCATTATTCAAATTTATGCACCAACCGCCAAAGTCAAAGATAAGAAAATTGAAGATTTCTACCAACTTCTGCAGTCTGAAATTGACAGCATGCAATCAAGATATGTTAATTATCACTGGTGATTGGAAAGCAGAAGTTGGAAACAAAATTCACCAGCAGTTGGGAAATAGGGCCTTGGTGATAGAAATAACACTTGAGATTACATGATAGAATTTTGCAAGACCAATTACTTATTCATTTCAAATACCTTTTTTTCAACAACACAAATGGCAGCTATACACATGGATTTCGCCAGACGGAGTACACAGGAATCAGATTGACT
>NW_006921904.1:2023033-2023504 GCF_000298275.1 Orycteropus afer afer
GAAAAGATCCATATTTGTACCCATTCCAAAGAAAAGTGATCCCACAGAATGTGGAAATTATAGAACAATATTATTAATATCGCATGCAAGTAAAATCTTACTGAAGATAATTCAAAAACGGTTGCAGCAGTATACTGACAGGGAACTTCCAGAAATGCAAGCTGGATTCAAAAAAGGACATGGAATGAGGGTTATCATTGCTGATGTCAGCCAGATCTTGGTTGAAAGCAAAGAATACCAGAAAGAGGTTTACTTGTGTTTTATTGACTATGCAAAAGCATTTGACTGTGTGTATCATAATGAATTGTGGACAACATTGAGAAGAATAGAAATTCCAGAATATTTTATTGTACTCATGAGGAACCTGTACATAGACCTGGAGGCTGTCATTTGAACAGAACAAGGGGACACTGCATGGTTTAAAATCAAGAAGGGACTGCATCAGGGTTGTATCCTTTCACCACACTTATT
>NW_006921904.1:2024077-2024504 GCF_000298275.1 Orycteropus afer afer
AGTACCATGGACTGCTAAAGGAACTAACAAATCTGTCCTAGAGGAAGTGCAGCCGGAATGCTCTTTGGAAGCAAGAATGGCCAGGCTTTATCTTACATACTTTGGTCATGTTGTCAGAAGGGACCATTCCTTGGAGAAAGATGTCATGCTTGGTAAGGTGGAGGGTCAATGAAAGAGGGGAAGACCCTCAACGAAATGGACTGACCCAGTGGCAGCAGCGATGGGCTCAAGTATAACAAGGATCATGGAGCTGGTGCAGGACTGGGTGGTGTTTTGCTCTGCTGTGCATAGTGTTGCTATGAGTTGGAGATGATTGACGGCACCTAACAACAATAACAATAGCTGAGCAAACAATCCGAGAAGCTGGATTATATGAAAAAGAACATGGCATCAGGATTGAAGGAAGACTTATTAACAACCTGAGATA
>NW_006921904.1:2026575-2027197 GCF_000298275.1 Orycteropus afer afer
TGGCTTGGGTTAGGCACACCTTACTCTTCGAAGAGATATCTTTGCTCTTCAGTAATTTAAAGAGGTCTTTTGCAGCAGATTTGCCCAGTGAAATATGATGTCTGACTTCTTGACTGCTGTTTCCATTGGTGTTGATTAAGCCAGCCTCGCAGAGCGTTAAATTTTGTATCTGAGGATAAGTTCTCAATTATCCACCTTTATATTCCATCCTCTTTAAACCTGAACCTCAGAATCCAATCCCATACATACTCCTTGGCTCCTGCCTTTGCCCCCTGACTAGGTCCTGCAGCTTCCTTGGTGTGTCTTCTTCTTCCTCCCTTAGCAGGCCAGCATTTCTCCCAAGAGATGATATTGTGACCTCACACTAATTCAGGGGCCAGCAAGCACTTTCTGTAAAGGGCCAGTTAGTATATATTTTACGCTTTGCAGGCAATCCTGCCTCCATCACAACTGCTCCTTCACAGCATGAAAGCAGCAATAGACAACATGTACACAAATGGGTGTGGCTGTGTTCCAATAAAATTGTACTGACAAAAGTGGCGGGCAGGATGGATTTGCTGATCACCATTCTACTTGCTTTCTGGTCCAGGAACAGAGCTGGAGATCCATCCTAAGCAGGAAG
>NW_006921904.1:2038109-2041030 GCF_000298275.1 Orycteropus afer afer
GGAAGTAGATTGCCCAACCTTCCTTCCGAGTGGCTGGTGGGTTTGAATCCCCAGCCTTCTGGTTAGTAGTCAAATGCCATAGGCACTATGCTACCAGAGCTCCTTCAGACAGACAACATATAGCACTGGGCAAATCAGCTGCAAAGGATCTCTTTCAAATGCTGAAGAACAAAGATATCTCCTTGAGGACTAAGGTGCTCCTGACACAAGCCATGGTGTTATAAATTGCCTCATATGCATTTGAAAGCTGGACAATGCACAAGGAAGACCAAAGAAAAGTTGATCCTTTTGAGTTGTGGTGCTGGCAAAGAATGCTGAGAGTACCATGGACTGCTAAAAGGTCTAACAAATCTGTCCTGGATGAAGTGCAGCCAGAATGCACCTTGGAGGTGGAATGGCCAGACTTCCTCTCACCTACTTTGGTCATGTTGTCATCAGAAGGGACCATTCCCTGGAGAAAGATCTCATGCTTGGTAAGGTGGACAGTCGACAAAGGAGGGGAAGGCCCTCAAAAAGATGGATTGACACAGTGGCTACAGCGCTGGGCTCAAGTATAGCAAGGATCATGGAGCTGGTGTGGGACCAGGCAGTGTTTCGTTCTGCTGTGCATAGGGTCACTATGAGTTGGAAATGACTCGACAGCACCTAACAGCATGATAACTTCCACATTCTGCTGGATCATCTTTCTTTGGAATGGGCTCTTCCAGCTTGTTGGCCAGGTAGCTGTCTTCCAAATTTCTTGGCATAAAGAAGCGAACACCTCCAATGCTGCATCCCTTTGTTGAAACACCTCAATATCATTAGTTCTTAATCATATGCTTTACCTCTTGAAGTGGCTGAACATCAACTGATTCTATTTGGCTCAGTGATTCTGTATATTATTTCCATCTTTTGATGCTTCCAGCATCATTCAATATTTTGCCCATAGAATACTTCAATATCACAACTCAAGGTTTGAATTTTTCTTCAGTTCTTTCAGCTTAAGGAATGTTGGTTGACTTCCTCCCCCTTTGATTTTCCAAGTCCAGGTCTTTGCACATTTCTTTATAATGCTATACTTTGTCTTCTCCACCCACCTTTTGAAATCTGTTCAGCTCTTTTACTTCGTCATTTCTTCCATTCACTTTAGCTAGTCTCCACTCAAGAGCAAGTTACAGACATAGGTAGACAGGCTGAATGATCAGGTATGTATAGGCAAAAGGGAATATATCCATGACTGTATATAAGGTTATATATATATAAATACATATATTGGAGCTAAAAGGGGGCAAAGTTTTGATAACTTTTTAGCCACAGCCAACCACCCTGAGCAAGGAAGTTGTTGGTCCTGTGGGCTTGGGACCATGGTTGCAGGGGATATCAAACTCAATTGGCCCGTATGTATGTTAATACTTGTAGTATGTTAATACTGCATAAAAATAGTGTTCTACATCCTACATTGTTGAGCAGGAGCTCTGCTAGCATAGTGCCTAAGGCACTTGACTGCTAACCAGAAGGCTGGCGGTTCAAACCCACCAGCCACTCCTCAAAAGGAAGGTTGAGCAATCTACTTCCATAGTGATACTGCCTCGGAAACCCAAGAAGGGGTCACTATGAGTCAGGTCTGACTCAACAGCACGTAACAACAACAATATTGAGTAGAAACTGGGCTCTTAAAAGCTTGCAAGCAGCCTTTTAAGATTCAACAATTGGTCTCTCCTTGTCCAGAGCAAAGAAGAATGAAGAAAACCAAAGACACATGGAAACAATTAGTCCAAGGGACTAGTAGACCATGCAGACATCAGCCTACATGACCCTGAGACCAGAAGAACCAGATGGTGCCCAGCTACCACTAGTAAACCACTCACCATATTGACTTTCTAAACCACCACCCGTCTGTCAGTTTGTCATACTGTGGTGGTGTGTGTGCTGCTGAGATGCCAGCAGTATTTCAAATAACAGCAGGGTTACCCATGGTGGAGAGTTTCAGTGGAGCTCCCAGACTAAGACAGACTAGGTGGAAAAGCCTGGTGGTCTACTTCGGAAAATCAGCCAATGAAAGCCTTACAGATCACAACAGAACATGGTCTGATATGGGGCTGGAAGATAAGCCCCCCTGGCTGGAAGGTACTTCACAGTGGCCACAACAATGGACTCAAGTATGCCAACGATCATAAAGTTGGCGCAGGACCAGGCAACAGTTCATTATTTTGTATGTGGGGTCGCCATGGGTTGGAGCCAACTCAACTGTAACAACTTCCTAAAACCCCAAACTTATGAATTTCTAAAACCACCTGTTTTCAAGGGTTTCCAGATAGGGGCTGTGCACCTGTCACTGGCTTTCTGTTCCTTACCTTCCTGCTATCGAGGCTCCTCTCCCTCCTCCCCTGGCCTCACTGGCCAATCTGAAATAAGAAGGACCCTTACAAAGGCATCCTCTGTGTCAGGACCTGCTTGTCAACTTGTCACATATTATTTGAAGAACTCAAAATGACCCTGCACAGGATTTGTAACTAGTCCTGTATTAAAAATGAGGAATCTGAGATGGAAAGAAAATAATTAATTTACTGAGGGTCAGGAACTACCATGTCTGATTTGCAGGAATACTGCATATTCTGGTGCCCTAAAATATGTACCTGTCAAGGGATCTAGAAGGAGGTGCAGAGTCCAGAGGGACATATGTGTCCCACATAATTTTACTGCTAGTATCCACAATAACAAGTATGTCCAACAGAATCCTACCCCAGAGTTGAGAGGGACATATGTGTACTACATAATCCTACTCCGGAGTCCAGTGAGACATATGTGTCTTATTTAATATGTATAAAAATCCATATTTCATACTGTTGTTGTTGTTGTTAAGTGCCATCGAGTCGTTTCTGACTCATAGCGACCCCATGCACAGCAGAACGAAACACTGCCCAATCCCGCGCCAGCCCCAC
>NW_006921904.1:2044563-2045585 GCF_000298275.1 Orycteropus afer afer
TTTTCCTAGATTCATACTTCGTACAATTCCATGTTCCGATGATTAATGGATGTCTGCGGCTGTTTCTCTTCGATTTGAGTGGTGCCACATCAGCAAATGTGAACCCGGACTGAAGAGCAATCAGCCAAAGGGATTAGGTGAGGAGGGGAAACTACCAGTTTCATACTAAAATGTCAGAAATGCACCTTGATTCAGCATGCCTTCCATTAATTAAAACACAAAATACCCAAACACACACAAAAAAAATTGAAAGTGGAAAATAACTGGATAATGAAAGGGTTAAATTCATTATCTGTTCTTTATTCAATATGAAATAATAAATAACCCCTCTGGTTTAGTTCTCTAGTGCTACTATAACAGAAATACCACAAGTGGGTGGCTTCTACAACAGAAATCTATTCTCTTACAAGTTAAGAGGCTGAAAGTTCAGATTCAAAGTGCCAGCTCAAGGGGAAAACCAGGCTAAAAGTCTGACTTCAGAGTGCCAGCTCTAGGGGCTGGGTAAAGACCCCTCAACCTTGGGCTTCAGCTCTGCCTTCCAGGCACATGGAGTAAGCTGGAGGCTTCTTCTGACTCACACACCTGCTGGCTGCTGAGTGCAAGATTATCAGATAAAATGGCAGATTGTTCGCTCTCAGGCTGTGATGGCAACAATCCCAAAATTGACAGGCAACACGGAAGGTCACTGGTTCAAGTCCAGGAACTGGAGGTGAAGACTAAACCAAATGCAGGATCCTTTCCATACATAATGGAAGCAGGCCACACCCCAAAGGCAACTCTCTTTCAACTGACTAACTGCTCACAGCAGATGCCACCAGGAGGTGATTGCACCATGTTTCACCTCATCATGGAGAATAACTACCTCCAGCTGCCAAGCTACTCAAAACTATGGCCCAGACAAGTTAACATACAACCTTAACTACCACACCCTTCCAACATAAAATTATACATTCTGAGCCTCATATCAGTGGCATAAAACTACTTTTCAAAACTCCTTTAATGCTTTTATAGAAAAGAGAAAA
>NW_006921904.1:2047065-2048952 GCF_000298275.1 Orycteropus afer afer
TGAGAGAAACATGAGCTGTAACAATGTACAGCCTTAGAAGCCCTATGGGGCAGTTCTACTCAATCCTATACGATCACTATGCTGCGTCAGAATTGACTTGATGGCAGAATTGACTTGTAGTGGGTTACATGATGTCTGTTACACAAAATGTTAAATGCAGAAGCAGGTAGGAAATTCCAGCTGTCTTCCATTAAGCTGGACATAAGTTATTTGCAAAAATACAAAATAAATACACTTTTCTAACTTCATAAAAATACATAATTTATGTTAATGTGTATAGTTTCTCAATTTTAATTTCTAAAGTGGTAAATATTGATAAATGGAACCCCCAAAATGTCTTCAGAATCCTCAATAATTTTAAAGAGTGTAAAGTGGCCTTGAGGCTAAAAAAATTTAAGAAGTGCTAGTGTAGTAGTTGGAGTTCCTGGGTGGTGCAAATTGTTCACACAGTCTATCCACAGGTGCCTTGCAAAAGTCCTGGTGATCTATTTTCAGGAAACCAGCTATTGAAAACCCAGTGGAGTAGTTAGTTCTACTGTGATACACATAGGGTTGCCAAGAGTCAGAATCTACCTGATGCCAACTGGTTAGCACAGTGGTTAAGAATGAAGACTCTGGGAGTGACTTTCTAAATTCATATCCCTGCTTTGCTTTCTCTGAGTCTCAGCTTCCCTGTTGGGAAAACAGGGATATAATATTATCTACCTCGTGAGGCTGTTGAGAAATCTAAATGAGCTAAACACATACAAAGTGCAGCAAAAGTATCTGGAAAATAGTAAGCTCCTTATGTTTTAGCTTCTATTATTATTGATTTTTACTTATTATATATGTTGTGTTAATTTCTAGGAAAATTCCCCCAAGTCAGAAGGTGAATGAAAAGAATATACTATCAAATTACCCAAATATATTTTACTTACTTGGATTAGAAATAGAAGACATCTAGTGATGAGACTCATGTTTCAAGCATAAATGTGACATTTATTCAATTTACTCCATTTACTGTGAATTTCATATTCCCTTTGTCCAGCACTAAGCATTACAAAATCCTCTTCAGAGAAACTAAAATCCCACACTTTTATAAAAAGCCAAACCCACATCTGCAAAGACTGTGTTTAGAAAATGAATGAGACAGCACAAGGTGACAGGTCTGAGACACATGGAGCCACGTGACAATGGAACTTGAGGTTAGGACACCAAATATAGTGATTAATAATAAAATGTAAGCAAGTTCCCCCCAACCAGCAGGAAAAACAAAGGGGAAAGGAAAGGAAAGCCTGGGCATCCAGGAAAGAGTGAGCAAGCAGCAGAGGGTTCCAGGTAAAGGGAGGGACCTAGGCCCCAACCCCCAAGCACCAAGAAAAGTAGAGGGAAAAGGAAAGAAAAGCAACGGAATCCAGGAAAGAGTGAGTAAGCAGCAGGGATCCAGGTAAGGGGAGGGTAGAGAGGTTTCAAACAGCTAAGGGAGACAAACTTCTCTGTCAGTTTGTCATGCTATGGTGGCATGTTGCTGTGAGACTTAAGGCTGCACCACCAGTGTTTCAAATGCCAGCAGGGTTGCACATGGTGCACAGGTTTTGGCACGACTTGCAGACTGAGACAGACTAGGAAGAAGGAGGAGGCCATCCACTTCTCAAAGAACTGACCAGGGAAAACCTTATGAATAGCAGAGAAACCCTGCTACATTAGCAGGCAACTATATGGATAGCCCAGAAACACTGTCTGATACAGTGCAGAACAAGGAGCCCCTCAGGCTGGAAGGCTCTCAAAATAGGACTGGGAAAGTGCTGCATCATCAGAGTGGAACCAACCCTACTGATGTAGATAAAGTAAAGCTTTTGAGACCTCCATTTGCTGACATGACATGACTCAAATTGAGGAGAAACAGCT
>NW_006921904.1:2051097-2051713 GCF_000298275.1 Orycteropus afer afer
TAGAATTGTGGGATGATATCAAGAACATCATCCATGAAGAAAGCAAGAGGTCATTAAAAAGATGAGAAAAAAAGAAAAGACCAAGATGGATGACAGAAGAGACTCTGAAGCTTGCCCTTGAGTGGAGAGTAGCCAAAACAAATGAAAGAAATGACAAGATAAAAGACCTGAACAAGAGCAGCTCGAGCAGACAAAGCCAATTACTACAATGAAATGTGCAAAGACCTGGAGTGAGAAAACCCAAAGGGAAGAACATGCTTGGCATTTCTCAAGCTGAAAAAATTGAGGAAAAAATTTAAGCCTCGGGTTGCAATATTTAAAGATTCTATGGGCAAAATATTGAATGATGCAGGACACATCAAAAGAAGATGAAAGGAATACACAGAGTCACTGTACTGAAAAGAACTGGTTGATCTTCATCCATTTCAGGCAGTGGCATATGATCAAGAACCAATGATACTGAAGGAAAAAGTTGAAGCTGCACTGAAGGAATTGCTGAAGAACAAGGCTCCAGGAATTGACAGAATACCCATTGAGATGGTTCAACAAACAGATGCCCCACTGGAGGCACTCACTCAGTTATGCCAAGAGATGTGGAAGACAGCTACCTGGCCAA
>NW_006921904.1:2053856-2054564 GCF_000298275.1 Orycteropus afer afer
AGGAGTGGCTGGTGGGTTTGAACCGCCAGCTTTCTGGTGAACAGTCAAGTGCCTTAGGCACTACACTACCAGAGAGCCTTCCTATCACCTACTTTGGTCATATTATCAGAAAAGGATGTCATGCTTGGTAAGGTGGAGCATCGACAAAAGGGGGCAAGGCCGTCGATGAGTGGCTGCGGCAATGGGCTCAAGTATAGCAGTGATCGCGGAGCTGGCACAGAACCAGGCAGTGTTTCCTTTTGCTGTGCATGGGGTCGCTATGAGTCGGAGACAACTTGATGGCACCTAACAACAACAACAAGTTGTATAATAATGAATGCCTTGAATTCAGTCAGGATTTAGGCAGTGAAATCAAAATTGGAGCTTTCTTTCAGAAATATGGAGTTGATGTTGTCAATTCTGTATTGTCTTGATGCTCTTTGGAGTCTGTGAGTGGTGTAAACAGTTAACATTCTTGGCTGCTAAACAATTAGTTGGCGGTTTAAGTTCACCCAGAGCTGGTTTGGAAGAAAAGCCTGGGGAACTACCTGAAAAAAATCAGCCATTAAAAACTCTATGGAGCACAGTTCTACTCAGACACACATGGGGTCACCATGAGTCAGAGTAGACTCAACAACTGTGTTTTTATGTTCTTAATATAGTTTGTCTCAGCTCTGGTGGCATAGTGCCTAAGGCATTTGACTGCTAGCCAGAAGGTTGGCGGTTCAA
>NW_006921904.1:2055924-2056897 GCF_000298275.1 Orycteropus afer afer
AACATGGATAAGTTACATCACCACTGTGTGCATCCAATTTCTTGTATGTAGTGACCAGGAAGTGCAGGAAGATGGGGGTGGTAAGTGTTGCTCTAAATTAGTTCAAATGTGTCATCAAAATCTAAAATCCTGTGACTCAAGTAGGGTGCCACTTTTCAGTCTAGATTACAGAGAACATGGTGATTAACAGCAGTGTGTTCTTGAGCTATAATGCCTGCAATTCCTCATCTGTCAAGTGGGAATAATACATGTACCTACAGCCACGTGTTGTTGTGAAGACTAAAATCTTTGCCCTTGATCCTATGATAGGAAAACTCCACCATGAGGTGTTAATGGAATCCACAAAATTTAACCTTGAAAAATACAGGATGCTGTAAGGCTGAGGTATTCCAATTACTATTGCTGTGTAGAATACTATCTGAACTTTTTTACTGCAGTTATTATGTGCCATCAAGTCGGCTCTGACCCCTAGTGACAGCAGAATGAAACACTGCCCGGTCCTGCACCATCCTCACAATCCTTGCTGTGCTTGAGCCCATCATTGCAGCCACCGTGACAATCCAACTTGTTGAGGGTCATCCCTCTTTCACTGACTCTCTACTTTACCAAGCACGATATCCTTCTCCAGGGAATAGTCCCTTCTGAAACATGACCAAAGTATATGAGACCAAGTCTGGCCATTCTCATTTCTAAAAAGTTGTCCGGCTGCCCTTCTTCTAGGACAGATTTTTGTTCTTCTGGGAGTCCATGGTATTTTCAGTATTCTTCGCCAACACCACAATTCAAAGACATCAACTCTTCCTCAATCTTCCTTCTGTTTGTCATACTGTTGTGGTGTGTTGCTGTCATGCTGGAAGCTATGCCACTGGTATTTCATTCAATACCAGCAGGGTCACTCATGGTGGACAGGTTTCAGTGGAGCTTCAGACTAAGACAGACTAAGAAGAAGGGAGGGACCCTCTACTTCTTAAAA
>NW_006921904.1:2058987-2059842 GCF_000298275.1 Orycteropus afer afer
AAGCAAAATTCATTCAGATTATAGACAAGAAGGGTGTTATTTTCTTTCCTGTTTTAGTGTAAACAGTAGATTGCATGTATTTCTAGGTTTAGAAGGAGGCCTAGTGGCACAACGGATAAGCACTCAGCTGCGAACTGAAAGACTGGTGGTTTGAACCCACTAGGTGCTCTGGAGGAGCACCCCACAATCTGTTCCCATAAAGATTACACTGTACAGGTCACTGTGGGTTGAAATTGACTCAACAGAACATAACTAGTTTAGAACACACTTTGTTCAAAGCTGCTGCAAATTGAATGGACTTGAGCCAACTTCCACAGCTCCACCTTAGGCTAAGATGTTGAAAACACTGTACAGCATGTTGTACATGAAGAATGCTGGACCAGGAATGCTCTCTGGCTTCCTTACTAGCTGAGTGGCTTTAAAAAGTTACTGGACTTCACTGAGTCTATTTCCTCATCTGTAAAATGGGAATACTACCTACACCTCACAGAGGAGAATAAAAACAATGGTATCAGAATGCATTTTTACTCAGCAAAAGTACAATGAGGCAATTTTCAATCACCACATAAAACCAAAACCAAACCAAACTCATTGCCGTCAAGTCGATTCTGACCCATAGGGTGACCCCTTTGGATTTCCAAGGTTGTAAATCTTCACAGAAGTAGATTGCCCAGTCTTCCTTCCATGGAGTGCCTGGTGAGTTTGAACCACCAATCTTCTGGTTAGCAATCAAATGCCTTAAAGCATGTGAAAAGTAGATGAATAAAGAAGACCAAAGAATTGATGCCTCTAAATTATGGTATTGGCAGAAAATACTGAACATACCATAGACTGCCAGAAGAACGGACAAATCTA
>NW_006921904.1:2060407-2061356 GCF_000298275.1 Orycteropus afer afer
GTCAGCTAGCTGCAGATGACACTGGCTTGGTATGGACAAAAACTCAAAACTCACTGCCATCGAATCGGATCCGACTCATAGCGACCCCTCCTTGCATTTACGAGGTGGTATCACTACAAAAGTAGATTGCTCCATCTTCCTTCCAAAGAGTGGCTAGTGGGTTTGAACCGCCAGCCTTCTGGTTAGGAGTCAAATGCCCTAGGCACTACGCTACCAGAGCTCCTTGGTATGGATAAGAATCTTTAATCAGATCTTTCTGGTGTCTACTGCAACTTCTGACAACTGCCTCCAAGGCAACAGGTATATAAGGAAACTATCGATATAGACTGGATTAGCTCTTTGGATCAAAAAGGAATGTGGAGAACAAAAAATTTCAGAGAAAGAAAAGCACTATCTCAACAATGTATTTTAAGGAGAGAATTTTATAATTCTAAAGCATGAAGTTAAAGATACAATGTTTCAGGCTTTATATGTGTAGCCCTGATTGGCAGGTCCTGCCCACATGCTCACTTCTCTAACAGGAGAGCGTTAAGATACAATGACAAGAACGTTCAGCTGTAAGAAACCAAAACAGGGAGAAGGAACAGCAATAACTGTGTGGAAGTGCACCAGGAAGCCCCACGACGTGTAAGTGGAGAAGACCCAGAATGGGAAAGAGAGTATATATAAACCAGAAACAACCAAACTCACTGCGACTGAGTCAATTCTAACTCATAGCAACCCTATAGGATGGAACAGAACTGCCCCACAACGTGTCCCACGCTATAAATCTTTACAGAAGCAGACTGCCTCATCTTTCTCCCATGGAGCAGCTGGTAGGATCAAACCACTGACCTTCTGGTTAGCAGCCAAATACTTTAATCACTATGCCACCAGAGCTCCAGAGTGTTATCTAGACAAAGGAAAATAAACACCTATCAAAGAAGAGAACAAGGAGAGAAAATGCCAG
>NW_006921904.1:2062316-2063513 GCF_000298275.1 Orycteropus afer afer
AAGCTGCCGACCTTTCAGTTAGGAGCTAAGCACTTAACTCCTGCATGACCAGATGTTCCTTCCACTCAATCAAGTGTTAAGTTAAATCAAAAACATGTCACATGCAAAACACTAGCTTCCCAAGATACAGATGTGTCAAACACAAGAAGGGGTAGCTGTGTGGGGAAGATGACAGAGAACAGGATGAAGGAGTAAAATGAAAGCCTGAGGTGCCCCGCACTGCTGGGGAACAGTGAGCCCATGTACAAGAAAACAGTTCTCTCAGCACTACATCCAAGGTATAAAAAGATGACATGTCCCCAGCAAGTGAGTGCTGGGAAATACAGGCGAGAGTAACCACGTCCTCCACGTCCCTGGCAGCACTGGTCAAAGAACACCCCACTGCCCTCTGTGCGGCACGCTTGCCCTCTAAAGGATAGTGAGCACCCCCTTTGTCAGGAACTGTGTGAATGATGGGTCCTCTCTGGATTTATTCAGCCACCACAACCTGTGAGGACATCAACACCTCCACTTAACAGATTTCAAAAACCAAGTCACTACCCCAAGCCACAAAGGTAGCTCCATGGGTTTGAACTTCATGTTCAGTTTCATTTGCAATCTTCCCCTAAACCAACTAAACCAGTGGTATTTCTATAATAATTAAGCGTTTCTATTTATTTTCTTCCTAAAGTTAACTGCCAAGGCAGCACTGAGAGCTGAGCACGGCATTCTCCATGTTCACGTTTACACAGAGCTTTTCCAGCCAACTGCGGTGCACTCCTACAGCTCTGGCTGGACTCGGTGACAGTGCTCAGAGCCACTCACTCCACAAGCCAGCATCTGGTTCTCCTGCATAAAAGCCTCTAAAACCCGAGATCATTCTCAGGGCCATGATGTGGTAAACTCTCCTTCCAAAAGCTAAATGAAATTTGGCAAGGACAAGTCACTCGATATTTCCCATATTTTTCTGACAGCAACAAACCATTTAAAAGCCAAGGTAATAAGACAACTTCCAGATAGCAGCACAGGCCCCAGGGTTCAGGAGATAGACTGCTCACTTTGTAGAAATACAGACTTTGAGAACTGTCTGAAAATGACACTTAGAAACCAGTTTGATTCTGACTTTTATTATGAGGTCAGAACAAATGAATTACAGGGAGAAGTAGCAGCAAAAAAGGAGTATCCCACACCCTGCCCCCGGCACTCAGGCAACAGGAG
>NW_006921904.1:2064425-2066272 GCF_000298275.1 Orycteropus afer afer
CTCACCAGCCTTGATTCTATCAGGCAACACACAATGGACTTCTGTGCAATGTGATATTCACTTCTCAGAATGCTAAGGATGCTCTGTTACCATGCTGTCCATTGTACAGAGGATGAAATGGACACTCAGAGATTAATTCAATTGCTCGTGATCATTGTACAGTAAGGAGCCCTTTGTGGCACAGTGGTTAAGCACTCAGCTTCTAACCAAGAGGCTGGTGGTTCAAGTCCACCAGCTGTTCTGCAGGAGAAAGATGTGGCAGTTTGCTCCTGTAAAGATTCTAGCCTAGGAGACCCTATGGGGCAGTTCTACTCTGTCCTACAGGGTCACTATGAGTGAGATCATGTAAGTACTTGTAAGTACAGTGTATGAGTCAGATCTGACTTCACAGCTCGTGCAATTAACCACTAGGGTCCTATTTCATTCCTGTGTGGAGCCACCAGGATCATTTCACCCTCTGATGATTACTAAACATCTTTTGAAAAAGTGAAAGAAGACTGCATTTTCTAGAAAATTACTGTGCCAGAAACATGAACTCTCAAGTCATGGAGCTTTGGGCTGACTGTCATGAAATGTCTCTATCAATTGGTGATGGAAGTTCCTGAGCCAGTTAAGTTGCCCCCAGAGAGGCCCCACAGGGCAGCATGGATGGAAACAACCACACCAGAGCCCCCCTTGAAATGCAAGGGTCTGGCCGTACCTGTGCCGTCAGTCCACCCCAGGGCTCTGTACTGCTGCAGGACTCTGCCCACCGCCTTCTTGTTTTTAGCAACCGCCACAGCTCTTGTCAAACCAAACCGCTGTTTGTAGTATCTCATCAAGGAACGATGGCCGACTCTGGCACCTGATTTTCAAGAGCGAGACGGAAACACTGAGTAGGATAGTTTCTCAAGGCAGAGCTCTAAAGCAATAGCTTTCCCAGTCAGAAACGCTGTGCCAGACAAAACGGCGCTCTCCTGCCACCTGCTGAAGAAAGACAAAACAGCAAGTAAAAGGGAGAGGAGGAGGGAGAGGCAAGATTGCCACAGGACAGACAAGTTAAAGTCGGCCACTGTGAAGGGAAAAACGCAGCACACTGACTGCACTTACACATGCTAGGCCTCCCTCAAAATCACAACGCACAATACTAACACAGATCACAGGGGGAGGGCCGGGTCGAATGGGAGAAGATACGGAAAATGCGAATTCCTAAAAAAAGACCATACTTACTGGACTGATAGAGACTAGAAAAACCAACCCCAACACTATCATCCTAAAATGTCATTTGAACTTGGATTTGAAGCTATTTCTGCAGGTCATCTGTCAGCCAATAACAGAAGTATGTAATATGTTTAAGGGAGTAACATGCTCCCTTAAACAAGGAACTATATAAGAACAAATGGTCAACAGTTACCGAAAAGCAATGAGAAGGCAGGAAGGGGAAGGGAAGCTAGATCAACAGAAACAGAACAAGCAGAATGGCAATGATGAGACTGCCGACAGTGTGAAAATGGTACCCAACGCCACAGGAACACCTGTGTGAGAACTGTTAAAGGGACACAGATCTGTTGGGCAAACTGTCCCCTAAAACACAGTCTAAAAAAACAAAACAAAAAAGTCACAGAGAAATAAGGGATTTTAGCCTGTTTTAAATACAAAGAAAATTAAACACAGAGAGTGGTCCTGATGTTGCTGTCTATCCTCCAGTCAGGGACTTGAACAGAGATCAGCCCACCTTTCCTTTGCTTAAATATTCTACTGCAGTAGTTCTCAATCAAGGGCAGTTTTACCCATCCATGCTCAGGGAACATTTGACAATGACTGGAGATATTTTTGCTTGTCACAAATGTAGAAGTGCTACTGGCATC
>NW_006921904.1:2066728-2068290 GCF_000298275.1 Orycteropus afer afer
TAAAGCCATTAAGTCATTCATTCTTTCAGAAGTGAATTTCTAACTTTACTTACCAAGTTATTCTGATGTCATTACAATCTACGATTATACATATCAGTCTCATAGGTCCATTATAAATAAACACAGTGGGGAAAAAAGAGACCCTGTACACTCCAAACAAAATTTAGGATAAGGACACTGACTCCACCAAAAGTTTTCGAACTCCTGCAGCTGACCTAATGAACACCTGAAGTGAAGACATTTATTTATTAGGCAACAATCTGAGGTTCCTATTTAAGGATGAGGCACAACTGGTATGTGAATCGAGGAGTGGGCAAACTATACCCAGTGAACCAACTCCAGCCAGGTATTGAAAATTTTATGAAAACACAGCCACACCCATCAGTATAGGCACTGTCTGGCTGCTTTCACACTACTAATTGGGTGGAGGTGAATACTTGCCATAGACCCAATAGCCCACAAGGCCTGATGAGCATGTGGCCTCATGTAGGAAAAATGGGCCAACCCTATATCTGGGCTTCTTGGCAGGTGAATATGATGGGGACAGGTTTCACTGACAACTCACTTCCAGCCTTCATCAGAGCAGTGGCTAGCCCAGGGCACTAGCATCAGCATCACCTGAGAGCTTACTAAATCCAAGATGATGACGTTAGCTGCCATCACATTGATTCTGATTCATGACGACCCCACATCCTCAGAGTAGAAGTGCTCCACGGGTTTTCAAGGCTGTGACTTTTGGGAAGCAAAATGTCAGACCTGTTTTCTGAGGCACCGTGGGTTGGATTCAAACAGCTACAGTAGAGTGCTTAACCTTTCATGCCACCCAGGGACTCCACATACAAGTTACCTTTTCTCGATAGTATTAGGATACAAGTAATCAACTATCTGCCCAGACAGATATAAACATGTACATATTATTTAACATCCAGGAAACAGTGATTTCCACAGAAAATGAGTAACAGGTAGAACCATATGTACACCGTCTAGTTAAGTATTACATTTACACATAATACAACCAACTCTTTCAGAACCTTTTGTGTAAAGAGGCCATAAACAGAATACTACAAAATACTGTAGACAGCTATATTTGCTTTTAGGATCCAGAGCTTTAACTGGTATGAAAAGAATGCTATCAGGTTATTTTAAGTCGCTACACTTGGCAGAAAGAGCTCTGGTGGAGCAGTTTGAGCACCCAGCTACTAACTAAAAGGTCAGCAGTTCAAATCCACCAGCTGTTCCATGGGAGAAAGATGTGGCAGTCTGTGTCCCTAAAGATCTCTGGCCTTGGAAACCCTGTGGGGAATTTCTACTCTGTCCTACAGTCACTATGAATCAGAATCATCTTGACAATAACATTTTGTTTTGAATATTTGGCAAGCTACCTTGGAAATAGTTTACTATGTGGATATGGAAAAGTAGTTACTTTCAATTGATTGTTTTGTGATATATCCAAAGATGACCAAAATAAAAACCACCTTTCAAAACATCTTTTGAAAGCAGACATGGTCTTTCGGTACCAATGTGGATGGAAACATATTCCCCTGAAGCTAAATGCTCTGGCC
>NW_006921904.1:2070785-2071893 GCF_000298275.1 Orycteropus afer afer
ATAAACAGTACAGCCCTGGAAATTAAATAGGCAGTTCTACTGTGTCCCAGGAGTCAGAATCAACCCAATAGCAGTGGGCTGGGTTTGGGTTTTTCCATTTCAAAGTTGCCTACAACCCTCTCCAAGACTTAGTCAACATATATCCTTCTGACTCCTGTGTGTATTACACCCTGTACTGAGATGAAAAAGCTGAGAGAAGCAGGCTTTGTTCTCAGACATAATGGGGGCAGACAGACAAGCATGCCAGTAATTACAAAGGAGCAAAAAGATGTTTTGGCAGCTATGCCATGTTACGAGAGCAGAGGAGACACTTCTTACCCAGTGCCTGGACAGGAAATGAGTGCAGGAAGATGCAGAGTAAGGCACGGCACATGCAAAGGCCCAGAGGACAACTGTCAGTAGGAGGTATAGGAAAAGCCCAGAATACCCATGGGGCCCGAAGCTGAAGAAATTCAGTTTTCTGAAGGCAATGGCTCCAAATGGAAGAGTTCTAGAAGGTAAAGAAAACAGACTTCTGTTTGTTTTAAAAAGAATATCTGAGTAGTTGTGAGGAGATTGCAATGGCCAGACAAAGCTATAACGGTGATACGGACAAAACAAAGAAAAGATAATCAGAAGACATTTAGGAGCTGACTTGGCCACTCTCTGGATGTGAGAACAAGTGCATCCTAAGAAGCCACACAAGCTTCCAGCACTGGCTAACCTCAGACCTGATCACCCCGGGGGGACCTCTGGTAGCATAGTGCCTAAGGCACTTGACTGCTAACCAGAAGGCTGGTGGTTCAAACCCACCAGCCACTCCTTGGAAGGAAGGCTGGGCAATCTACTTCTGTAGTGATACTGCCTCGGAAACCCAAGGAGGGGTCACTATGAGTCGGGTCTGACTCGACAGCACGTAACAACAACAATCACCCCGGGAAGATGTGTTTGCTAACTGAGGATTCGGTTAAGTTTCAAAACTTTAGTGTCCAGATGAAAATTTCTCTAATATATAGTATTTCTTAAGTAGGGTAAGCTCATCATTATGAACATTTTGTAATACAATGTGCTAAAGTAGATGCAAAATGAAGCCAACATTTCCAACAAGCCAGGATTACTACAGGCATGA
>NW_006921904.1:2073703-2074267 GCF_000298275.1 Orycteropus afer afer
CTCCAGATAATTAGGATTTTACCAGCCCTGAAAACTTTGGAGAAAAAAATGCAATATAAGATTGCAACATTTCTTCTCAGGATGTTCTTACTGAGTGAGACACACAGTTAAGAAAGGTGTCTATGGGTTGGCTGAGTGTGACAGTTGCGAAGCACCATTTTTATCTTTACATGTGGTATCAACAGGAAAATTAAAGAATTAGTATTAAAACAGAAAGAAAAGCTTAAAAGATTTACTTTGTTAAATAGGAAAACTGATTATTCTGCTTTTAAAGTGAAGGTTTACACTCTCATCCTTATTACAGTTTTAAATACTATGACTAAATGGATCAACTATATAGGCATGCAATAAAATATTACACAGGTCTTAAAAATAAATGAAACAGGACTATACGTACCAGAGTTGAAAAGTTACAAATGACACATTAAGTAAGGAAAAAGGCAAACTGAAGAACAATCCTTAAGACAAGCTCTCATTTCCACTTTAAAACCAAAATTGAATATGATGGGTACATACATATATATGTACACTGGTTCACCTGGAAGATGAGCCCATACCTCCTCA
>NW_006921904.1:2095817-2096836 GCF_000298275.1 Orycteropus afer afer
AAGTCATTTTCTCATTTGCAAAATGGGAAGGGGGCTGGGGGAAATAAACACCTCATAGAAAGGTAAGTAAGGTTACCAAGACTATAAGGTACAGTGCCAGACATACTACTGATCACTCCAATGTAAATATGACCACCTCATTTCACTCCACACTGCAAACTAGATGTACCTAAAATCATAGAAGTCCGCAAACTCCAAAGCAGCATCCCCGTCTGTGAAAAGCTTACAGTGGCTCTTGTCATTCATGTGTGCCTGGACAGCTTCCGTGGAATAGAAAGATTTCCCTTTCTCATTGCACCACAAGCAAATCTTCCCAACACCAACTTTCTCCCCTGCAAAAATAACGAGGAAAGAACCATTTGGTAGGCAGAATAACCCTCACCATTTCTCTCCACAATTCAAACAACATCCATCAAGATTTTCATTTCCACAAAGTAAGCAGGTGATTCAACCAATGGCTGACATGAAGCATAGAACTAAAGCAGAGAAAGAGAACCACCTTATTTCCTTAAATCTACCCCTCAATCATGTGGCTCTTCCACATTAAAAACTACTGTACTTACCCAAATATCTAATCAGTCCCTTAAGATCAGAAAGATATTCTATATCAGGAATAAAGAAGCTGTGGACTTTTGTCATGTGAGCCACATTCTTCATCAGGGAGTTTGAATGATGAGAACAAAATAAGCAGTCTGTTACAGGGATGGCACCCAGGGATGGGCATGCCCCAGCCCCTGCTTCCTCCGCATCCCGCTCCTCTGCACCTTCGTCCATCTCCTCAGCATCCTCACATTCCAGTTCTTCATCAGAATCCACATCTTCCCAATCTTCTAGTCAGAATTTTGAAAAACACAATCAGTTTAAGAGAAGTGGTAAATGCAATCAAAGATATCAACAAAGATTTACAAATACAAGGTGAAATAGTTCATACGCTTGAGGAGACAAATGCCAATTATGTCCACCAAGGACAAACCCTTTCTCAAGATGTGAATTTGAGCTATCCATGTCCCAAACACCAT
>NW_006921904.1:2097376-2099223 GCF_000298275.1 Orycteropus afer afer
GTTGCTGGCTCAAACTGCACATTTCAGATTACCTACTTAATTGTGAGCCCTTCATTTTACTGTCTTAACAAATTAAAGTGCAAAGCCACCATACCTGGAAACTTAGAGAATCACAGATTCTACAACAGATGGTGTCACGTTAGCATGTCTTCCTACAAACCACTTCTGGCTCATGGTGACCCTTTGTGTGTCACAGCAGGGCTGTGAACCACAGGGTTTTCAAGGGCTGTTTCAAGGGAAGATCACCAGGCCTTTGTCCCTGGACACCTCTCAGTGGGTTCGCTAAACTTCGGGTCGGTTGCGCCATCCAGTTTCCCAATTCATTCCACAATATTTATTAAGCGCCTATTTCTTTTTTCCCAGGTAACGTTTCAGGCCCTCGATATAGGGCAGCACACTAAACAGACACAACGGCCCGAATAAGGCACTACAGAAAGCATCTGAGCCACCTCACCCCTCAGTTTCGCTCACAAGCTGCCAGCCTCCTCACTGCCCTCCCCCCGACAGGGCCAATACCGTCTTCGTCCAGGTCTTCGTCCTCCTCCTGCTCGCTCTCCGCCCCCTGCTGCTTTGCCAACTTCTTCGCCTGCTGCTCAAACCACCGGAGTCGGGGCGGCTTCTCCGCCGGGTCTCGGTCGTGAGCTCCGCGGCCACGTTTTGCCACCGCCACTGGACCTGTGGACTCGTCCGTCGGTGCCGAGGGAGCCTTCTTGGGCGACATAGAAGGCTGCGCCCTGATGGCCTGCTGGATGGCCGCGTTCATGGCATCCTTGTCCACACCGTCAGCGCCCAACCCTTTCTCCAGGTTCTTCTCGTTCATCATCTCCACCCTGCGATTCACCGCCTGCACCGCCGCCTTCTCCAGTTCCACGTGCCGCCGCGACTTGAGGTGGTTCTCGTAGGCGTTGAAGGAGGCGAACTTCTTGCTGCAGACGGTGCAGTAGGTGGCCGTGCCCTTGCTCTCCTGCTCCGCCACGGCCCGCTGCGCCCGCACCCGCTCCTGGAAGCCCTCGGCGGTGACCGGAGCCATGTCGGCCACTTTCCGCCGCAGGTTGTAACGGTGCCAGTCGGTTTTGTAGTGGGCCCGCTGCATCTCCGCGTCGCGGAACGCCACCCGGCACGTGATGCACGTGTACGTCGCCATCGCCAGGCGGGGAATAAGCTGTGACCCACCTAGGAACCTAACGGCAAGGGCCTTGGCCCCACCAAGCCCTCCTCGGATTTTAACTTGCTTCAGCGAAGAACTGTGTCGCCGAACGCAGACTTCCTGACTCTCTCAGCTGGAACTCCCGGCACGCGCCGGAAGTTAGTCTTAGCTGAACAGGAAGTCCTTCCCTGTGGTCCGTAACCACGCCCCACCGAGGCGCAGCTAGGATGACGAGAGGACGCCTGTACCAAATCAGGTATTGGGCCGGACTGATCGTTAAGTGTTGATTGGCTGGCGCTGCGCCGCAGAGTACTTTCCTTTGTGGTTGTGCTGTGCTGTGTGACGTAATTAGGGGGTGGCAGGGACCGAAAGGCGTGGGCAAGGCAGCTGCGGCCCTGGCGAGGACACTAGGGGCAGAGCTGCGCTGAGGATCTTGGTGGGACGAAAGCCAGCCTCCGCGTCCCTTAGCCAGTGAATGGATCAGAGAGCACCAGAGAGGCCAGGACCTATCTGCGGCCCTTCTGAAGCGGCCCTTCCAGCGGGGGCGCAGGCAAACCTCTGAAATGAAAATAACTTGCCAGGTAGACGAAAATTAGCACAGCAAAACCACTACCGAAGAGAATATAATCCAGACTGGAAAGAAAAAAAACTCAAGGCCCTCGAGTCTGTTCTGACTCATAGCGACCCCTATTGGGTTTCC
>NW_006921904.1:2099733-2101548 GCF_000298275.1 Orycteropus afer afer
GTAGAAATACCACCTTAGAAACCCAAGGAAGTGGTCGCTGTGAATCAGATGTGATTCGAGGACAGTGAGTTCGGTTTTTTTGGTTGCGTTTTCAAGATGGTAAATTTGTATGCAGGTAGATTGCCCAGTCTTCCTTCTGTAGAGACTGGTGGGTTTGAACTGCCAACCTTCTGGTTAGCACTCAAATGCCTTAGGCACTATGCTACGAGAGCTCCTTGGAGGACATTATGCTGAGTGAAATCAGTCACAGAAGGAAAAATACTGTATGAGTCTACTATTGTAAAAAATCAAGGAAAGGTTTACAAATGGAAGGAAACTTTCTTTGTTGGTTACCAGAGATAGGAGGGGAGGGGGGCAGAGGGAAAATTGCTAGATAGGTAAGAGATAAGTATTGATCTGAGAGAAGGGAAAGGCAATATACCAAAATTGAGTGTGGTGCATTGAATTACTTGTTATGGATTTTCTAGCCATAGTCTTTGGAACTCCCACCAGATCACTGAGTGGGACCATACAAATAAGGTGTGCAGAAATCTGATGTTGGGATTGCTTAATTTTTGTCACTCTGCCAGGCTCTGGTGGCATAGTGCCTGAGACATTTGACTGCTAACCAGAAGGCTGGCAGTTCAAACCTACCAGCCACTCCTCAGAAGGAAGATTGGACAATCTACTTCTGTAGTGATACCACCTTGGAAACCCAAGGAGGGGTCGCTATGAGTTGAAATCAACTTCTTTGGTCCCAGGCTTAAAACGAGCATGCCTAGAGACAGAGAGGGGGATCTCATTACCATCAAAAGAGAAGAGCAAGAGGTGAAATAGAGCACATCCTTGGACCCGAGATCCCTGCACTGGACCTCCTTGGCAGAGACGCCAGGCTGACGGCCCAACAGAGAGAGATGCCCCGGTAGAGAGACGGTCACAGTGGAATCAAGAGGCACGAGACAGAGCAGTGGGCTTACCTGGCGTGCAGGGCTAGAAAGCTGAGTGCCGTTGGGCAAGAGGATAGGTATGTCTAGGTGGGGTGCACCTAAGTATACCTACTGGCAGAGCTAAAAAAGCTTTGTACCATTTGCCTAAGCAGGGAAGAAGCCAGGCCTAGAGCCCAAGGACCAGAGAGGGTATGTTTGAGGGCACGGCAGAAGGGAGACTGTCCTGATAAAAGAATTGTATCCTGCACATGTTCTTGAACCTGAATTATAGCCTGTTACTTCCCTAATAAACCACATAATTGTGAGCACTGTCTGTGAGTTCTGTGCGGCCATTCCAAGGAATTACCAAACCCAGCAGAGATGCAGTGAGTGCCATGGGAGGGACAGTTGGTGTCAGAATTGGTAAAAGACTGGAGGACGGTGCCATGTCTGGCCTCATAGGAATAAACCTTGGGCTGCTGATGGTGATTCTATCTTCCTCTTTTGAAGTTAGAGGAGGTCAGAAGATGCTGAAACCAAGTCCTTGCATCGAGTGACCAACACATTAACACTAAGGAAAAGGAAGAGAGGTGCACAAGAGGTACAGGCAACAAACATAAGCACTTTTACATACACAATACAGCATTATCACTAATAACAAGCATTAAATTACTGGTAGATACATAGGTAAAAAGGCTAAATGACCAGGTATGTCTAGGTAAAAGAGAACATACCTGTGATAGTTGGAGCTGTGTGTCAACTTGGCTGGACCACAATTCTGTGTGATTTAAGCAATTGTGATGTGGGTTATTCCCATGATGGGATCAGATGTATATGTTTTGAGCAACCAATCCATTGAAAGGGAGTTTCCCTAGGGGTGTGGCCTGCTTCCAATATATTTATGGACATC
>NW_006921904.1:2105363-2107248 GCF_000298275.1 Orycteropus afer afer
AAATACCAGTGGCTCAGCCTCAAAACTCACATCAACATGTCAGCATAGTAGGACAAACTGACAGAAAGTTTGTCTCCCTGAGAGTGTTCTAGACAGACAAAATCATAGGGATGGGCTTCCTAAATTGGTTCTCAATGATTCTGTTTTGGTTCTCCAATTTGATTCATCGTAAAGGCACTGGTGACCCTGCCTCCATTAGTAGAGAGAGCCCTGCTAATTTGTGGCATGAAGTAGCAACATTAATGTGCAAAATAGCACCACCAATAGATCAAGTACTTGTGAGAAGTGAGGCTCTGGATGATCCCATATTTGATACTTTTTTGCAATTTTTTCAGCATGAGGAGTATAAGGAAGATGGTTGGTTGGTCCTACTTATGCTAGACAAAGCAGTGAAAGAGTGAGATGAGTTCAGGGCTGCTGAGTCAAAGCTTAAGTGCCTCATAAACGAACTCAATGTTTACAGTTGTACTCTGAAAGAAAGCCTTATTTCTTCTAGTAACAAAGATGATGTTGCCTAAAACCAAACCCAGAGTCTTATTGTGAGGGTGGCTGAATTACAACACGAATTAAATTGCCAACCTAGAATGGTGTCTGAAGTTAAAGTGAGGGCATTGATTGGGAGAAAATGAGATCCTGAAACCTGGAATAGGGACCTATGGACAGATAGGAAGATCAGGATATAGATCCTGTCATTCTGTTGAATCACTCCCATCTGAAAGGATTGTATAAAACCATTATCCCTTCCATTTCAGTTTGATAGGATTAACCCAACTGTTCCTGCTGGGTCATTGCCTGAGGCAGAGGCCATGGAAGACATTGCTGAATGTTGTCAGGAACTTCCCCAACCACCCATTATTGCTGCTAGACCTATAACTAAAGTCCAAGCAAGCCCCCAAAATTGAAATATGAAGTGTGACTGAGAAGGTGGTACACTACACCAGAAAAGACCTACTTGATTTTGCTAACATATACATTACCTTCCCTTTCCCACTCTGCACCTATGGCCTCATGGGGAGTTCCTTATGATCAGTTGGCCAAGGAAGAGAAAACTCGTGCCTGGCTTACAGATGGTTCTGCATGATATGCAGGCACCACTTGAAAGTGGACAGCAGTGGCACTGTAACCCCTTTCTGGGACTTCCTTAAAGGACAGTGGTGAAGGGAAATCCTGTAAATGGGCAAAACTTTGATCCATGCATATGGCTGTTCACTTTGCATGGAACAAGAAATGGCCAGGTGTGCGATTGTATATGGATTCATGGGTGGTGGCCAATGGCTTGGCTGGATGGTCTGGGGCTTGGAAGGAGCATGGTGACAAAGATGTATATGGAAGAAGTATTTGGATAGATTGCTCTGAATGGGCCAAAGGCATAAAGATATTTGTGTCTCGTGAATGTCCAGCAAAAGGTGACCTCGGCAGAGGAGGACTTTAACAATCAGGTGGATAGGATGACACTTTGAGTGGAAACCAGCCATCATTTTTTCCCAGCTACTCCTGTCATTGCTCAATGGGCTTATGAACAAAGTGGCTGTGGTAGCAGGGATGGAGGTTGTGCATGGGCTCAGCAACATGGACTTCCACTTACCAAGGCTGATTTTGCTACAACCACTGCTGTGTGCTTAGTCTGCCAGCAGCAGAGACCAACACTGAGTCCACTATATGGAACCATTCCTTGGGGTGATCAGCCAGCAACTTAGTGGCAGGTTGATTACATCGGACCATTTCCATCATGGAAAGGACAGTGTTTTGTTCATACTGGAATAGATACTTATTCTGGATATGGATTCGCCTTCCTTGCACGCAAAACTGCCATCCATGGACTTACAGAATGCCTTATCTACCATAATAGTATCCCACACAGCATTGCTTCAGATCAAGGGACTCA
>NW_006921904.1:2108403-2109607 GCF_000298275.1 Orycteropus afer afer
GTATATGTGCATCAAATATTTTTGTTTCCTTCTGTTACGAACTGTGAAATGTAAATAAAGTTAATGTGTATTGGTTGTACACGTGTTAGCGTATCATGTTAGGCACAAATATGACTTTATAATTGTCCTTATTTAGATATTATATATGGTTAAGATGTGTACAACTCCCAAGTTGACAAGCGGTGGACTGTGATAGTTGGAGCTGTGTGTCAGCTTGGCTGGACTACTATTCTGTGTGATTTAAGCAATTGTGATGTGGGTTATTCCCATGATGGAATTGGATGTATATGTTTTGAGCAGCCAATCCATTGAAAAGGAGTTTCCCCAGGGTGTGGTCTGCTTCCAATATATTTATGGACATTCTGGGAAAACAGACACTCTTCTATGGATTGGGATCCTATTGTGCTCCTACAACTCTCCGTTAGTGAACAATCCACCATTCAGCCTGCAGATCTTGGATTTGTCATTCATTGGAATCAACAGCCAGTATACTGCTTGCCAACCTTGAGTTCATCAGCCCCTGCAGCTGTGTGAGTTGGGAAAAGCCTCCAGCTTGACATTTGATCCAAAAACTTTGGACTTGCCAGCTTCTATAAGTGTGTGAGCCATTTTCCTAAGATAAATTTCTCTTTCTCTATATGTATATGTAAGCTTTAATGGTTTTGCTTCTCTAGAGAACTCAGCCTAACACAATACCCATGACCATATATAACTTTGTCAGACTATATTTCTACATTCATATTTGTATGTGCTATAAGAATGTCCATATATATAATACAGCTAACAGAGCAAAGTTAGCTATTCTTAGCCACAACCAAACACCCTTAGGGAATAAGGGATGGAAATGGGAGCGGTACCACTCACTATTACCCCTAGTGACCTACTCAAAAAAATTGTTGCTTCCTGTCCCTGCTACCCTATGCTCTGTGGGTCTGGAGATCTTAGTCCTAAAGGGAAGAACACTCCCATCTGGAGACACAATACTGATTACATTGAACTGGAAGTTAAGAATGCCACCTGGCCATTTTGGCTTCTTCATGCCTCTGGATAAACAGACAAAGAAGAGCGTTACTGGACTGTCTGGTGTGATAGATTCTGATTACAAAGGGGAAATTGAATTGACATTACATAACAGAGATAAAGAAGAATATGTCTGGAGTACAGGAAATTCTTTAGGATGTCTCTTAGTATTACCATGCCTTGT
>NW_006921904.1:2109707-2113113 GCF_000298275.1 Orycteropus afer afer
ATATTTCTACATTCATATTTGTATGTGCTATATGAATTTCCATATATATAATACAGCTAACAGAGCAAAGTTAGCTATTCTTAGCCACAGCCAAACACCCTTAGGGAATAAGTCAGTGGGCCCATGGGCTTGGGATCATGGTCAAAGGGAACATCAAGCTCAACTGACATAATATACTACACAAAAACATTGTTCTCCACCCTACTTTGGTGAGTAGCAACTGGAGCCTTAAAAGCTTGCAAGCTGGGGGCATCTCACCGCCATCAAGAGAGAAGAGCTGGAGGTGAAGTAGAGTGCATCCTTGGACCTGAGATCCCTGCACTGAACCTCCTTGACAGAGATGCCCCACAGAGAGAGACTCTCACCAGAGAGAGACACCCAGGCAGAGAGAGACACCGTAGCGGAGAGAAACACCTAGCAGAGAGAAGGTCGCAGTGGAACCAAGAGGCATAAGACAGAGCGGCAGGCATTCCTGGCCCACAGAGCGAGAAAGCTGAGTGCCCTTGGGCAGGTGTCTTGGTGACAGAGTGGGGTGCACCTAAGTGTACTTAGCAGCAGAACAAAAAGAGCTTTGTAACACTTACCCAAGCAGCCAGAGGCCAGGTCAAGAGGCCAAGGGCCAGAGAGCCATGTCTGAGGGCACAGCAGAGGAGAAACTTTCCTGATTGAAGAATTGCATCCTGAGAGTATTCTTGAACCTGAATTGTAGTCTGTTACTTCCTCAATAAACCACATAATTTGAGGGGGGAGGTAGGGGAGAAGCTTTCAAGCAGCAATCTAAGATGCAACAATGGGTCTTTCCTCCTCTGGAGCAAAGAAGAATGAAGAAAACCAAAAACACATGGAAACAATTAGTCCAAGGGACTATTGGACCATGCAGATCTCTGCCTACATGGCTCTGAGACCAGTAGAACTAGATGGTACCCAGCTGTCACTAGTCAGCCACTCAGAAAATGATCAAAATAGGAGATCCTGGCTAGAGTGGGAGAAAAATGTGGAGCAATACTAAAAATCGTAAGAAAGACTAAGCTTACCAGTCTGACAGAGACTGGTAAAACCTCTATGACTATGGCCCCTAGTCATCTGTCAGGCCTAGAACTGAACTCACTCCCTTGGCTTCTAGCCAAACAAAGAAAGACATTTATACCAGGTAGATACACTCATTAGGAAAGAAGTACACAGGGAAAAGGTAACCATGGGGAGGAAGTGAGAAGACAGCTGTTACATTATGGGGATTGCAATCAATGTTATGAAACAAAATGTGTATGAACTGTTGTATGAAAAATTAATTTACTTTGTAAACTTCCACCCAAATCACAGTAAATAAATAAATGAATTATGCCGGGAAAAAAAAAAAAAGTTGTCTTGGTGAAAAATATTTAATATACAGTGGGCTGCCAGAAGAAGAACAAAAAAATCAGTGCTAGAAGAAATAAAACCAGAATGCTCCTTAGAAGTGAGGACAGAGAAACTTGGGCTTGCTTACTTGGGACATGTCATCAAGACAGACAAATGCTAGAAAAGGACATCTTGGTTAGTAGAGGGACAGTGAAAATGAGGGAAACCCCAAATGAGATTAGTTGATACAATAGCCACAAGACTGAACTAACACCAACCATCATGAAGGTGGCATAGGGCTGGGCAGCGTTTCGTTCTGTTATGCCAAATCAACAGCAACCAATAACACTCAAAATGCTATCTAAACATGTAATCAACCTAAAAGAATTAATGGCATGCTTTGTATTCCTTCCTTGGTACTAAGTCTTGGAAATCTAGTATGTATTTTACACTGACTAATACCTGCTGCTGTCATGGCAACCACATCTGGTTCAATGGAACTGTGCTCTGTAGAGTTTTCAGTGGCTGATTTTTGAGAAGTAGATCACCACACTTTTCTGAAGTGTCTCTGATGTGTTTGTTGTTAGGTGCTGTCTCATTGGCTCTGACTCATAGCAACCTCTTGTTCTGTTTGAACGACTGCCCCTTGGTCTATGTACACATTCCTCATGAGCACAATTAAGTGTTCTGGAATTCCCATTCTTCACAATGTTACCTATCATTTGTTATGATCCACATAGTCAAATGCCTTTGCATACTTAATGAAACACAGGTAAGCATCTTTCTGGTATTCTCTGCTTTCATCCAAGATCCATCTGAACAATCTCTCTTTCCACTCCTTCTTCTGAAACTGGTTTGAAATTCGATGTAATGCTGCAAACTTTTTTTTTTAAATTATTTTAAGGAAAATTTTACTTGCATCTGATTTTAATGATGTTCTATTATTTGCTCATCCTGTTAGATCACCTTTCTTTAGAATGGGCACAAATATGGATCTCTTCCAGTAGGTTGGTAGCTGTCTTCTAAATTTCTTGACATAAATGAGTGTGGGCTTCCATCATTGCATCCGTTTGTTGAAACATCTCAATGGGTATTCTGTCAATTCCTGGATCTTTGTTTTTAACCAATTACTTCAGTACATCTTGGACTTCTTCCTTCAGTACCATCAGTTCTTGATCATATGCAACCTCCTGAAATGACAATGTCAAATTGTTCTTTTTGGTACAATGATGCTGTGTATTCTTTCCATCTTCTTTTGATGCTTCTTGCATCATTCAGTGTTTTGCCTATGTTGTTAGGTGCCATTGAGTCAGGTTCAACTCATAGAGACCCTATGTATAACAGAACTAAATATTGCCTGATCCTACATCATTCTCACAATCCTTCTTATGCTTGAGCCCAGCACGGTAGCCACTGTGTCAATCAATCTTATTGAGGATCTTCCCCTTTTTTGCTACCCCTCCACTTTACCAAGCATGATATCCTTCTCCGGGGAATGGTCCCTTCTGACAACATGACCAAAGTAGGTGAGATGAAGTTTGGCCATTCTTGTTTCTAAGGAGCATTCCAGCTGTGCTTCTTCCAGGATAGATTTATTCTTTCTTCTAGCAGTTCATGGTATTCAGTATTCTTCACCAACACCACAATTCAAAAGCACCAACTCTTCAGTCTTCAGCTTTCACATGCATATGAGGCAACTGAAGACACCATGGCTTTGGATAGGCACACCTTAGTCTTCAAAGTGACATCTTTGTTCCTTAACACTTTAAAAAGGTCTTTTACAGCATATTTGCCCAATACAGTATGATGTCTGATTTCCTGAATGTGGCTTCTATGGGTGTTGATTGTGGATCCAAGTAAAATGAAATCCCTGACAACCTCAATCTTTTCTGCATTTATTGTGATGCTGCTGATTAGTCCACATGTGAGGATTATTGTTTTCCTTACATTGAAGTGTAATCCATACTAAAGACTATAGTCTTTGATCTTCATCAGAAAGTGATTCAAGCCATCTTCATTTTCAGCCAGCAAGTTTCATAAAATGCATTCATAAAATACATATGAATAG
>NW_006921904.1:2114288-2114942 GCF_000298275.1 Orycteropus afer afer
TCTTCAAGTCAATTCCAATTCATAGTGACCCCCATTGGGATTTCAAGGCTATAAATATATACAGATGTAGATTACCTCATCTTCCTCCTGTGGAGCAGCTGATGGATATGAACTCCTGACCTTCCGGTTAGCAGCCAAATGCCTTAACCACTACACCATCTGATCTCCTTATAGGTGTATGGGCATTATCCTATCACTCACTGTTAGCATTGTACTTCAGGACAGATCTTGAAATACTCTTTCTGAGGAATGCAATGCCATTCACCTTCCATTTATCATTCCCAGCATAGTAGAACATATGATTGTCTGATTAAAAATGGCCAATATCAGTCCACTTCAGCTCACTAATGCCTAGGATATCGATCTTTAGGCATCCATTTCATTTTTGTCAAGTTCCAATTGCCCTAGATTCATACTCTGTAAATTTCATGGTTCAATTATTCATGGATGTTTGTAGCTGTTTCTTCTCATTCTAAGTAATGCCATATCAGCAAATGAAGGTCCTGGAAGCTTTACTTTATCCACTTCATTAAGGTTGAGTCTACTTTTAAAAGACAAGAGTGAGCTGCAGAGATCCACATGAGGAGAGGGAACCCAGGCATGCCCAAAGCAGCAAGGTGGGAGAACCAGAGAGTGGAGATGAATAGGCCAGGC
>NW_006921904.1:2134684-2135284 GCF_000298275.1 Orycteropus afer afer
ATACAACTTTGCTTGCTGAAAGTGAGGATGACTTGAGGCACTTACTGATGGTTGAATAACACAGTCTGCAGTATGGATTATGTCTCAATATAAAGAAAACAAAATCCTCACAACTGAACCAATGAGTAGCATCGCAATAAATGGAGAGAAGATTGAGATTGTCAAAGAATTCATGTTGCTTGGTTCTACAATTGATGCCAATGGAAGCAGCAGTCAGAACACTAGATGACGTGTAGCACTGGCAAGGTCAACCGTGAAGGAACTGTTTCAAGTGCTGAGGAGCAAGGACGTCTCCTTGAGGACTAAGGTGCACCTGACACAAGCCATGATATTTCCAATCGTCTTGTATGAATATGAGAGCTGGACAATGAATAAGGAAGACTGAAGAAGAGTTGATGGTTTTGAGTTGCAGTGCTGGAGAAGAATGCTGAAGGTACCATGGACTGCTAAAAGAACTAACAGATCTGTCCTGGAGGAAGTGCAGCTGAGATGCTCCTTGGAAGAGAGAATGGCCAGGCTTCATCTCACCTACTTTGGTCATGTTGTCAGAAGGGACCATTCCCTGGAGAAGGATGTCATGCTTGGTAAGGTGGAGGGTCG
>NW_006921904.1:2136399-2139116 GCF_000298275.1 Orycteropus afer afer
TTTTGCCCTGTTCATAGGTGAGTGTCTGTTGCCCATAAGATAAAGTTTAAATTCCTTTGCCTACTAGTGGTCTCTTCTCCTCTGGAGCAAAGAACAGTGAAGAATATCAAAGTCATCTGGAAACAATTAGTCCAAAGATAAGATGGACCACAAGGACCTCAACCCTTATGACCTTTAGACCGGAAGAACTAGATGGTGCCTGGCTACCAATGCCAACTGCTCAGAAAGGGATCAAATCTGGAGATCCTGGATAGAGTGGGAGGAGAACTGTGGAACAAAATTCAAAACTACAAAAATAACCAATTAATGGTCAGAAAGAGATTGATGAAACCCCTGAAACTATGGCCCCAGGCTATCCTTCAGTCATGATCAATCAGCCATGAGACACCAGACAGGTAGCACTCACATACAGGGAAAGCTGGACAGACAGGAATGCACAGATAAGAAGGGCACAGGGAGGGGTGGTCACAGGGAGGAGAGTTTTTTATGGCTGGGGATGGTAACCGGGGCTGTGAAATCAGATGTGCATGACCTGTTTAATGTAAAACAAGTTTGCTTTGCAAATTTGTACCCAAAGCACAATAAAATCAAATAAATTCTTTTGCCTGGCTCTCAGTATCTTCCATAATCTTTCTGTGTTATCTGTATTTTAAGTAATCCTATTAGCTCTAAATTGACTAAGATATCCCTCCCTTCAAGGAATTTTTCATGACTTTTTTTTTTTGTTGTTGTTGTTGTTATGGGCCGTCAAGTCGGACTCAACTTATAGTGACCCGTCCTTGGGTTTCTGAGGTGGTATCACTATGGAAGTAGATTGCCCAACCTTCCTCCCGAGGAGTGGCTGGTAGGTTTGAACTGCCAGCCTTCTGGTTAGCAGTCAAGTGCCTTAGGCACTATGCTACCAGAGCTCCTGTCATGACTTATTAAGAATGGCAAATAATAAGAAGAAACATACAATTAACTATAATACAATGAAGACTGTCTTTAGTATAAGAAAATATAAAGATGGGACAATGGGGATTTGGAAGAGATATCTCATCCAGATAGAGAGGCAAGTTTTCATTAAGAAGTTGACATTTCAGAAGGGTCCTAAAGGACCAGGGGAATTGAGCATTTCATATAAAAGTGGAAAAGGAAATGCACCAGGTAAAAGAAAATCCATGAAGGGAGGAAAATAGGGGACTATTTAGGAAGAGTGTAAGTTAAATTTGGCTGAAAGACACAAGCCTCTTCTGGCAGAGAGGTGGTGGCTGTGTGTGTGGTGCACCGGCTGGGATCAAACCTGGTTCTCCTGCATGGCAGGGGAAAATCCTACCACTGTGCTACCACTGCCCCCGCCTGTGGAATGCACTATTTATCAAATGACGACCCAACAGCAGATTCTTGAGTTCAAGAACCACATTACTGTGTGTACTAGCATAGTTTGGAATTAAGTGAACTATCTTAAAGGATATGTCACAGTGTCCAAACTGAATTCTAATTTTCAAACCAATATTTTTTGTCATGAGCTGTCTCAGTTTCCACTTTTCTGTAGAAAAAGTGTTGAGTGCCCACACATTTGGTAAGAAATATTTTTGAAAATACTCTTATCGTAGATGCATTAAGTAAGACAGGAATCTGTTGTTTCCATGAACAACTTCCTCCTTTGCCATGAGACCAGAAGAAATAGATAGTGCCCGGCTACCATTACTGAATATTTTGGTCCAAATTTCCATAGTGGGATCCTGCTCAAAAGGGGGTAAATACAGAATGGAATCTCAAATTGTCATGGACTCCAGATTTTCTACAGTCATGGAAGCTGGATGAACCCTTGAAGCTATTGTCCTAAGACAGTATTTAAAATTTAACCAAAAATATCCCCTGAAGTCTTAGAACCATACAATATATTAGCTTAGCTAGTAAAAAATGTCTGCCTACAGTGTGATGCTCTTTTAAAAACTATCTATATGGGATAAAATTGACAATATCTTAAAAGATTAGTTAGGAACCTTAGGAGTCAGTGAAGGTATGATAATGAGGGAGAAACAACTCAGAGAAAAGTGAGCATGGTTGCAGAACTTGAAGAATGTAATCAGTATCACTGAAGTGTACATGTAGAAACTTTTGGTGTATGTTGTGCTGTGTATATTCTCAATAACAAAATAGAATTTAAGAGGGAAAGACAGAGCCCTCACAGTGCTGCATAGACATTTAACCTAGCAGTCCCTCAGCCAATCAACTTTCACTTCCCACAGTGCTGTTGGCCATAAACCTGCTCCTTTCTTACATTTCACCAATCATAGATGGTGCTGTTGGATCCACCCAAAGCACAGTTATATTGCTGCACACACAGTAATAGGTTCTTGTTTCAGTCTTGAAAGACTATGAAGTAGTAAACTTTGATAATTACAGTATTTAAAATAAAAGTTAATGAGGCCATCTTTAAGCCTATATATTGACAATACTCTGTTGTAACAGGCTTACTACTTTTTCATAGTACTATGTTGCAGTGGCAACTTGGATTTTACAAGGAAAATTATAAAGGGCATTGGGTTGATTGAAATTCACTCTTGGGGAGTAACTAATAGAGGAAATAACATTTATTACATGGCTTACACTTTCAATGAATTCTGTTTATAAAAAATCATGTTAATACTGCACAAAACCTTGTTCCACCTCATACTTTGCGAGTAGCAACTTGGATCTTAAAAGCTTGCAAGCAGCCATCTAGATGCAAC
>NW_006921904.1:2139896-2151128 GCF_000298275.1 Orycteropus afer afer
TATGTGTTGACTGCCTTTATACTAATGTTCAAAAAGATAGTGTAACTGAAATAAGGGGGAAAAAAAACCCCTCAGTGTTTTCATTTGTATATAGGTTTCCCCCTGCCCCCAAAGTGCTTCAGATATACATTTCTTCATTCATTTTCAAAGCATCTCTGTGTGAGAGCATAGCGTTAACTTTGTTACTTTGTTGTTGTTGTTGGGTGCCATCCAGTCAGTTCCAACTCATAGCGACTCTGTGTACAATAGAAGGAAACACTGCCCATTTCTGCACCAGCCTCAGAATCCTTGCTATACCTGAGCCCATTGTTGCAACCACTGTGTCAATCCATCTCGTTGAAGGTCTTCCCCTTTTTCACTGACTCTCCACCTTACAAACATGACATCCTTCTCCAGGGCCTGGTCCCTTCTGACAACATGACCAAAGTATCTGAGACGAAGTCTGGCCATTCTTGCCTCCAAGGGGCATTAGATTGTACTTCCTCCAAGACAGATTTATTCATTCTTCTTGCAGTCCAACATATATTCAATACTCTTTGCCAACACAATTCAAATGCATCAGTTCTTCTTTGATCTTGTTTATTCGTTGTCCAGCTTTTACATGCATATGAGGCGAATGAATATGTCATGCCTTGGGTCAAGTGCACCATAAGTCTTTAATATGACATCTTTGTGCTTTAACACATTAAAGAGGCCTTGTGCAGATTTGCCCAGTGCAATATGTGCAGATTTGCCCAGTGCAATACATCACTTGATTTCTTGACTGCTACTTCCATGGCTGTTGATTATGGATCCAATGAAATCCTTGAGAACTATCTCTTCTCCATTTATCATGATGTTACGTATTAGCTTTGTTACTTTTATGTTTGTGAAACTGAGGCCAAGGCTTGGGAGTACTATGTGACTTTGATCTTGTGTCAGGATATTAATAATATCAGAACCAGAGCCCCTATTTCCAAGTTTACTTCCCAACATAAATGTGGTAAGAGAAGAGAAAGAATACATAAAAATATAGCTGAGCCTTTTAAACTGTATTATGATAGAAATGACCTGGGATCAGTCAGCGTTTTCAGAATAATCTCTTATCTTGCTATGAACATAGCTGGAGCAGTGTACAGAAGGAAACTAATCTCAGGAACTAAAGAAAGTTGAAATCACTTTTTTTCCCCTTAAACTAAACATGGATTTGCTTCTTGCTAAATGCCAGTAGCATGCTGGCATTTGCCATTTTTTTAAAAAGGAAGAAAGCTGCACATATTTGATATACGGAACTTAAATGCAGAGACCAGAGTTTATTAGTGGTTGCCAGGGGGAGGTGTGAGGAGAGGGCTGCAGCACTGCTTATGGGCAGGGGGCTTCTATGAAGGATGACAGAAAAGTCTGGAAACAGATCATGGCGATAGCTGCACCACATGAACAACATAATTAATGTCGCTGAATCGTACACATAAAAACAGTCGAAATGGCAAAGACTACGTTATGTATTTCACAATAAAAAAAAAAAAATAAGTGAGATGCCTACATAGGTTATGGATATTTGCCAGTTGCAAAACTTATACAAATTACCAAATACTTTCCGTAATATTCCACTAAGTTGGGGAAGAAGCTGTTTTTTAAAAAACGATTTTTGAAGATTTTTAGGGTAAGGGGGAGAAAGGGGGGTTGCAGAGTGAGAGTAGGCGCTGTTTGCAGCCTGAATTGATGTCCTCAGCAAGCTCCTTCCACTGGTTCAGGTCCACACGCACGATCAGTGTATGCTAGTCCCACTGTGTGGTGTTCCTCAGCATATTCCACAGGAAGGGAGCAAAACATTTTCAACCACTCCCCTGTAATTCAGAAAGGAAAGTCCTGGTTCACATTTTAATGACTGCACCTGGCTCTGATCTTCTGAGCCATTCTTGAGCACCTTTTTCGGATATTGGGAAATATTACTATTGATATCAAGTCTCATGATAAGGGGTATGTACTCACCTGCTAGACTGGATTCATGGGGTTGATTTGCTACTGTAACTTAGAATTAGAAACTGGATTATATACAGCAATCCTCCTGCAGCCCCCAAAAGCCACCATTGAGACACAAAACCCCTCAACACCTACATGTTTGAGAGAACTAAAAGTTTTGATTAGAATAGCATTACTGCATTGTATAGATTTGTATTTTTCACATATATCCTTGAGCAAATAGTTAAAGGGTATGTATGTTTATAACACTCTCATCTATAGAGTATGTCTTCTCCACAGTGCTAGTAACACACTTTCTATCCTACCAGCCCCCATTTTCAAACTCCTTCTCATTTATAGCTTATTGTATTACAGCTTTATTCTTCACGCCATCACATATTATCAACCCTTGAGTTTATCTTCTGGTAAGTTTGCTTGAATATATATATGATGGATTGCCCGAAGAATGAACACATCTGTCTTAGAAGAAGTACAGGCAGAATGGTCCTGAGAATGAGGATGGTGAACCTTCATCTCACATACTCTGGACACATTACCAGGAAGGACCAGTCGCTGGAGACGGGCATCATGCTTGGTAAGGTAGAGGGTCAGCAAAGATGAGGAAGACTTTCAATGAGATGGACTGACACAGCGGCTGCAACAATGGGCTCAAGCACAGACTGAGAGGATGGCATAGCACCAGGCCGTGTTTTGTTCCCCTGTCACTATGAGTTGGAAAGAACTCAATGGTGCCTAACAAGCTTGTTCAGTAACCTGTAACATATTCTTTAGTTACCCACCCAGATTATTTAACTTCTTGGCTTTCCCTCAATGAAGAAATCAAAATGACCTTTAACCTTATTAACTTCAAGGTCAAGTTTTTTTAAATGAAGTGTAAATAAAAATTTTTTAAAGTTAAATAACTTTCATGAAGTTATGTTTAACTTCAAGGTCAAGTTTTTTTTTTAAATGAAGAAATGTACAGGTAAAAAAAAAAAGCCCAAAACAACTATTTTATAAATATGTGACTGTATTTTTCTTCATGTCCAGAAACTCTGATCAAATGGAATTCAGATCTATATTCTTCCAAAACCCACACAATCCAAAGCTCTAACACCAAGTTTTCATTTGTACCAAAATGGGCAAGATCACGGGGCATGGGCTCACTTTGTACCAACAGAGGACGCCCAATACAGTCACGAGGCACCAACGACACAGAAGCACATGCACAGACTCAAAAAGCGAGAGTTCAAAGTCTTCAGTAACTTTTCTCCCTTTAACATTTGGCAAAATTCGGTTTAGCTATTTTAATACCTCAAAAAGAAAGAAAATAAATAAGAGATGCTGCCTTAAAAAGTCAGATTATCCATAACTAATCTTCAGAAACAGAAGGAGAAGGGATAAAATGAAGAGAGGGGAAAGGGGATTTCCTATATTCTCGGGTCATCCTCCCTTTCTGAGGGTTCATGTCTATAGAAATGCTGGGTCATCCTTTCTGAGGGTTTGTGTCTATAGAAATGCCAGCTGTACCTGAAAATTTCAGAGATTTGAGGTGGTTGCTGACATGGTCCCACAACACGACTAAAAAGTTTCTATTGCAATCACATAACTAGCTTGATTTCTGCTTTTTAGTTAAAAACCGTAAGCCAAAGTTGGTTACTTAAAGGTCATCTAAAGAGTTTAAAATAAAGAAAAAGATATATTCTAGCTTCCCAATTTAAAAAATGAAATAAACCCAGCTTACTTAGACAAATGGCAATAAACATATTTTAAAGCCAAGCAATCTTCTGCTCTGTACATACTGGAAAACAAGGGAAGGGCTTCTCTATGGCTGCTGAACACCTCACTCATCGAACATACCAGCAACTGCTTCCATGACTGTAGGAAATTTTCCCATGATGATTACAAATAAAAGATGAGGGTATAAGTTAGGTCTGAGCAGGCAGAAAAGATCTGCATGGACAACACGCTTACCACAAGCATATGAACAACAAAACACAGCAGAATGTTTACATCAGACCCACTGTCCAGAAGATGCACAACAAACTAGTCGCTTTCCCTGGGTCCACATCACACACTGCAACACTAGTCCAGAGGGTGTGCCCCTTACAAGTACGCCTATAACTGCACAAAGAACATGGACATGGATCATCAGTCTGTCCAAAATGGTGAAATATATTTTTCCTAGGAAATTCATTTTGATAGTATTTTCCAAGTCTTGCGACTAAAGATACTTGGCATATTTTTGTCTTTTAACATCAGAGTATACCAACAGTTTTGTTTTCTTTTAACTATTTCCAAGTATTAGGAACAAGGGGGCTGAAACAGCAAGTATTCACAATTAATTGTTATTATTTTTCAGTGAGTTACAATAAACTGTTTTGCATGCTTGAATAGTTAACTATAAAGAAAAAATAAAGAATACTTACAAGTGTATCTCAACAATTTGGTAGGGTTTTTTTTTTTTTTCTTTTTGTTTTAAAAACAACCTCTAATATTCATCTCTGACAACACAGTATGTATATATATAAAGTTCATTTCCATGCTTATTACATAAAAATAACTATCGGGAATATCAATCTATCTGTGCCAGCTGATGTATATCCAATTAATGCACTGCAGAGGGGAAAGTACAATTACAAAAAATTTAAAACCTAATGCAATCATTAAAGCTCACGGTTCTTTTTTTTTTTTTTTGCATGTTTGAAATTTTTTGGTGGTTTATCTGTGTTCTGTTGTGAGCTGATATCTACATTAATGGCCTCCCAGTAGATTGGAAAGGAAGCCTGAAGACTTCTTATTTTGCTGGGCTTCAGCTTCCTGGTCTTGTGTAAGTCCCAATTCACTCTCAATCTGATCGAGCTCTGCCTGGTCCAGTAGTTCAAAGTCATCCCCTTCTTCAGTGTCTGTGTCCTCTCCTGGGCTGGGTGCAGCCTGAGAAAGTGCTTGTTGCGTGGCCGCTAACTGGTCTTTGACGGCAGCAGTCACCGCGGCTGTGATGACATCCCCAGCCAGGTTGCTCATCAAGTGAAAGGCTTGGTCACTGTTCAGAGGAAGGGTGAGACCAGCTGTCGACTGCCTCTCTTTGCTGGGTGTGTGGTCACTGCCCAACTGTTCCTTTTTTCTCTTGAGCTCACCAGGCAAGCCAAGGCTTAATTCGTCTTCATCATTTGTTCCCATGCCGTTTTCCAGAGATGGAAATTCTGAAAGGTCTCGAGAGAAAACTTCCTGCTCACTAGGTCGGTCAAGATCTGTGAAATGCATAAAAGAAGTTATTAGGTAAGCATCATGAGAAAGATGAAGGTGAAGAGCTGTGTCTAAAGAGATCTGATTATAATCTGAAACCTCTGGTCAGCCTTGACATTCCTCTAGCCTCTTCAGTCAATGTGAATCAGCTTACTACCCCTGAGTGGTTAACCCTAAGTATGGTTAAGTCCACAAATACAACCACTCTTCACTTAATGACTATCTTGCTATCCAACATTTTGCATTTACATCCATAGTAAAAAAAAATCTACTATCAACTATTTTGAGCATCAGTGACATATGTCTGGCAGTAACAAACACCGAGGTGAGAGTAACATTGGGTGTGAAGGTTAAGGTTCTGTGTCAACTTGGCTGGGCCATGATTCTCAATGGTTTGGCAGTTATGTAATGATGTGATCTGGCAGTTATGTAAAGATGAATCTGACAGTTATGAAATGATGTGGTCATCCTCCATTTTTACATAGCGACCTGGTCTCTGGAACCTGACCGTGTCAGTTAAGTGAGGCATCTGTGTATTATACGTGGGCCCAACATTTTCAGATTTTCTGTTAAGCATGAAACTGTAGATATAATGACATAATATTCAACCTTGCTAACATTAGCTTGGTGCTTTGACTAAGGTTTAAATGTTCATCATAACAGTAACTTCACCTGGTTCTTGGAGTGGGAATAGTTTAACTTAAGCCAATATGGAAATGTGTGATCACAATAAAAGTTTATTCATGTAGAATCTGCTCACACGGTCAGTGTATGGTCAGATGAGTTGAAATAATCCAATGAGACCAGCAAAAGTGAAAGGAAGGGCACAAGCATTATCCCTCAATTTTGGTAATGGATGCAGTTGTGCCGCCATTTGCATTATTACAGAATAATGCTGTGCTTTCCTATTTTAATCTGGATGTAACCTGATTATTATACAAGTTTTTTTTAAAAAACTTTGAAGCAAAATATGAGAAACTTTGTAGTTAGCTTTGGACTTGGGCAATTTTCCTCTATTCTTCAGCTTGTCTACTCCTTTTTTAAATACATTTTATTTTGTTGGAAAATAGATGAGAAAACTTATTAACTGCATTCACCTCTTTGGTCCCTTATAAGGAGGACTAGGCGTGAAAGGTGGAGTCCCCGGGTGGCACACACTGTTACACACTCAGCTACAAACTGAAAGGTTGGCAGTTTGAATCCACCCAGAAGTGCCTTGGAAGAAAGGTCTGGCAATCTATTTATGAAAAAGTAGCCACTGAAAATCCAGTGGAGCAGTTTTACTCTGATCCACCTGAGCTCACCATGAGCTGGAATTGACTCAGTGGCAACTGGCTTAGGCCTGAATGCATGGGGTCGGCTTCTCTTGTCTCCTCCCCCAACTATCGAAATGGAAGTGCCACCAGGTATTTCAGGAAATCAATCATTTTCATTGTCAATGTTTTATTTGCTTTCATAATAAAGGCAGATTTGGACACCGAGTGACTTTAAGATTTTTCTCATGGTTTTTTAAAGAACAGCTTTATAAAGTTATAATTCACACACACAAAATTTAGCTTTTTGAAGTATCCAGTTCAGCCGTCTTTAACACAGACACAAAGTTTTGTATCCTTTACCATTATCTAATTCTAGACCATTTTCAACACTCCCAAAATAACCCCATCGTCAATAGCAGTCACAGCCTATCCCCCTCTCCCACTGACCCTTTGCAATCACAATCTACTGTTCATGTCTACAGATTTGCCAATTCTAGACATTTCATATAAATGGGGCCATAAAATAGGTGACCTTTTGTGTCTGGCTTCTTTCACTTGGTATAATGTTTCCAAGGTTCATGTTTTAGCACAGCTCGGCACTTCATTCCTTTTTATAGTCAATAATATCCCATTGTATGGACAACCTCTATTTTATTGACCCATTTAGCAGCTGTCAACAGTTAAACAGTTCTGAGTGCATTCATAATATTCATAAAATAAGAGTCTCTGAACATATGAACCTACCGTCTGACGTGTCTGTCTGTGGAGTGTATCCTTCAGAAAGGTTGAAGGTCCCATTATCCGTCCAGGAAACCTCTGATACGTCTGTGTCAGACACAGATAATTCTTTGGCAGCAGTTGTGAGGCTAATCTATGTCAAAATAAGTGAAATACCAGTGGTACATTTGTAATTTTTGACAAAAATCTTTTGAAAATCCATAGTAAGACCGAATACTATTTAAATAAAAGCATGGTGATATATATATATATTTTTCCTTTTGAAATTGTTCAATCACTTTATAGAAGGAGGAGGCATCTATTAGGAAAACCATTTGGCTTTGGGACATGCAAATAAATGTATAGTCAAATGACACAAGAGGAAAGAAAATGAAACGAAAAATACAATACCTTAGGACAAAGGGCTGAGAAGTCTAATTCACTGTCATCCTTGGGACTTTTTCCTTTATCTGCTTCTGCTGAGAAAAAAATGTGTAAAGTTTTGGTTTCCTGGTCAGCTTAGACATATTGTATTTATTCTTACCCCACATTCCTCATATATTCTCTCTAATGTCTCCATATAACTAAATGTTTTTCCATAATAAACGCCACAGATTTGTAAAATGCTTGCTTTCCAAAGGAAATGGTCACTTATCGCAACAGTTCTCCAAGTGTGGCTGCTGGGCCAGTAGCATCAGCATCACTGGAAACTTGTTAAATAGGCAAATTTTCAGGCCCTACACCAGACCCACTGAATCAGAAACTGGGGGGCTGGCAGCAAGCTGTGCTTTAATGCATCCTCCCAACGACTCAGATGCAGGCTAAAGTTTGAGTCTGGAAGGTCACGAGCCAGATTAAGAAGTAAAAAGTGATGACACTTGTTTTTCCTATTTCCTTTCCTCTTCCAAATCCTTCCTTATCTGGTGTCCATACTCTTTCCTGCCTGTGTCCATTTTTCCTTTGCAATACTCCAACCCAAAATTGGGCAATTTAAACAAAGTCAATGAATCATACATAGCGAACTTAAGAGTGGTTCGACCCTCTTCTCCATCCCCTGACAATTTGGATAAGAAGTCAATTTATTTAAGTGTATGTTCAAGAAGAGAATAAAACTCTAAGACTGCATTATTTTGAAGGCCTATCTTCTATAACAATAAATATTACAAGGCTAATCGCCCTGAAATGTATTCAGGGTGACTTATTTCATAAAAAGAATTCATGAATGGAATCTAAAGTTCAAACATTACCTACCAGATCCCTCACGTTTCTTCTGATTAATATATTCCCCGATGCCAAAGTCTAATTTCAACAGAACTGACTTGATTTTGCTGTATAGTTTTTGTCCAATATCGTTACACTTAAACAGTGGACACAGAAATGCACACAGTACTGAAACACAAGAAGGAAGAGAGGGATTGGTTAGATGATCTATCTTTCCAAAGACTCCATCTTAGAATTCCACAAAAAAACCACTTCCGTTCCCTTATGGACAAAACAGAAGTTTATTTCTTAGGGAAATGCTTCTGTGAAATAAATTCATAACTTCTATTCTACCCCCTAAAACCAAAATACCCATTCTAACACACAGGCAGACAGACACACACTCACCTAATGCCTACAGTCACTGTTTTGAAAGACTAGCAACTGCAATTAGTTCAATCTCCTCCTCTCAATCTTTTTGCCCTCAAAATTTACAGAAAGATCACAAGCTTTCAAGACAATATTCCTGGATTTGAATCTCAATTCCACATATTTATTGAACCCTCTCTTACTATAGGAAAGTTACCATTATCAATGAAGAATGGAATTTTTAATTCCCATGGAATCCAGATTTTCTGGAGCTATCAAGATGGAAAAATGACCCCTATACTCTCTCCTTAGGATAATCTTTGAAGCTTAAACATGGACAAAAACTGGTTTCCTAAAAATCATCTTTTTTAAAAACAATTTAAAATATATTTATTGTGTTACATTTATATAGCAACTTACATCCCCATTTAACAATTTCTACACAATTTCATGACATTGGTTACATTTTTCATAATGTGTCAATGATATTTTTATTAATTTTTTCTGTTTCCATTAATCTACCTTCCCTGCCCCTCCTTAGCTTCTCATCTTTGTTTTAGGGTAAATGTTGATCATTTGGTCTCATATAGTTGATTATTTACAACAAGTATTTATGGGTAAGCTTGCCTATTTCATAATCCAATCTATGATTTGGATGAAAGGTGACCACCAAGAGTGGTTTTAGTTCCAAGTTCAAAGAGCACATGAGGGCGAAAGTCTCAAGGATTCCTCTAGTCTCTATTGGTCCAGTACGTTTGGCATTTTTAAGGAATTTATTTGTGTTTTGATCTACATTTTTCTCCCTTTCTCTCTGGGACCTTCTGTTGTGTCCCTGGTCAGAATGGTTGTGCGGTGTAGTAAATCACATAGTGTGGCTTTTCTAGCCATAAGTTTTTGTAAACTCCATGGTGGAATTTCCCATGAGCGAGTGAGTAGCTCCTGATTGTTAAAGTTATCCACCTGGGGTATTTCTGTTGGGAGGGGCAGGAAGCAATCTTCTAGGAATTTCACTCTCTCTCAGTCATATAGAATTCTGATTTTGGGATTGGTTAGTTTGGCCACTATACCAGGCTCAAAAAGAACTCTCCAAGAGGCAGAAGGAGTCTCTCTGACTGCTGAGAAAGACGTGCTGCTGAGAGAGAGATGTGAGAGACACACACTGCTGAGAGACATGAGAGACACGCACTACTGAGAGAACGATGTGCTACTGACACTGCCGGCTGCTGAGTGAGACGGCTTGCTGCAAGAGCCTGAGTGCATTTCTGAACTTGAATTGTAGCCTGTTGCTTCCCTAATAAACCCCATAATCTGTGAGTTCTGTGTGGCCAGTGCAGTGAATTATCAAACCCAGCAGACAGGTGGTGGGTGCTGCGGGAGGACAGTTGATATCAGGGTTGGTGAAAGGGCTGGAGGGAGGCACCATATCTGGCCTTGCAGTAACAGGCCTTGGGCTACTGATGGTGATTGTATCTTCCTCTTGAGGGATTAGAGGAGGTCAGAAGATGCAGCCTCCTTGCCCCTTTGGCAGTTGGTGTCAGAAGTGGTGGGATTCGTTGCAGTGGCCCCAGACTCATAGAAACACGGGACTTTGTAAAAGAAAGAAGGAAGGGGCCTGGGAAGTGAAACTTTGGATTCTTAGATGGTTAATTTGGTTGGTGTTACCTATTAAAGGAGATAATTGATCCAAAGGCTAGGGCTTTTGGTTATACCCAGCCAAGGCCATATACTTAGAATGGGAAGGTAATCAAGGTGAAAAGATGAAACTGCAATGTCTTAAAAAGGATTATGTTTTGGATTATGTGTCTACCTGAATGTCCTATGGGTACTGAATGTTCTCTTACCTAGTTGTACGTTAGAAATGATCATGGGGTATGGATAATGGAGAGCATCTAAGTCTGCCTTCAGCTGATACTTGATTGGATATGTTAAAAGGGGATAAAATTTGCCCAGAAGAAACACAGGCTTTTGTTACAAACACTGTGTAGATTATAAGGGCTTAGGCAGAAAACCTGAGCCCCACTCAGAACCTGAGTGAGGAAATTTGCATTTGAAAAGACCCAACCAGAACTACTGAGAGAAAAGAAGATCTACATTTGAAGGTGGGACCAACAGAAAAAAATTAAATGACTTGCTTAGCTTTTTTGAGTTTTGAGAAAGCAGTTAGGCTTTGGGTGCATCCAGGCAGAAAGTCATGGTCCATGAGAGAAACCTCTTCCAGGACTGAAAGTGAAAGGAAGCCAGCAAGGAATAGGCTTGTTTGCTACCTGCTTGTAACTACTTGGGTCTACCTGAGTGGAAATGGGGGAAGAGCAGCAATGAAGAAACAGGCTGAGTTTGGATGTCTTTGACCTAGGCAACAGAGGCTGGGGATGAGTGGAAGGGCTGGCTGGTCTGAAGTGCAAGGAGTTCTGAGCCTATGGGCAATGGAACAGTCCCTGAGGACTGAGGATGTGAGAGAAGGTGCTCGCTGGTCTGAAATGAAGGGAAGAGTGTGACTCCCAAA
>NW_006921904.1:2151563-2153067 GCF_000298275.1 Orycteropus afer afer
TATAAAAGGGATAATGGCTTGAAAAGCCAGGGAGTGGCCTGTGGTGTAATAAATCACATATTGTGTCTTTTCTAGCCATAAGTCTTTGTAAACTCTGAGGTGGAATTTGCCATGAGCATCTGAGTAGCTCCTGATTTTTTTTAAAGTTATCCATCTGGGGCATTTCTGTTGAGAGGGGTGGGAAGCAATCTTCTGGGAAGTTCACTCTCTCTCAGGTGTATAAAATTCTAATGTTGGGATTGGTTAGTACGGCCAGTATGCCAGGCTCAAAAGGAGCCCTCCTGGAGGCAGAAGGGGGTCTCTCTGACTGCTGGCTGAGAAAGATGTGCTGCTGAGAGAAACACACTTCTGAGAGACATGCACTTGGTGAGAGAGAGAAGCGAAAGACACACGTTCCTGAGAGACGTGAGAGACACTACTGAGAGAGTGATGTGCTACTGGGACTGCCGACTGCCGAGTGAGGTGGCCTGAATGGCCGGCTGCAAGAGACTGAGTGCATTTCTGAACTTGAATTGTAGTCTGTTGATTCCCTAATACACCCCATAATCTGTGAGTTCTGTGTGGCCACTGCAGTGAATTATCGAACCCAGCAGAGAGGTGGTGGGTGCTGCAGGAGGAACAGTTGGTGTCAGGGTTGGCAAAAGGGCTGGAGGGAGGCAGCATGTCTGGCCTCACAGGAATATGCCTTGGTCTACTGATGGTGATTTTGTCTTCCTCCTGTGTGATTAGAGGAGGTCAGAAGATGCGGCATCCTTCCCCTTTGGCAGCTTGGTAATGGTAAATGGGTACCCTCTAGTTCTTTTGGTCTCAGGCTAGAAGGACCATGGTTTATGTGGGCTTTAAAAAAAAAAAAAATTAAACATTTTATTGTGCTTTACTCGAATGTTTACATAGCAATTTAGTTTTCTCAATCAACAATTCATACACAAACTGTTCTGTGGCACTGGTTGCAATCCTACAGTGTGCCAACACTCTCCCTGTTTCCTTCCTGGGTTCCCCATTTCCCTCTGTCCCGCCCTTTCTCTGTATCTTTGGCTTTGAGCAAACACTGCCATGTGGTTTCATATAGTTGATAGTTCTGAGGAACACATTCCTCACACTGTGTTTTACAGTCCTGTCAGTAACAATGTGGCTGGAAGGGGGTCTCCAGGAGTGTCTTCAGTTTCAAGTTAGGTTTTCTTAGGGCATAGTCTTGGGGGGTCCTCTAGTCTCTTTCCAACCAGTAAGTCTGGTCTTCTGGGGTGAGAGACTTTGAATTTTGTCCTCCCCCCTCCACCCGTTCTAACCAGGACCTTCTATTGCGGTCTTGGTGATAGTGGTAGCGAGGCACCATCTAGTTCTTCAGGTCTCAGGTTAGAGGAGGCTGTGATTCACATGGGCCATTAGTTCCTTGGACTAATTGCTTCCTTAAGTTTTTGTTTTCCTTCATTCTTCTATAGCCCAGGTGGGAAGAGACCAATATTTACTTCTTAGATGGTGCTTGCAAGCTTCTAAAAGCCCAGAT
>NW_006921904.1:2153686-2163604 GCF_000298275.1 Orycteropus afer afer
CCTCTTCTCCCTAAACTTCTAAAACAATGTACATCAACAGGCTGATATTCCATATGCATTCTACCTGGGAAAATGGATCTGAGCTTAGATCGTTTGCCAACCACTGTGGTCTGCATTACAGACACAAAAAGAAATGGAGACCACCACATTACTTGTCTCCCCTAGAGTTTATTCCTTTGTTGTTGTAGAAGATGTACACTGGTACCTTTCAAAATAGGAGCTACAAACTCAACTTTCCACAGAAGCCAGGGAGGTGTATGTAAAATAACAAAGCAAGCTGGGAGAAGGAAAATAGGGACACAGGACGCTTGGAATAAGGAGTCTGCATGCCCGTTTAAAGGCAGCAGCACCAGATCCTCCTATTTTTCAAGAGAAGCAGGAAGTCCATGTATTTTTAACAGCTTCTTTAGATATAATTGGTATATAAGAAACGGCAATTATTAAAGTGTGAAATTTGATATGTTTTATATATGATAATAACATAAAATAAATTATGTATTTTTTTATATTATGTGTAATAAAGACAAAGCTGGTCTTTGTCAAAGGTTCCTGAGAGGCAACCTCTAGACCCTTGGAATTTCTTTCTTATTCATTGTTGGGCCCTCAGACCACACCTGTTTATGCTAATGAAATGACTCAGGGTTGGGGCTGGCCACGTGGGAGAGACCAGGCTGTGATGAGAGGTTTGGCGCTTGGAGCCATGTGGTATGCTCAACCTCCAGAGAGTGGAGAGAGGCTAGAAACTGAGTTCAATCATGAGGCCAATGAAGCCACCATGCCTATGTTTGAAGTCTCAATAAAAATGCTAAATATTGAGGCTCAGGTGAGCTTATCTGATTGGCAATGTTCCACATGGTCACACTGGGGGCCCGTCCAGAGCTCACTTTATGAGTGTCTCCCTTAGGCTCATTCTGATTTGCATCCTTTTGGACAATAAAACTGTAATCATTAAGTAACACTGTAATTGTAACACTTCAAGTGAGTGCTAAGACTTGTTCTAATGAATTATCAAACCTGAGGGAGTACTGGGGACCATGAAATTTTAGTCAGAACTGGGTGTTGCCTGGGGGCTCCCAAGCTTGTATAGCTAGTGTCTAAAATCAAGGGCAGACTTGGCAGTCTGGAGGACTGTGTCCCTAACCTGTGAAATCTGGTCTAACTGTGGCTAGTTGGTGTCAGAAGTCATTTGCAGCATATTATCAAGAAACTTTCCTCACAATCAAAATAAAACATCTTCTTGTTGTGCCATTAAGTGGATTCTGATTCACAGCCACCCTACAGGACACAGTAGAACTGCCCCTAGGGTTTCCTAGACAATAATCTTTACAGGAGTAGATCACAAAGACTTGTTTCCTGTGGAGGTACTGGTGGGTTTGAAATGCCAAACTTTCAGTTGGCAGCTGTGGTAGTTAAGGCTGTGTGTCAACTTGGCTGGGCTTGGTTGAGTGGCTAGGCAGCCGGATGTAGTTATGCCCCATGATGAGACTGGTAATCACCTCCATGGTGGAATCTTCTGGAGCAGCTGAATAGCTGCCTTAGGGATGTGCTCTGCTTCCAGTATATGAGATGACACTGTAAGAAAGGTCTTGAGCTTTTGACACATCTGGATCCTACATTTGGCCAAGTCTTCATCTCTGTGGACTGCCACGTTGTCTGCCAATCTTAGGACTGTTTCTGGACTTGAATTAGTGCCTGCCATGTTGCTTGATAGTCTTTGGACTGTGCCATTTTACTTGTCGACCTTGGGTTTGTAAGCCTCAGCAGGCAGCAACTGACTGAGTGAAGAGATGCCTCCATTTCCAGTGGGCTAGGAGCATGAGACAGAGCTGAAGTCCAAGGTTGAGTGGCCTTCATCTAATTCCTAGAGCCGGCACCCTGAACTTGGACTTCTAGCCTCGCAAACTATGAGGGAGTAAATCCCTGTTTATTAAAGCCACCCATTTATGGTATTTTCTGGTAAAGCAGCACTAGAGAACCAAAACATCAGTCAAGTGCTTTACCCATCATGCCACAGGGCTCCCATGTGAACCTATCTGCCAGGTCCAAAACTACTCATTATTTTTAAATCCTTTCCTTCTGCCCCTCTCTGCCTCCTACCACCTTTATCCACTGATTTTGTCACTAAATGTTTGACTTTTCCTAGAATTATACATAAATGGAATCCTATGGTATGTGCATACTCTCTCTTTAAAATCTGGCTGCTTCTACTCAGCCTCAGTATTTTGAGAATCACCAATATCTCTGCATGTATCAATTTTGTACTACTGGGTAACTATCCACTGCGTGACGACACCACAGTTTGTGTATCCACTCACCTGTTGATGGACATATGGATTGTGTTTAGTTTTGTGCTACTACCAATAAAGCTGCTATGAACAGTCATGTACAAGTCTTTGTGTAGACATATGCGTTCAGCTCCCTTGGGTAAATACCTTGCTTTGGAATGACTAGGCTTTTAAGATACCACCAAACTCTTATCCAAAGAAGTTGTGCCATCCTATCTGCCCACCAACAGTACATGACAATTACAGTTGCTCAGTACTTATTCCTGTGGGAGTATGATGGCACCTTACAGTACTTTTATTTTATTTTATTTTTATTAGCCAGGGAACATGCAAAAGGGCTAAGGTGTTGGTATGTTTGTGGGACGTGGGAAGCATACTTTATTTATAGTTTATTGATATAATTTAAAATAAGGATAATTAGTTACTTAGTGTCCTGCCTCTCATAGTTATTCTTTCCGGTTTAAGATATAAACATCTACTCAGGAAAAAGGAAAATGGTTGTACAGCAGGAGAGTTAAGAAGAGTCTATTTGTTTTATAATTAGACTCACCCCGCCTCTTTGCATGCATCACAAGAATCAGGTAACTGTTCAAGTATACTTACACAGTAGATAGCTGAGTATAACCCCAGGAATATAACTTCCCAAGACCGTAAAAAATGTACAAACACTGCAGACCAGCAGGCAAAACTAGAAATAAGAGAGAGAACATGATATTATTCACAACATCCAAACACTTTAGAGCACAGGACACACACACAATTAATGTTTATCTGTATGTGAGCCCGTAATGCATCAGACAGTGTTTCACTGCTATTCAAAAGGTTCCTTCTGTTGTATATGGTCGCTAAGGAGCTCTGGTAGCATAGTGCCTGTGGTATTTGGCTGCTAACCAGAAAGCTGGTGGTTCAAACCCACCAGCCACTCCTTGGAAGAAAGGTCAGGCAATCTACTTCCGTAGTGTTACTGTCTCAGAAACCCAAGGAGGGGTCGCTATGGGTCGGGTCTGACTCGATGGCACATAACAACAACAACAACATATGTGATCCAGTAATATATCAGACAGTGTTTCACTGCTATTCAAAATGTTCCTTCTATAGTATAGGGTCCCTATGAGTCAGAGCTGACTTGATGACACCTAACAACAACATATGTGTTCCAGGAGCCCTGCTGGTTCAGTGGTTAAGGCACTCAGCTACCAACCAAAAGGTTGGTATTTCAAACTCACCAGGTGCTCTGCGTGAGAAAGAGGTAACAATCTGACATATTTACAGCCATTGAAACCCTATGGGGGCAGTTCTACTCTGTCCTACATGGTCCCTATGAGTTGGAATCCACTTGACGGTGGTGGGCTTTTGTTTTGTTTTTGGTGCTATGTGATCTATCAGGTTAAGGCAACTGTCTTTCAAACACTTAGGTCTGAGGCTAATGATTGCTTTGCTCAACCTGCCTTAGTCCCCTTTGCCAATGAATAATAAGGATTTTGAGGGCTCAGGGTCTAATTTTGGTCACAGTTCTCCATTAATCATGGCTGTGGCTATTATTACCACCTGTGCCAGGTACAAGAGAATGGAAGAGGAATTATGCCCCCAGAAACTGCCATTTACTAAGTATCACTTAACTGGTGATCACAGCTGGGTAACCCAATCTTTAACTTCAAACGATTTTATGGTTATCAAAATTCACAAAAACAGGAAAATATGTCACAGAAATTAGAGGTATTTGCACAAATCTAATGATGGTTTCCAGAGCTGTTAAACTGCAGGGATCAATGTACTAGCTATCATTGTCCTTCCGAGACATGTCCACCGCTGAAGGGATGCCACTTACAGGTCACATAGAATCCAACTGCCAATTGGCATGAAACACTCACAGTGAGCCATTATTTTCCTCCTCTTCTGTTAATTATGACCCAGAAAATAAATAAAGTCCTTGATTCTTTTAAAAAATCTAAAAACAATTTTTGGAAAATTTCCTCAATTCCCATTAGGAACAACAAGATAGAAAAAATTTCCCCATAGAGTCTTCATCTGATTTCCATACTCCAGTCTTCAGCTCTCTTGCTTTTTTTGCTTACTTCTAAATGATGTTATTAAACTGATAAGCAATTAAGGGAAATTCATTAATGCAATTTCAGAAAGACACCAGGGATGTATTTACAACAACAATTAAAAAGAATGAATAGGTGCTGAGGCTGACTGCATACTACCAAAAACCTCAGGGGGTTGGGTTTCTTGGTTTGGGGGTTTAGGGTCATGGTTTCATGCGACATCCTAGATGACTGGCTTAGTAGCATGTTTAGTGATTCTCTTCTATCTCATAGTTTGATATATGGTGCCTGGGGTCTTAAATGCTTGTAAGTGACCATCCAAGGCACAACAACTTGTCTCTATTTCCCTGGAACAATAGAAGGAAAGTTAGGGATAGGTGAAGGATATGGAACGTGTGACTAGTTGCCTCCATGGAGAACTGCTTCCTTGGCCATGAGACCAGAAGAAATGCATAGTGCCTGGCTATCAGAACATTTGATCAAAGATTCTACAGAAGAATCCTGCTCAAAAGGGAGAAAATGTAGAGCAGAATTCAAATTCTTATGGGATCCAGATTTTCTAGCACTATGAAGGTGAGATAGAACCCTGAAACTATTTCCTTGAGATAATCTTTAAACCTTAAAACCAAGAATATCCCCTAAACAATAGTTTAACTGAATGGGTAACAGATGTCTGCTCTGAGCATTACGCTTTTATTTCCCCAAGAACGTTGGATCAAATTGACAAGAGCAACTGAGAACTTTAGGCAGGAACCTTAGGGGGCAGTGAGTTTATATTAATGGGGGGGGGGGCAACTCAGAGAAGGAGGGTGAGTATGGTTGCACAGCTCAAAGAATGCCTGAATTGTAGACCATGTAGAAACAATCAAATTGTATATTTTGCTGTGTATATTCTCAACAACAAAAAATAAAATGATACACACACACACAATCGAGAAAAGAATGCGTATCTCTGAGCAATCACTAGAACTGTGACTTTCCATTCCTTGGCATGGGGTCAATAAGAAAACTAACTAGTCAAAAGCAGAACAGATGAACTCCTGGAACAAAACTAAGAGCTGTTTCTGAAACAGAAGGAACCTTTGAAAGAATTTTGAATTCTAGAAGCAAAAGGCACAAAGAAAGGCCATAAAAATCTAAAGAACAACTGGGTCTTCGAAAGCATTATTATGTCCAGAATCCATTTTTTCAAACAGATTTCATATTATCCACTAGATGTGTGTGCACCTAATCACCATAAGCTATTCACTCTGGATAGTGCTTTGCATTGAATAGTGTCTCCTAAAATACGTGTTGAAATCCTAACTCCTGTACCTGTAAATATGTCCCTGTTCAGAAATGGATTTTGTTGTTACCTTAATGAGGTCATACAAGAGCAGGGTGGGATCTAAACCTAATCACTTCTGAGTTGTACAAAGAGCAGTACAGACACAGAAATACACACAAGGAGGAGACAGATACTTATGGCAGATGCATCTACAAACCACTCCCAAGAGTTACTGGCTACTGACAGCAGAAGTAGACAAAGAAGGACCGCCCCCTAAAATCATGCTCTGAATCCAAACCTCTAGCCTCCTGAACTGTGAGAAAATAAATTTCAGTTCTTTAAAGCCATCCCCTTTTAGTATTTCTGTTATGGCAGCCCTAGATAACTACAACAAATACAATAATGCAAATCAGTGCAGAAGTTTAAAATAAAATCTCCCGTTCTCAAATACGAATATTTTTAAAATTATCTTTAGTGATGAAAGAAAAAAGTCCATCCCAAGTGTAACACTACCACTTTAACATGTATATTTCTATTATTTAAAACTAGTGAAGCTGAGAGATGCCTGTACATTGCACAACATGACGGACTTTAGATGCTACGCTCCCTGGCTTTTCATTCCAACCCTTGGTGGACGTTCATGAAACTTGAATGCTACACTGTGCGAGGAAAGGTCTGTGACTGGCCCTGCCTGTCACCCATGCTATCAACACTGTCAATGAGGGCAGAAGCTGCTCATACATACAAAATAACATGAGCGCACGTGCTTCTCCATGTGACTGCTTTCAAAACACTCTTCCCCTCATGGGTTTTCATTTCAGTTGGGAAAAAAAATCCTCGTCATTTATGTAATGGCTGCAAATGCTTTAGTCAGACCTTTTTTTTCTAACAAAATCACATGTGAGTTACTCAGTTTTCAGACTGAAAGGGAGACTCGGTTATCTCTGAAGGAACCCTCAGAAGACTATGTGGCTTTACCTCCCTTTTGGCTTCAGAAGCAGCGAAATATTATGATTTTTTTCAGTAAGGGATTTCTCCTTGGTCTGCCTGATAAGACTAATTACCACTCATTTTACTTAGTGAGCCAGATAAATGTGTGTAAAATATAAAACTGGTCCAATTTTATATCATGAGGTAGGGGATTTTCCAGTGTTAACACTAATATTTCTGAACTTTGCTGTTAGCAGTTCTTATGGCACATGATCTCCGTCTATCCTACTTGGAATTAAAGCACCCTTATAAGTTGATCAAACATGTCAGTTCATTTCTTTCCCGTTGACTGGACATCCTAAAGCATACACAGAAATTTTGCATGAAACTTGCCTTGCCAGGGCTCTGCTGTTTGAAAACAGACATTTCCTGGAGAAATATGCTGACGTTCGTCCAAGATTCTGCAATACAGTGGCTGAGTCGAGCTCTTTCATCTGGTTTGGAATTGATAACTTCCCAGCTAAAGAAAGAAAATGAGAGAAAAGGAAAAGAGACAATTTTAACTGAACTTTGGATTATTCTACCAACATTCATTGTTTTACCAAGTATTTATTGAGCACCAGTGGTTAGCCACACCCTCTGGGAAAAGTCCTGTGGACTCAGGCAGAAAGAAGCTTCAGGAAACTCACATCATTTGAGGTGCTAACTACACAATTAATTATCCAGTTACAACCAGTGAAAAGCTTTGTGGAAAAAGGAAGCACAGGGTGCGTGCTTTGGGACAACTTCTGTGAAGAAGTCACTTTTAAGGTAAAATATGAAGTGAGTGTTGACTGTAAGGATTCATAGAGGTCCGGCCACAAAGATCAAGATACAACATATGAGAAGGCCCTGGAGTGGGAAGGAACTGAAAGAACCAACCCACTGGGCTCCAGAAAAGTGAACCAGGAGCAGAATAACACTTCACAAAGGAGAGGAGGTAGAAAAGGCCAGGACTTACAGAGCCCTTGGAGACAGGGAAGTCACGGTACTTTTTAAAAGGGAGATTAGCGTTGAATACATACTACCACTACTGCTACAGGGATGGTGCTGTCCTGATACCACGTCCAAAGTGAGGAAAAGTCTCACCATCCTTGCTTCTAAGGAGCATTCTGATCTTGTGTATGTATCTCCCTTACACATGGACTCTACTTGGAGGAGGCAGCTCTTCCCCAGTGGTATTCTGAGCGTCTTCCAACCTGAGGGGCTCAGCCTCCAGCAGTCTCTCAGACAACGTTCAGTAGCTCTTCACATAGCTTTCATTTGCTAGTGTTTCCAGAAGTAGCCCTGTCCTTCCTCCTAGTCTGTCTTAGTCTGGAAGCTCTGCTGAAACCTGTCCACCACAGGTGGCCCTGCAGGGATTTGAAATACCAGTGGCATAGCTTCCAGGAACACAGCTACACAAAAATCACCCCAGTAATACAAACTGACAGACGACTGGCACATACGACTATTGCCTCTACTTACGATAACAGTATTCCACCAAGTGATTTACTTTCAGTATATCCTGCTTTTGTTCAAATCTGATCAAATAGTTACCAAACTGTTAACCCAACAGGATTTCTGGGACATGTTTTCCCAACCATCAGTTGGTGTAAGTTCAGGCTTATTTTAAAATTATTTTTAATTTTCTAAGCAAAATAGAAACAAGCTAATCTTATAAGAGGAGCTCTGGTAGCATAGTGCCTAAGCACTTGACTGCTAACCAGAAGGCTGGTGGTTCAAACCCACCAGCCACTCCTCGGAAGGAAGGTTGGGCAATCTACTTCTGTAGTGATACTGCCTCGGCAACCCAAGGAGGAGTCGCTATGAGTCGGGGCCAACTCGACGGCACATAACAACAACAACAACAATCTTATAAGGGAAAAACAAGTCACATGAATTCTAAAACCAATCAAATTCTTGGACTTCCTAGGTCTTTATTCTCCTTGAAAGTCATGAAGAACGTCCCCTCAGTGAGTTACACACCTGAGAACAATATTTCTTCCTCCAATAGTTGTTTTCTGTTTCATATAAAACTCACAGATGTATACAGTGTTTTCCTCTTCTGTGGGCTGCCCTTGACTACGCATACCCACTGAAAAGAACAGTAGCTAAGAGGCTGGGGAAATGCACACTCATTCTGTTCATCCAAAAAGAAGAACTCACTGATCATGGCTGTTGTTCACCGGGTCACTATGAGTCAGAACTATCTCCATGGAAGTTAACATGTGCCAGGCACTAGTCTGTGGACCTAAGCTACAACTGGAACAAAACAAGACCCCCCAAACCCCCATCCACTGGAGCTTGTCTAACAGTGGATATAAATGCTTTGGTAGAGTTCAAAGTCAAATTATTCCAGTTTTACCGTCCCGAGGCCACAGTGGCCACGTTAAAGGAGAAATTGTCTGGAGAAAGCACAGGGAAGGGGAAGGCAAGGGGAAAGAGGGAGAAATAAGGGTATGTTTACACTTCAATCAAATTCAGAGCAGAGTTGGCAGAAAGCGAATATGTTAACCTTTGTAACTATACAATCTCTGTTGCAGCCACAGACAATTCATAAGCAAATGGTTGTTGCTGTGTTCCAATAAAATTTTATTTACAGACATTGAAACATGGATTACATGGATTTCAAATAATTTGTTCATGGCACAAAATAGCTTTCAATGTTTTTTCAATGATGGGGGGCTAGAAACAGTGGGTCATATTTGGTACAAGTACAATGTGCCAGCCCCAATTTAGAACACTAATAATAACACAAGCATTTTTATACTCTAATCAGGGGTTGTTGAGGTTGCTATGTTGTTAGATGCTATTGACTCAGTTTCGACTCATAGCAACCTTATGTCCAACTGAAGGAAACGCTGCCTGGTGCTGTGCCATCCTCACAATCATTGCTACATTTGAGCCCACTGTTGCAGCCATGGCATAATGGGGGAGAATGTACAAAAAGAATAATATACAAGAATGAAGAAACAGGATAGACACAGACAAATGTTAGTTGTAATTTTTAAAATTATTTTCCAATTACTTATTTATTATTCCATAAACATCAATTGACCACTTGCTACATGTCAACCTGTATAAAACCTGAGAATATGATCTACACAAATAGGTTTTGGAAAGAGTAATAAAAGCATGAGATAAAAATGTAGAGAATGTGTTAAGTAAAATTTAATGGAAATGCATCAATCCCACCCATTGCTCCGCAGAAGGAAGATGGGGCAATCTACCTCCATAGATTTACAGCCTGGGAAACTCAATGGGGGTCACTATGAGTTGGAAATGACTCGATGGCAGTGAGTTTGTTTTGTTAGTTTTTTATATGATTTCAAGGAAAAAAAAATCTGCATGCAAGGCAAAGAAGAGA
>NW_006921904.1:2168251-2176886 GCF_000298275.1 Orycteropus afer afer
AAAAAAAAAAAAAAAAAGATACAGCTGTCGGTGTCTATGTGTATGGAGCAAGGGGTATTAAAGCAATAAAAGGCTCAAAGAAGAAACTAATCCAAGGGACTAATACCCCACACGAACCACGGCCTCTTCTAACCTGAAACCAGAAGCAACAGGCAGTGCCAGCTACCACTACCAGTTCTTCTGACCAGGGACATGATAGGTCCTGGCTAGAATGGAAGAAAATGTAGAACAAAACTCAAATTCCTTCAAAAAAAAAAAAGGGCCAGACATACCAGACCCACAGGGACTAGAAGAGCCCCCAAGACTATCGCCCTAAGACAACCTTTGAATGTGGAATTGACACTATTTCTGCAGGTCAGCTTTCAGGTAAATAACAGATCAGCTTATAAAATAGTAGCACCTGTGAGTACCTGTGCTCCACTAAACAATGAATTCAATGAGGCCAAACCGTCAACACTGATCTAAAAGCAAAGGTGAGAGGGGAAGGAAGGGACGAGAAGCTAGATCAATGGAAAGACAATGAACAGAATGGAAGTAACAAGAATGCTGACACAATGTAAACACAGCAACCAATGACATGGAAGATGTTCATAAAAACTGTTGAAGGGGAGCCTAATTTGCTCTGTAAACTTTAACTTAGAATGCAATTTTTAAAAATTGTCTACTGATTAATTCCGAGTACCAGAGGAACATCGATTTCTATAGTCTCCCAGCAACTCTACCACCGCGAATTTATGTCACCACAGTACAATTTGGGTAATGGGAGTCTCTGGGCCTGCAGGCTTGTGACCATGGTCATAGGGGGCATCAAGCTCAATTAGCACAACACAGTCTGGTGGTGTAGTGCCTAAGGCATTTGACTGTTACCCAGAAGATTGGTGGTTCAAATCCACCAGCCTCTCCTCAGAAGAAGAGTTGGGCAATCTGCTTCCATAGTGATACCGCCCTTGGAAACCCAAGGAGGGGTCGCTATGAGTTGGATCCGACTCGATGGCAGTGAGTTTGGGTTTTTTTGGTTTGATTTTAAGATGATGACACAGCCAAGACCTAAGGCTGATCCTCCTGACTTCAATTGTAGTTCTCTGTCCACTGAAACATGGTTATGAGTTCAACAACATCCTCTGAAGACGTCACAGGCTGAAATTTAGAATGAGATGGGACACTTGCTGTTCCTCTTCACTCCTTCCTGGGCTCAGGGTGGGAGGGGGGAAGAGGCATGATTGGCCCATACCAGTGTGACATTTAGGGCCAGCACTTTCCAGGAAAAGGGAGCACATCATGTGCAGAATACAAATACTCAGCGAAAACTAAGATGTGTGCGGGGTGGCTGGCTGATGTTGAGTACAGGTAACGCCTGCACAATGGGGAGTGGCTGCATACTGACACTCTAGGTTTTCCTAGAGAGCCTTGCGTGGAACACACAGAAGCAGAGAAAGGATCTCCTGTGAATACTGGACGATGCTGGGAAACAGATCTTTTACATGGTGTGTGGCTGTCTTCCCACCATGCTTGGCACTGCCGGCCATGCCATGGGAGGCCCAAAGAACATAAAGGAGTGGCACCAAAGCGTCCAAGTCTTCTATGCCTGATGCTTATCCAAGGGAGACTCTGTTACCACTGGCTTCACTATCAATATTTCAGGGTTATTATTTTTCCTTTCCAGTTTTTGGGAGAACATGCATTTTGCAGACTCAATGGGACATAAGGTCCTTTGCTCCTTCCTTCCATCTTTTACTATCTCTCCTTCCTTCCTCTCTCCCTCCCTCCATCCTCCCAACTTTCTCCCATATCATCATCTTCACTAATGGGTGAGCCTGCTGCCACTCCAGCTGTGAGATTAAGGACAACTCAGGCCACCCTCTGCTGACCATCATCCCCAAGTTCACATAAGCACTGTGGGTCCTGTTCAGGTGACATTGAGGGAGAAGTCACTGTAGCTCCCAGCCCCTCATGGCCATATGCTGTCTTTAGGATTTACCAGATGATCTGCAGCTGTGAAATGCTTCCAAAAAACGGTGCCCAAAGCTAGGTCCCAGCAGAGCCCCTTTAATTAAGTTCTCCTTCCTAAGAAAAACTAAAGGCAGGTGTTTTGAAAAGCCACTCAGTGGATTCTGATTCACAGCTACACAAAGGACAGAGTAGCTCTGGTGACGTAGTGCCTAAGGCACCTGACTGCTAACCAGAAGTCTGGCGGTTCACACCCACCAGCCACTCCTCAGAATGAAGGTTGGGCAATCTACTTCCGTAGTGATACCGCCTCAGAAGCCCAAGGAGGGGTTGCTAAGTTGGGGCTGCCTCAATGGCAATGAGTTTGGTTTTGGGATAACTACCCAATGCTGTGATCTTTACAGAACCAGACCACCAGGTCTTTTCTCCCTCAGAGCCCCTGGGGGGAATGTGAACTGCCAACCTTTTGGTAAGTAGTCAAGTGCTTAACCATTGCACCACCGGGCTCCTTCTTGCCTCGCTAATGGGATAATTCACCACAGATTAAATGTCACCCTGGTTCTGCTTAACTCTTTTAAGGAACAAATGGATTGCCAAAGTAATCTAATTAAAAATAAAAATATTTTTGGCTTTTGTTTTATTTTGTTATGAACCAAATACTTTGAACTCAAACCATCAACCAGGGATCTTAAATGATTTCATTTCCTTTTCTTTCATATATAGCTTTGAAATCGTGGAGTTTTTTTTTTTTTTTTTAAATACACTTTCAAAAACAATGTTTAAACAGAATGGAAACAGTGAGTATGCTGGCACTGTAAAATTGGAACCAATAGCACAGAAAATTGATATTACAGAAGCAGATTGCCTCATATTCCTTTTGCAGAGGGGCTGGTAGGTTTGAACCACCAACCTTCTGTTTAGCGGTCAAATGCTTAGACACTGTGCCACCAGAGCTCCCTAAAATAAAAACACCCCCCAAAAGTTTGAATTTTATATTAAAAGATGAATGATTTATCTTCGTATGGCTTAATGGCTGCTGTTGTCACTGTTAGGTGCCACTGAGTTGTCTCTGACCCCTAGCAACCCCACGTACAGAGAACACACCACTGCCCGGTCCTGCACCATCCTCACAATCCTGGCTGTGGTTGAGCCCACTGTGGCAGCCACTCTGCCAATCCACCTCATTGAAAGTCTTCCTCTTTTTCACTGACCTACTTTACCAAGCATGACATCCTTCTCCAAGGACTGGTCCTTCCTGATAACATGTCTAAAGCAGGAGAAATGAAGTCTTGCCAATTTAATGGCTAGTGGGAGCTCTGGTAGTATAGTGGCTAAGGCACTTGACTGCTAACCAGAAGGCTGGCGGTTCAAATCCACCAGCCACTCCTCGGAAGGAAGATGGGGCAATCTACTTCCGTAGTGATACTGCCTCGGAAACCCAAGGAGGGGTCGCTATGAGTCGGGTCTGACTCGACGGCACATAACAACAACAACAACAGCCCTTTGTATACAGTTTCTGAGTGCAACACATTGTCCTCTCCAGTAGGGGGCTCTATAAGACTAAGAGATGTGATGCTTACACTCTAAAAATAGACTGTCATTCCGGAAGATAGAACACATGCTAGCAGCTGATTTATCTTCTGCCCAAAGTGTCTCTGAGCACTGGAGAAAACAATGCTGAGGAAACCAATGAATTACGGTGTGGAACACATAACATCCCTCGGAACCATTTCACTTGGGTTCATTTCCATGAGTCGGAATGGAGTGGATGGCAAGGGTTTTGGTTTTGGTTTGAGGGCTCGTTACCTGTCTGCCCCCATTCCTGCCTCATGGAACTGGAGATGACTAAGGCACAACCCCCAATCAATAATGGAAATTTTACAGGACACACACACATACTTACATACATTCATTATACATGAAACTCACATTTATGAAATGGCGTTTAACTGCACCTAGGGCTGCCACGTGGGGGGTGGTAATCTGACAACTGAGATGGGAGTTGGCTACGTGAGGAGAACCTGTTGATAACGGGATCCTTTCTTTACACTATTGTGGCGTGTACTGTATAATAAATCTTTTTTAGCACGTACCAGTGTCAGTGCCAGGAGCTCTGGTGGTGTAGTCCTTAAGGCACTTGACTGCTAACCAGAAGGCTGGCAGTTCAAACCCACCAGCCACTCCTCAGAAGGAAGGTTGGGCAATCTACTTCTATAGTGATACCACCTCGGAAACCCAAGGAGGGGTGACTATGAGTCGGGGCTGACTCTACGGCATGTCAACACTTTTCAGTCGAAGCAATGGAGTAGGGGGAGAGGAAAAAAAAAACAAAACTTTCTGCCATCTAGTCAACTTGACCCATAGAGACCCCTCCTTGGGTTTCCAAGGTGGTATCACTACAGAACTAGATTGCCCAATCTTCCTTCTAAGGAGTGGCTGGTGGGCTTGAATCACCAGGCTTCTGGTTAGCAGTCAAATGCCTTAGGCACTACACCACCAGAGCTCCCAATGGAGAAGTATACATTTTAAATTATGAAGTAGAAACAACTTTTAAAAAAAAAGTTATGGAAATAGACACAGATGTATGACATGGATTTTTCAGGTGACAATTTTTAGTAGAATTGGAAAAATACAAATATGTTGAGTAACAATTCAAGTCAAAGGAGTTAATAATTCAAGTAAGGGGGTTATAAAGCAATAACCAACAACAAACACCCACTGTTGTTAAGTCCATTCCAATTCCCGGTGACCCTGAGTGTTACAGAGTACAGCCGAACCCCACAGGGTTTTCTTGGCTCTAATCTTTACAGAGGTAACTGGCCAGGCCTTCCCTTGGAGTTACTGCTGGGTGAGTCCAAACAGCTAGTCACAAACCGCCTGCAGCACCCAGACTCCTAAAGGGTCACAGCCGCATGCACTAAGAACAGCAGCTAACACAGACCATGGGCCAGACCTCATTCCCACGTGCTTTAAACTCGCTATCGCATGTGATCCTTACAGCCTGTGGGAAAGGTCCTGTTTATTATTCCTGCATTACAGATGAGGCGGTGGACACCCAGCCACAGTAAATATCTGGCTCAAGTTCACTCTGCGGCAATGGGTTTTCTTCTTTTCAAGTTCACAGAACTCAGAACTTGAGCAGAGGAAAACCCATTGCCATAGAGTTGATCCCAACCCCTAGTGATCCTATAGGACAGAGTAAGGCACTTAACTGTTAACCAGAAGGCTGGCGGTTCAAACCCACCAGCCACTCCTCGGAAGGAAGGTTGGGCAATCTACTTCCATAGTGATACTGCCTCGGCAACCCAAGGAGGGGTCACTATGAGTCAGATCTGACTCGATGGCAGTGAGTTTGGTTTTTTGTTTTAATCTTTATGGGAACAGACTGCCACATCTTTCTCCCATGGTAGGCTTGAAGCACCGACTTTTCACTTAGCAGCCAAGCACTTAACCACTGTGCCCCCAGGGCTCCTTCTGCCATGGAAGAGGGATGTCATAAATGGAGATGGGCATGCTCACCACGTGAGCAGAGACAGAGAAGGAACTCTGTCTTGCCTGGACCACGGGGATCACTAGGAGATGAGGGGGATGAACACTGGGATGGGGAGATGAGCAGGCCAAATGCCAAGCTACAGAAATCCCCACGGCCACTGAGTCCATTCCGACTCACAGGGACCCCCCCCCATGAGGTTCTTTATGGAAGCCGACTGCTCATCTTTTGCCCACAGAGTTGCTGATGGGTTCAAACTGATGACCTTTTGGTTAGCAGCCCAATTCCTTAACCATAGCACCACCAGAGCTTCTTTAGAAATAGGTGAAAAGCAGCTTTGTTCCCAGGTGAAACTACAGACCAGGGAGTTGAGATTCCCACTCTCTCGCTAGACTTCAGCCATTTCCAAATCAGGACCTGCAAGGTGACTCGTGCTTGTGACTCCAGCTTCTCAAACCTGAGTTACTGAATGTGACCATGGTCACGGTGGCGCTCAGGCCCCCCATTTGCTTGGCTCTCGGCACTGCGGTCCGTGCACTGTCTCATTTCATCCTTCCATGTGACCCCACCTCTGAGACATTACAACACCCTGCAAAGCAGGGACTGGTGTCACTTGCATGTTACCTAGGAGAAAACTGAGGCTGAGAAGGGTTTGATGAGGGTAGATCTTGTTATGATTGCCATAAACCAGTACTGACCAGACGCTGTCTAGCCAACTCCAACTCATGGTGACCCATGTGTATCAGAGTAGAACTGGGCTCTGTACCACTCTCTGTGGCTGATTTCTCAGATGCAGCTCACTGGACCTTTCCCCAAGATCTCTGGGTGAACTCGAACTGCCAACCTTTTGGTTAGCAGCCAACTGCTTAACTAACATTTCCACCACCCAGGGACTCCAGTGACCATCACAGCATCTTGTAACCTTCCTTTGTAGCAGTTATCAATTCCGATTAATTTATATGTTTAAAACGTCTCTCCCCATTAGACTTTAAATTCCATGAAGGAAATTTTGGGCACTGCTCTGTTTTCAAGGAGTGTAGTGGTTAAAGCATCTGATTGCTAACCAAAAGATCAGTGGTTCAAACCCACTAGCAGTTTCTTCTCAGGAGAAAGATATGGCAGTCTGCTTCTGTGAAGATTTACAGCCTTGGACACCCTATGGGGCAGTCTATCACGTCCTATACGGTTGCTAAGAACCAGAATTGACTCGATGGCAGTGGGTTTGGGGTTTGGGCTCTGTTTTCAGCAGTTATCATAGAGCCTGTTGAATATCAGGAAAAGAAAAATATTGAATAAATGAATAGAAACAATATACACCAACAGAAAAAAATAGTTAACAGTAGTTATTTAGTGGCCCTGTGTATGATTTTTATTCACATACCTGAATCTTCCTATACATTCTATATTGGCGATGATTAACATGTGTTTCTTTAGATGTATAAAAATATATACATAAAAGACAAAAAGTCCTCCTGAAAATGTCAAAGCCAACTTGCATTTAAATGGAACTGTTTGTATCATTTTGTCTTTCTTACAACTGTTCAGAGAAACTGCCCTCAGAATTAAGGAACTCAAAAATACGCCTCATATAAGACTCCTGAACTGGGAATCAGGATTTCATGTGAAATTTTTAGAAAATGTTGAGACCCTTTTGGGTCTTTTGTTTTATTTTTATAGGGCAACTTCACTCCATAGCCCTGCTGGCAGAGAGGGTAAGTGCTCGACTCCTAAGTGCCTGTGCAACCCACCAGCTGTTCCAGGGAGAAAGATGTGGCTTCTGTAAAGATTACAGCCCTGGAAACTCCATGTGGCGGTTCTACTCTGTCCTGAAGGGTCACTATGAGTTGGAACTGACTCAGTGGCACATCACAAACAAAAAAGCCTCACTTCACTGAAGAATGCATTTAGATACTGTTGTCTCCCATCAAACCCACCCACACATAGAGACTTTGCAGTTACATAAGGAAGATGGGGCAATCTACTTCTGTAGTGATACTGCCTTGGAAACCCAAGGGGGGGTCGCTATGAGTCGGGTCCAACTCGATGGCACATAACAACAACAACAACATCCCTTATGTGTTGGTATTCTCATCTGAGACTTTCCATCGCAATAATCATTTTCAAAGGTCTTTAGAAGAATTCTGGCATAAACCCTCCACGTTCTTGTTGTTAACTGCCATCGAGTTGGTACAACAGAATGAAACACTGCCTGGAAACACAAATTCTTCCACACTATTTACAATTTTATTTTTAAACTATAGGACATGGAAGTTGAAACCAAACAACATTTTTCAGAAAGTTACCTATGTTGAAATCCCAGATTGACAAACAAACAAAAAAACACGAAGGGGGTGGTTGTTTTAACCTAAGTTGTCACCTAGCAACTGTGACAAGCAGCTGCTTCAGCTATTGCACTTATAAATATGCTTTGGCCTGAAGATCTCACAATCCTCATTCCCAGTGAGTGACTAATGGCCCCATGCTCTCGGCAGGCAGTGAACATCTGTTGATGCTAACTCCTGGTCATTCTTTCTTAGAAAGGTCAGTCAGTATTTTCTTACAGACGTTAACATCTCTTAATGCAATGTATTGGAATGTTTTGTAATCCCATGGATATATACTATGTTCCTCCGTGTGTGTGTGTTGTAAATGTTGTGTGTTTATGTGCCGTGTCTGTTATGTGTATGTGTTTTGTGAGTGCTAAGCTCATGGTGTTTGTCGAGCATATTTTGTGTGTGCTGCATTGTGTGCGCGTTGCACATCTGCACGTGTCGTGTGTGTATGTGTTGTGTGTGTGCTGGATGTGTCTGGGCAGTATGTGTGTGCCTGCAGGCAGAGAAACAACGAAATACAGGGCTATCTTTCCTGCAGGAGCACTCACAGAATTAGAAGCATGACAAAGCAAATCAGTGTCAGCTGGAGGATTAAGTAAACAAACACAAGATTAAGAAATTACATCGCCTTCACTTGCTCAGACAAATTAGCCACCAGAGCGACTCCTCTCAAGGCCAGGGACCAGAAGGCGCCACTGGGGTGCTGGCTTCTCTGTGCCAGGGAGCTGAACCCCACCTTCCTGTGCCTGGAGCCTCGCAGCTTGGTGTCCTACTTCTGAGCTCACGTTTTAGGCCAAGTTTGAAACTAATCAGAGAACAGCCATTTACTTTGCGAAGCTGTCCCTCCTCCCCTGTCATCTGAAAC
>NW_006921904.1:2177166-2180514 GCF_000298275.1 Orycteropus afer afer
CTGAACAGATGCCAGATAGAAGTCATGTGCAGACTTTTCAATGTCATGAAAGTAAAGAGAACTAGGCTTCAAGAGCCCCAGCCCATGGGGAATTTTCAATTCCACGAGTAATGCGGGACAGGCCCCTGTGTGAGAAATGTCGAAGATGAAAAACTTCATTTGAGAATGCCCAAGTCAGCTTCCATCACCGTCTCTCAGGGGAGCAAAGTTTCCCTTTTTAGCTTAAAGGGCAGATAATACAGATAGTGAAGAAACCATCCTCAAAGAAGATAGAAATTGTTACTGTGGAACAAGTAGCCAAATCCGAACCAACCGTCCCTGCAATTTAACTCCCAACCAAAAAGTCCGAAGAAAGGCAACGGAAGAACTAACGGAAGTGGAAGAAAAAAAGGGACCCCCCCCGCCTTTTTTTATCTTTGGCTTAATTATATGAAACTGAAACTTCTGTGACAATGTTAAAAGCATATTTCTGATTGTGCAAAATACTAACAAATCTTGCTCCTAAGTTCATTTTTGACAGACCTTAACCATGCACTGGGTCGAACAGGGCTTTGTTGTCAGGTGTGGTCAAGCCAGCGCCTGCTCAGAGTAGCACTCACAGCCGTGGAGCACAGACCCAAACACTGCCTGTCCGCACCAGCTCTGCTCTGCTTGAGCCCACTGGACGCAGCCACTGTGTCGATCCGTCCTGTTCAAAGTCTTCCTCTTCGCTGACCCTCTACTTTGCCAGGGACCTGTCCATCCTAATGATATGTCCAAAGTATGTAAGACAAAGTGTCGCCTCCTTACTTCTAATGAGCATTGTGGATGTACTTCTTGCAAGGTTGACTTTTTCGTCCTTCTGGCAGTCCATATCTTCAGTATTCCTCGCCAATACCATTAGGATGCCTGGATTCTTGTTAATCTTGCCATTAGTCGCCGCAAAAGCAGATTTTGAGAATAAGCTGTTGTGTGAATGAATGTTGTGTGTATTAATGGTAAGTTTGCTGTTGTTAGGGGCCATGGAGTCGATTTGTGACTCATAGAGACCCCAGGTGACAGAGAAGAACTCCCCACGGGTTTTCCTGGCTGCAATTACTTTGTATTTTGTAAGTAGAGCTATAAAGGGTTCTGAAAACAGTTATTTCCTGAAGCATTCCAACATTTCATCTGTGTTCAGATTATTAATTTGCACAGGAGATCTTACTTATTTTTAATTGGCGATCCTTTGTGAAATGTAATTTAGTGCAAATAATTGAGATTGAAAAGATCTAGGCTGCACCTTATTAGGCTGGTGAGAGAGGAGGTTGCCCACCTAGCCCATCCTCTTCCGTTTTTACCTGCCGCAAATAGTGCTCTCTGCATCCAGAGTCCTCAGCTGGCTCAGGTTTCTGATGGCAGTGTTCTGGACATCATCTGCTTTCCCCATATTCCAGGCAAACTCATTTTCTGAAAGCCATTTTCACTAAATCAGATATCCCAGGAAGGTGATGTGTGTTCTCACTGACCACGGCGCTCTCTCCAGCACAATGCTATACCCAGACCCCTAACTCCTCCCACTCCAAGACACTGGTGACTGGATTGGCCAGGCAGTAAAATTACTTGAAGTGTCTTTTTTTAATTACACATACACAATTCATTATTACTACCACTAGCAAAATTTACATAGTGTTAAAAGTCTAGACACAGTGCAACAGTTAACATATCCTAGAGAAGGACATCATGCTTGGTAAAGTAGAGGTTGTTGTCATTGTTGTTATTTGCCATCGAGTCGGATCCGACTCATAGCAACCCCTCCTTGGGTTTCTGAGGAGGTATCTCTACGGAAGTAGATTGCCCAACCTTCCTTCTGAGGAGTGGCTGGTGGGTTTGAACCGCCAGCCTTCTGGTGAGCAGTCAACAGAGCCACCAGAGCTCCTGGTAAAGTAGAGGGTCAGCAAAAAAGAGGAAGAGCCTCAACAACATGGACTGACGCAGTGGCTGCCACAATGGACTCAACTCTAGCAAAGACCGTGAGGGCTGTGCACTCCAGGGCAGCGCTCCCTTCTGTTGTAGGCAGGGTCACTGTGAGTCGGAATCGACTGGACAGCGCCTGACTACAACAGCAACAATGGTCAAGAGTACAAGCTCTGGAGTCAGACTCCCTGAGTTCAGATCCCAGCTTCACCCCTGCCGTCTGATGACCCTGAGCAAGTTACAATTTCCCTATCTGTCAAGTAGTGAAGACAATATCTCTACTCATCACAGAGTTATGTGGCAATTAAATGAGTTATTACAGGCAAAGCATACGACATAAAGTAAGCACTCAATAAGCATTAGCTATTAATATAACATGAAAAAAATAAATACATTTCTTAATATTTGGGTCTACATGCAGTTGAGAATGACCCTCCTCGTTGTCAAACTTCTGGAATAAATACAGAAGAAGTGCATGGTTTTGTGACTTCCCTCTAGTTCTGCGTTTGTCTGTTCGTGGTTGGCCATCTGAGGACATGACATATCCAGTGTGAATGGTTCTTGCTCCCAACTCAATAGGCCTGACCAAATTTTTCTGGCTGCATTTTTGCCTGACTTATGTTCTGCTGATAAACTGCCCCGGTTTGGAGCATCCATGCTTGCCTAAAACTCCCTCAGCAGTTCTCAGTGACTCCGTCTTGGCCGGGACCAGCAACTTCAAATTATTTAAGATAGGCTGAACTGGTCTGAGGAGCTGCCATTCATCTACTGTATATATTTGGATAAATGCATCAAGCTTTCTTTGATGGAAGCCATTAACACCCGTGCTCAGTTTTTCGCTCACATTCTATGTTCAGTTACTGGAAAGATCCACTTGTGGGATGGAAGTGGCCATTCCTCAACTCTAGCTCTTTACTCTTCCTCTACGAGACCCATTCAGAACCAGAAGGGTAGAACTACTATGAATTGGCACTTACCCGGGCCTGAACATTCCAAGGCTGTCTCCACTCAGCTAAGTACATCAGTTATATAGTGCTAAACATTCTACCTGGGCCAGCTTGGGAGCTCATAACCCTAGGGAAGAGCCATCAAGGTGCTGAGTCTCTAAGTCAATGGAGCCAGCTAGTCTAAAGAAAACCAGCCGTTACCAATCAACAATGTAATGGCTATATTATTTACTTATGTATTTTTATGCAGTACTATACATGCAAAAGGGTTCATCTTTGTTGTCTGTACCACTCATGTACCTATTCCTCAATGCCACCGTGTTGATCACTCACTTTTGGTAATGACTATTTTAAATGAACAACATTCAACGGAAGACACAGAGGGAGAAATATAAATATATCCCTTAATCACTGCTTGGAAATATATTCTAGGCTTTGAATTATATTTTGCTCAGAACGAAAGCTA
>NW_006921904.1:2182994-2184593 GCF_000298275.1 Orycteropus afer afer
AGCAAAAGTGGTCCAGGGCTGATGCAGGATCTCCATAACACTGGAGCCCCAGGCTCTCTCCCTCTGCTTGCTGAAGTATTATCAACATCGCATGGTCCAGGCTATTTACTCCAGCTCCTTCTACCGCGTCCACACAGTAGCCAGCAGGAAGGGGGACAGGACGTACAGGGACCCCTCCCTTTCCTTTAAAGTCATGGCCTGCACGACCCTCACTTCCCTCTGGCTATAACATAGTCATAGGACCATGCCCAGCTGCAAGAGAACTGAGGCAACATAGTTCACTTGCTAGTGGCCACCATTCAACTGAAACCCGGTGTTGCCAAAAGAAGAAACAGAAGATGCAGGAACAACCAGCTGACATATTCTTTTTGATCTTTTAGTTCATTCATTTACATAATTTATAATTATACGATGACAATAGAAAGCACAACAGACCAACAGCTTTGAGAATGACCACCAATGACTTGGTAAATACACAACTCAAATGGTGGACATAGTTTTATACTAGAGTAGGGGTGAAAACATTTCTGTAAAGGGCCAGACAGTAAAGATGTTTGGCTATCCTCACCACACGGTCTCTGTCACAACTATTCAACCCCACCACTGAAGCAGAAAGCAGCCAGAGCTGCGCTGTAAGTGGATGCGCATGGGCGTCCCAATAAAGCTCAATACAGGAGACAGGTTGCAGGGTGGGTTTGGCCCCGGGGCTGCAGCAGCCTGCTATAGTTCTGGGTGTCACAGGCTTCAGATGTGTGGTGATACAGAAGTGATGAACCATGGATTAACCCAGCAAGTTAACTGGGAACCACGAAGAGAGCTTCTACTGTAACAACACCCCTCCCATTCACTAAGCATGTGTCACGTGCTGGGAATTACATTGTTGTTGTTCTTATGTGCCGTCCAGTCGGACCTGACTCATAGCAACTCCTCCTTGCATTTCCAAGGTGGTATCACTATGGAAGTAGGTTACCCAACTTTCCTTCTGAGGAGTGGCTGGTGGATTTGAACCTCCAGCCTTCTGGTTAGCAGTCAAGTGCCTTAGGCACTAGGAGCTTAAATTATTAGCGAGAATCCTCACAACAAATTGACCAGTTGGGTAAAATGCCTCCCATTTTCCCTTTGAAAAAGCCAACAACCAGGATGTGCAGGACTTGGATTGGAACCCAGTTCTTTCAAGCTCCAACCCTCCAGCCTCCCAAACCTGTTCCCCTGCTTTCCAAACACGTTTTTCACAGGGGTGGGATGCAAAACAATCCTATTGCCAAGAATGAACGACAGGCACAGAAGTGGATTCCTAGCGCTTCTTCCTGGAAGAGTTGCTACATGCCATCATTCACTCAGAAAACATTACAGCGACAAAGGTTTCCTCCTGATCTTAAAATAGCAAGCTCAAGAAGTTTATTTCTGCTTTAGCTGAAATATTTTGTTCGTGGTCAGAAGGGACCAGTCCCTGGAAAGTATATCACGCTTGGTGAAGTAGAGGGTCAGAGAAAAAGGGGAAGACCCTCAATGAGATGGACTGAAAAAGAGGCTGCAACAATGGGCTCAAGTGTAGCAGGGATTGTGGAGATGGCGCAGGGCCGGGCAAGTGTTTCATTC
>NW_006921904.1:2185288-2192947 GCF_000298275.1 Orycteropus afer afer
GCGATGGAACAGTTCTATGCTGGGACACATGCGGTCCCCTGAACTGGGATCAATCTGAAGTCAATGGGCAGAGGCAGTGGCAGTGTGGTGCCTTCATCTTAAATGTAGAGATGGAAGTTGCAGGTGTACTCTGAAGATATTCCACTGATAGATGGATTTGTTTTCTTTTCAACATAAAGCACTGTCTTACAGTTCAGCCAAAACACCATCATTAAATGCCACCATGCCCGAGTCACAGTATCTGTATCTGTGCACAGCTGCTTCTGTTTACAGGACTAGTGAGGAGGTTTCTTTACGTAGGTAATTACTATGCAGTCTTTAAGACCATAGTGTGTGGGTATCTGGCCTACCCAGGGACACCAGTCTCCACCCTTGAAACACTTGCACGCCACTCAGCACCCCTTCATAAGTCTCTGTGCCCAGGGAGAGGGGGCTTTTCGGCTCCCATCCTTTTCATCTCTTCATCCTTTATTGAGGACACACTGCTACACACCCCTTGCAGGACAAGACTGTGTTGTCTGGTGATTCCTCCCTAGACACAACTAAGAGCCACAGAGCAACATTTTAATAGCCCCTGGTGCCATTTACCCAGTGGGTGGTGATCACTCCCAGGGGCAGATCAACTCTGCAAATGCCCAAGCAGCAGCCTCCTTTGAAGACTATCATTTTATCTGTACTCCCTGATGAGAAGGCGAGTCTGTCCAAACAAAGCCAAATATACTGCAACGGTCCCACTGCCCTCCCCCCTCCACACACACAGCTTGTGTGAGAACCCTACCCCCTGGTTTCCCAACATCTGCATCAGGACACTTTGTGACCTAGATGGCCTGTGGTATACTGTTCCACCCAGGGGTGGGTCCTGTCTTTGCTGATTTGAGATTCATTGTGGGGACAGCAGGGCCCAAGGTTGAGAGAAGGCAGTTCCCTGCAACAGGAGCAAAAAGGGGGCAAAGAGAGAGACCACAGAAAGAACGGAAGAACGAGCGAGTATGGGAGATAAATAACAAAGGACACAGGCTGGCGCTTCTCAGGGTAGAACCGTTCTGCCTGACTTCATCTCACCCACAGATGCCTCTGGGGGAGGTAACAGCCCTCTGGCTAAAGGATCATAAGCCAGTATTCCCCGGGGAAGACATTTCATTTTCCCATCCAGAGTCTACTAACAGTTTTGTAAGAACAGCTGAAAAAATGTAGCATTTTCCCTCACTTCTGCCTGCAGGTCCTTTCTCTGAGTTTTGGCTCATTCTCATTATACATCCCTACTAGGCTGCCACAAGGCCAATCAGTTACAGGAACAAACTAGAATCCCTGGATTTTAGTTGAAAGAGAAGTTTGATTGCTGAAGAAAATACTGAATTTTTGAAGCAATGTGGAGAAGCACTGCAGGCTGGTGCCCAATTTTTCTCAAACACAAAATTAAAGCACTGTATTTTTTCAGCCTGTCTCCAACCTCTAACTGATCTTCTGAGGAGCTACATCATTTCTTGTTCCCTACTCTTAACTAATGAGCTTCCGGTGGCATTAAGTGCTCACCTGCTAACCCAAAGGTCAGTGGTTGGCACTCATGAGTGGCTCCACAGGAGAAAAGAACTGGTGGTCTGCTCCCATAAAGATTAGAGCCTCAGAAATCCCATGGATAGTCCTATTCTGTTCTAGAGGGTCACTAGGAGTCAGAATCACCCCAATGGCACACAACAATGACTAAAAAAAAAAAAAAACCTCACTGCCACTGAGTCAGATCCATCTCATAGTGACTTGGAAGAAGTTTCCAATCTTCCTTCCAAGGAGTGGCTGGTGGGTTTGAACTGCCAGTCTTCTGGTTCACAAATGCCTTAGGCACTACACCACCAGGCTTAAGTTATAAAGTAATGGGATACAACAATTAAATTTCTATTTCTTCACACATCTGCATATGTTTTATTTTATGTGTGGCAGATGAGATTCTCTGAGGAACTATTTTATGCATTTCAGTTTATAAAGGATTTGATGAGGGACCTTGGGGACCAACACACAACTCTCATTTCCCACACAGGAGACCCAGCTGCTAAAGAGGCAGGGAGGCCGCATCTTCTGATCTCCTCTAACCACACAAGAGGAAGACAGGATCACCATCAGTAGACCAAGGCCTATTCCTATGAGGCCAAGGCCAGACATGCTGCCTCCTTCCAGCCCTTTCACCAACCCTGACACCAACCATTCCTCCCACAGCACCCATCTCCTCTCTGCTAGATTCAATAATTCACTGCAGTGGCCACACAGAACTCACAGATTATGGGGTTTATTAGGGAAGCACCAGGCTACAATTCAAGTTTAGGAAAAATGCTCAGTCTCTCTCAGCCTGCCATCTCTCAGTCAACAGTCTCTCTCAGCCATTCTCCTAGCAGTGCGTATCTCTCGGTGTCTCTCTCAGCAATGCATGTCTCATTATCTCTTTCTCTGCAGTGTATGTCTCTCAGGAGTGTGTGTCTCTCAGGAGCATGTCTTTCTCAGCCAGCAGCCAGAGAGACTTCTGTCTCTAGGAGGCCTCCTTTTGAGCCTGGCAGAATGGCCAAACTAACCAATCATAATATCAGAATTCAAAGCACCTGAGAGAGAGGAAACTTCCCAGAACATTGCTTTGTGCCACTGCTTGACAGAAATACCCTTGGTGGATAACTTTAGCAATCAGGAGCTCCTCAGTTGCTCATGGAAAATTCCATCTCGGAGTTAACAAAGACTTATGGGTAGGAAAGCCACACTAAGTAATTTACTAACCGCACCAGCCAATGCACTTCATGTGCAGATACCCCCTGTCTGTCAGGTGGGAACTTGAGTGTTGCTATCAACACCAGTGGTCACAAGCAACGCCAATGGAAGCAGCAGTCAAGATATCAGAAGACATATAACACTGGGAAAATCGGCTGCAAAAGACCTATTTCAAATGCTGAAGAGCAAAGATGTATCCTTGAGGACTAAGGTGTGCCTGACACAGCAATGGTATTTTAAATCATCTCATATGCATGTGAGAGCTGGACAATGAATAAAGAAGACTGAAGAACAGTTGATGCTTTTGAGTTGTGGTGCTGGTGAAGAATGCTGAAAGTAGCATGGACTGCTAAAAGAACTAACAAATCTGTCCTGGAAGAAGTGCAGCCGGAATGCTCCTTGGAAGTGAGAATGCCCAGACTTTGTCTCACCTACTTTGGTCATGTTGTAAGAAGGGACCATTCCCTGGAAAAGGATATCATGCTGGTAAAGTGGAGGGTCAACGAAAAAGGGGAAGGCCCTCAAGATGGATTGACACAGCGATGGGCTCAAGTGGAATGATGGTGGAGCTGGCACAAGAGCAGGCAGTGTTTCTTTCTGCTGTGCATAGGGTAGCTATGAGTCAGAGATGACTCAACGGCACCTAACAACAACAATAACAACAGGATGCTAAACAGTTTCAGCAGAGCTTCCAGAGTAAGATGGACTTGGGAAAAAGACCTGGTGATTTACTTCCAAAAATCAGCCACTGAAAACCCAATGGATGACAACAGTCCAATCCATGACTAAGTGGGGAGATGGTGACTGAGTGGGGGGCATTTTGTTCCACTGTGCATGGGGTCACCATGAGTTGGGGGCCAGCTGGAAGGCAGGTAACAACATAAATGTCCATAGAGAACAAGGGATGAAATAAACACCTGAGCAAGCCCACTGCTAACTAAGGGGATGCATCTGTGTAAGGCAGAAAATGGCACACCTTTCTCCAGGAGATGAGCCCCACACTAGGGCATGCAGCCTGGTGGGCAGAGCCTGGGATGGAGGTCAGACCCACACACACACCTGCTCCCCCAGCTGGGTGCTCTGGTGTACCGCACAAGTATGTAACCATGTGGCAAAAAGACCTCAAGGGAAAGAGATTGACTAACCCAAGGGGAAGAAGAACATTCCAGAGGGTCCTATGCCCTTGCTAGAGGTGAGCAGTGTTTTGGCTCCAATCTAAATCAGTGACAAAAACACGATCATTTAGTAGGTGCAGTGTCCGTAAGTTGGGGGGAAAACAAATGGTTCAAGAGACATACACATGTCTGAACCCAAAATTCCACCCGTGGCTTCTCATCTTTCCCTGAGGCACTTGGGCAGATAATCTCATCACCCCCCTAGAAGAGGTCAACACTTCCTTCCATTCACGCATCACTGGCCTGTGCATAACATCAAAGCTCATTGAATGAAAGCAGTTATAGGAAGGATTGAAAGAATGGGAACAAAACAGTTTCCCTTAAAGGCCTGATTCCAAACAGGAAGACCCCACAGCCCATTTCAATCAGCTGGTTTTCAACCAGAAATGCACTTGAGAATTGTTTAGGGAGGTTGAGGTTTTTTTTTAAAAGGCCCTTATTTGACTGCTAACCAGAAGGCTGGCAGTTCAAATCCACCAGCCACTCCTCAGAAGGAAGGTTGTTGTGCAATCTACTTCCGCAGTGATACTGCCTTGGAAACCCAAGAGGTCACTTTGAGTCGGATCAACTCAATGGCAATGAGTTTGGTTTTTGGTTACTTTCTTCCAGAAAACTTTCTGTAGACCAGCATAGGTTGTTCTCTTCTACCTCTGTTGTTGCCAGTTGTCCTCAAGTTGATTCCGATTCCTGGCGACCCCACGTGTACATCGTAAAACTGTACTGTACAGTGTTTCCAAACCTGTGATCTTTCAGCAGTGGCTGAACAGGACTGTCTTCTGAGGCACCTCATGGTGAATTCAAACAATCAACCCTTCCATCAGTAGGTAAGCGCTTAATCAACTGTGCCACCTAGGGCCTTCCACCTTTAATTAACCCTTCTCATTATATTACATCCAGCCATCCCCCTTCCTAGTAATTACCAATTAGCTGTAATCAATGGTTTGTGTCCGCAGATCGATCACAAGCTCTCCGAGAGAAGGAGCACCACGTCTCTCAGTCTGTATTTCAGTCATCAGCAAGTAGCGAGAGTACAGTAAACACCTACCTGCCAGGCAAGTGAGCAAGTGACATGTGAACAAATGAACACACTTAACAGTCAGGGTGTCAAACACCTGAAAAAGAGGTTCATGCTCCAAAGCCCCAGCATTTCCTCATAACAAAGACTTTTCTTTTAATCTAAGACTCTTTTTTTTTGGTTCTATGTTCTACTTCCTGTCCAAGTGCAGGTCTGAAGGAGTTGATAAGAAAGTGGAAACAGCTGTGAAGAGAGGCAGACACATGAATTAATAGGCATTTGTTGACAGGAAAAGGGAAAATATTTTTTAAAAAGAGAGAGAGATGCTTGGACCAAAGCTAGTAATGTGGGCCTTTGCTATAGAGCATAGGTTCATAAATTCACTTTTCTATTACTGTGCAAAGGAGTCCTTCATTCAACCCTAAGTGACCCTATGTCATTGTAGTAAGAAGGTCCTCAATGATCCCTTCCTCCTAATATCCACATCCTCTAACATTTTTTCCCCTCATTTGAGTGTGGCTGGCATTACTGACTCTCCTCTAAGGAACTGAATATGGCAAAAGTGAAAGAAGGTCCTCTCTCAGTTTAGTTACCAAAGCACTTTGGTTTCCACCTCCATGCTCTGTCATCATCTCATGTGTTGCCCACCCTTGGGAAAGCCTACCACCATGCTGTGAGGCAGCCTTATAGAAAGGTTTAAGTGGTGAGGACAGTGGCCTGCCACCAACCACTGGAGTGAGTTTGAAAGCAGATGCTCTCCTAGTTGGGATTCCAGATAAGACTGCAACCCTGGCTGATAGCCTGACCGCAACCCCATAAGGGACTTTCAATAGTGGGCACCCAACTAACCCATGCCCATGTTGTTTAAAGTTGCCAAGTTTTGGGGTAATTTTTTACACAATAATAAACAACTAATAGGAAAGAAGAAAATAATTACTTATATATAACGCTTTCTTTATGACATGTGTAACTTACCTATTATTATTAACTAGGTTTTGAGCACTTAGGAGCTCTGGTAGCATAGTGCCTAAGGCACTTGACTGCTAACCAGAAGGCTGGCGGTTCAAACCCACCAGCCACTCCTCAGAAGGAAGGTTGGGCAATCCTACTTCTGTAGTGATACTGCCTCGGAAACCCAAGGAGGGGTCGCTATGAGTCGGGGGCGACTCGACGGCAAATAACAACAACAATAGTTTTTGAGCACTTTCAATGAGCAATTCACTAAACTAAATGTTTTACATGTTTTACCATACTTACTCTACAAAACAACCCTATTAAACTAAGTATCATTATTCACACTTTACTGATAGCAAGTGAAGTTCTGAGAGATTAAGGAACTTGCCCAAAATCACCCAGTGATGAGGCAAGGATTTGTAGCCAAGATAGAATGAGCTTTGCATCATTTGAAAGCCTATGTTTGTGGTCTACCCTGCAGAATGGTTCAGTGTTAAATGTTTATGCTTAAAGATGGGAGCTTCAATTAACTAGAAAACTGGGCGTAGATAAACAAGCTTATGCATCAAAATCAAGACAAGAAACAGAGTAACGGCACTCTGTTAGGAAGACATATGTCACTGGCTTGCATTTTTTTTAAGAGGAAAGGGATCCACTCAGCAAGTCTGATCACAGATATCCTTTCAACTGATAACCAACAACACTTTGTTAAACAATAATTAAGTAAACTTTTTTTTTGTTTTGTTTTTGAGGCAGTTTTGAAAAATGACTACAAAATTCTTTGGCATTCCTCCCAAGGAGATGTGAGGTTTATGTTCCCTCCCACCAAATCTGAGCTCTTTGGCTGTGTGGCCAATAGAACATGGCAGAAACAACACTGTGCTAACAGTGTCTGGGCCCAGGGCTTAAGAAACTGGCAGCTTATACTTCCTGTCTCTTGGGACTCTTACTGCTGGAATCCAGGCATCGCCATAAGAAAGTTCTAATGGAGGCCCACATGAAGAGGAGCTGAGAACCCTGGCCACAGCCCTGGCCGAGCTCCAGCTGATGGCCAGCATCAATCTACCAACCCTGTGAGTGCACCATCTTGAAAAGGGACCCTCCAGCTCCCAGTTGAGCTGTCCCAGTTGAGGCTACCCAGAGATGAGATGAGCTGGGGCCTCTGACCCCTGCCCAAACTGCAGATGTCAGAGCATGGTAAATGACTGTCCTATTCTTAGGCCACTGAATTTTGGGGTGGTTTTTATATACTTTACCTGAAGATCTTAACGTACTCATGCTTGAGGTTTTAAATTGTTATTAGAATATTATGGGAACACCTTCTAGTAGGACCAAGATTTTTTCAGTTGACATTTTCAGAATGCGTTCAGAACCTGTGACATAGTAGGTCCATCCTATCTAAACTTCTGGATGAATGAATGAATGGCTACAGAGACCTAAAATACACCATCAGCTGCAGATATTAAACTACTATTTCCTGCCCATGGTAATATGGATCAAGATGGTCTTTATAGAGAGCAATTTTGCAAAATTTATCCTGAGTTTAATAAAAGAAATCACAGCCCTTGTTCCAATCATTCCGCTTCTAATAATCTTGTCTATAACAACTTGAAAAATAAAGCCTATATCCCAGTCTCATTTATATGAGGCAAAATGCTGTTCAAAAATAATGATTAATAAATAGGGACAAACCTAAAGGGTAGAATATTTTGCAGCCATTTAAAAATACTACCAATAATTTTAGATGTATTGGCATAGTGCCTAAGGCAT
>NW_006921904.1:2196800-2199637 GCF_000298275.1 Orycteropus afer afer
AAAAAAAAAAAAAAAAAAAAGGCACTGATCCATGCCACTTTGTTGTTGTGAAGTAAGAGAAAGCCCCCACCCCTACCTGTCAGTTTGTCTTACTGGGGTAGCTTATGTGTCCTGTGAGGCTGGAAGCTAAGCCACTGGTATTCCAAATACCAGCAGGGTCACCAGGGTGGACAGGTTTCAGTGGGGCTTCCAGACTAAGGGTGAAAGATGTGGTGATCTACTTCTGAAAAGCAGCCAATGTAAACCCCATGGGTCACAACAGGAGATGAGCCCCTGGGTTAGAATGCACTGCAAGTCCATAGCACACTCGACAATCGGCTGAAACATAGCAACCATCATGAAGACAGTGCAGGATCAAGCAACATTTTGCTGTTATACATAAGGCTGCCAAGGGCTGGAGTCTACACAACCACACATGACGAAACTCACACAAGGAGGCTTTTGTCAGTCACCAGTGACAGCTTCTGGTGGCAGCCCTGAGACAAGCCTTCCACGGCTCCCCAGAAGCAGCTGCAACCCTCCACTAGCATTATAAACCAAACAGCCCTTCATCACATTGTAGGGCTGGCAGCAAAGAGTGAGTCACCCTGGGTTTATAAAGTATACATCAGCTTTAAGAGGGGCTTGATTCCCAGAGACTTCCTGGGGAGCTGCAAGGGTTTAGGAAGTGCAGTGCATGCTAACTGGTTGTTAAGATATCTCCCAGGAAGCAAACACTTGCAACAAGGACAGCTCACATTGTTCAACATGTACCTAATCAATTTCAAATATTAACCCAGCTGGCTCAAAGTAGAATTTCAAAAGTGGTAAACATTTTATTTTCTATGGCTGATAACATTTTTCCATGATTGTGATGGAGGGTGGAAGACAAAGAAATCATTAACTTCTTCAACAAATCCTTATTGAACATCTCTTATGCCCTGGGAATCTACAAGTGGAGAGGATTATCACTTTTGGAACCAAACACTAATGGCTGCCTTGGCCTGCAATGAGTCCTGTGCGGCAGCCGATACACACAGGCTCACGAAAGCAAACCATGCACATCCCTTCACTGATCTCACACGGGTATCCTGAAATCGGCAGTGGCTGCGTTTTTACATCATACCAGGAAACCATGGCGACCTCTAGTGTGTCAGGGTAGACACGTGCTCCATGGGGTTTTCCAATGGCAGAATTTTCGGAAGTAGATCGCAGCCTAACTAGCACATTACCCATCTGCACCAAACAAGGACTCCATTTACACCATATTGTTGTTGTTAGGTGCCATTGAGTTGTCTCCGACTCATAGCACAGCTATGCACAGCAGAACAAAACACCACCTGGTCCCGTGCCAGCTCTGTGATCTCTGCTATACTTGAGCCCATCACTGCAGCCACTATGTCAATCCATCCTGCTAAGGGCCTCCCCCTCTTTTGTTGACCCTCCCACCTTACCAAGCATGAATTCCTTCTCCAGGGAATGGTTCCTTCTGAGAACATGACCAAAGTCGGTGAGACAAAGTCTGGCCATTCTTGTTTCCAAGGAGCATTCCTGCTGCACTTCCTCCAGGACAGATTTGTTAGTTCTTTTAGCAGACCATGGTACTTTCAGTATTCTTCACCAGCACCACAACTCAAAAGCATCAATTCTTCTTTGGACTTCTTTATTCATTGTCCACCTCTCACATGCATACGAGGCAACTGGAAATATCATGGCTTGTGTCAGGCACACCTTAGTCCTCAAGGAGGCATCGTTGGTCCTCAGCAGCTGACTTTCCCAATGCTATATGTCATCTAATGTCCTGACTGCTGCTTCCATTGGCATCAACTGTAGAACCAAGCAATGTGAAGTCTTTGACAACTTCAATCTTTTCTCCATTTATCGTGATACTGCTTATAGGTCCAGTTGTGAAAATTTTTGTTTGCTTGACATTGAGATGTAATCCATACTGCAGACTGTATTCTTCAACCTTCGTCAGTAAGTACTTCAAGTCATCCTCACTTTCAGCAAGCAAAGTTGTATTGTCAGCATATCACAGGTTGTTAATGAGGCTTCCTCCAATCCTGATGCCATGTTCTTCTTCACCTAGTCCAGCTTCTCGGATTATTTGCTCAGCATACAGATTGAATAAGTATGGTAAAAGGATACAACTCTGACACACTCCCTTCTTGAAATTAAACCATGCAGTGACCCTTTGTTCTGTTCAAATGACAGCCTCCTGGTCTACAGGTTCCTCATGAGTACAATTAATGTTCTGGAATGCCCATTCTTCTCAATGTTACCCACAATTTGTTATGATCCACACAATGTTTATGCATAGTCAATAAAACACAAGTAAACATCTTTCTGGTATTCCCATTTACACCATGGGAATCAGCAAATGCTACAAATCAGGGCTCCTCCCCACCTGAGAGCTGGCTGGTAACTATTGCAGCCTGCCTACAGTGCCCAGTGATGGCTCCTCTTCCCTCTCCCGCCCATCTCCAGTCACTCTCCTTGTCCCTCCGCACCAACCATTCTGACTTTCTTTCTGAGCAATGAACCCACCTGGCACGTCACCATCATCACATGGTGACAACGACATATATATCTAATGACACAGGCTCAGAAGTCAGCTGCCCACCTTCACATGACCCTTCCATTTAATGGCAGTGAGAGCTTCACTGAAACGTACTTTATCTGTGCCTATTTCAAAGCCAAATGCACGTTATAGGCTTTTTCAGACACACAAAAGCTGGAATAGGCTTGCTCATAGGAATCCATTTCAACTAAAGGTCAAAGGCAGCAAAGCTCAGGTTGGGGACTTGAGTCAGATTTCTGTGTGTGGCACTTCTCATCCTCACCTGAAAACTTAAAGA
>NW_006921904.1:2200117-2200799 GCF_000298275.1 Orycteropus afer afer
TGGTGGGTTTGAACTGCCAGCCTTCTGGTTAGCAGTCAAGTGCCTTAGGCACTACACTACCAGAGCTCCTCCATAGGGGGCAAAAATGGGAACGTGCTCAGCTTCTAACCCAGACATTCATGGTTCAAGTCCACCCAGAAGCACCTCAAGAGAAAATCTTAGCCTGAACAATTAGGTATGTCTATGCAGTGGGTAGTGTGCCCATGACCACATACAGAGTTAGTAAGCAATGCTGCTACAAGTGCAACTGTATGTTCTTTAAGAATTTCCAGGTATATCATAGAGCTTACAAGGGACAAGGTTGTAGCCACTTCTTGGCCACAGCCAGCTACCTGGAAGGACCAAGTAGTTGGACTTATGGCTTGGGACCATGGTTGCAAGGGACATCAAGCTCAACTGGCATAACATACTACATAAAACATTGTTCCACCTCCTACTCTGGTGAGTAGCGACTGGGATCTTAAAAGCCTGCAAGTAGCCATCTACATACAATGATGGGTTCTCTCCTCATCCAGAGCAAAGAAGAATGAAGAAAACCAAAGACACATGAAAAGGGTTAGTCCAAAGGACTGTCAGCCTATACGACTATGAGACCAGAATAACTAGATGGTGCCTGGCTACCACTGTCAACTACTCGGAGGGGGATCTATGTAGGAGATCCTGGATAGAGTACAAGAACAAT
>NW_006921904.1:2201304-2203435 GCF_000298275.1 Orycteropus afer afer
TATGAAGTACAGTTCTACTCTGGCAGACATGAGGTCACCATCAGTTGGAATGGATTCAATGGGCACTGTTTCTTCACACCTCTTCAGAGTACACAAAAAGATCAGAGAGCAGCCAAACTAGGTACTAGAGAGTTACAGTTTTAAAGGCTTTTTCAAAGACACGTTTAAGTCTGTCCTACATGACAAGTCAAATGACAGTCCTTCTCCAAGTCTTGTATCAGCAGCCAACATTTTGCTTCCTTAAAGCTGCACATTTTCCTTCCAGTGATTTTTACTTATTGACTTAAATATCAGATTTGAGCAAAATATAAGCAGATGCTTATGAAGAACATACGAAACAATGAAATCTGTGATTTTCAAGAGTGCAGCATGGCAGTCATCCTTCCCTTGTCCCAGGGTGACCAAGTCATCCAATCAAACCCAACTAGGGGCCAGGTCTCAGGGGTTCACTAGGCCCTACGAGACCAGCAAACCTGCCCTAACCCCCCTTTTTTCTTATTCCAGCCATGTGAAGGGAGACGACTCTGGGTTACCAAGGCAGAGCTCTGAGGGCATCTTCCAGAAGCACTACTGCCTGGGGTACCTGTGTTCACACGGTCATTGCTTCACTCGGTTCATGTCTGTCCAACACAGAATCTATGTCAGTGACTGTGCCAGGCGACGGGGTTATGGGTGAGGCCCCTGCTCGCAGGGTGAAAAAAATAAGTGAAGAAGATCACTTCAGATAATAGGGTTAAGAAAGAAAAGACTTGGGAGTGTGGGCGAGTGCCTGGGTGTGTGTTTGTGAGAGAGAGAGTGTGAGAGGGAGAGAGAAACAATGTGCATGTGTGTTTGAGAGAGTGCATGTGTGAGTGTGTGTGAGGGGTGGAGAGGCACGATGGGGTAGTTAAAATGGCCTCTTTGAGGAAGTGCTGTTGGAGCAGACTGGACGAAACAGTTAGATGAAGATGTGAGGGAAGAGGGGGTGCTCTAGGAACTCCGTGAGGGTAAGGATCCTGAGATGGAGATGAATGGACCCCACTGAGGGACACAAGGGCAGTGAGCATGAAGAACAATGAGCAAGACAGAGGGTTAGGCCAGGCCAGGCCCACAGCATCTTAGATGTAGCTGGATGCTATTCAAGGTCTTGGGAAGTCTTCAGAGGGCTTTAAGCAGGAGGACAGAGGACGGTGTCACATAATGGCTTCAGAGATTTATATAATATGAGTCTGTGGATTGCCCTGAGAACCACAGCACCATTTGTCACGTCTCACAGAAATATGCATTCTGAGGTCTAAAATGCCAACATTTTGAATGTAATCAAGTTTCTAAGTTGAGAAGTACCTGAAAATTGTTATGAACCATCAGGTCAGTTCCATGCACAGCGATCCTCCGTACAGCAGAACGAAACACCGCCTGGTCCTGCACCGTCCGCACGAGCATGGCTACGGCTGACTCCATTGCTGCAGCACCGTGTCAGTCCATCTCACTCAGGGTCGTCACCTTTTTCTGATGTTTCCTTTACCAAGCACGATGTCCTTCTCCAGGGACCAGTCCCTCCTGATACCATGATCAAAATACATGAGATGAAGTCTTGCCGTCTTTGCTTCTGAGAAGCATTCCAGCTGGACTTCTTCCAAGACAGATGTGTTTGTTCTTCCAGCAGTCCATGGTATGTTCTGTGTTCTTTGCCAAAACCACTGTTCACAGGCGTCAGCTCTTCTTTGGCTTTTCTTACCTTTGTCTCCCTTCCACATGCGTATGAAGTGATTGAAAACACCAAGGCGTGAACATAGATTTCAGAAATCAGTATAGGTTAAAAGTCAAGAGATTCTAGGTATTGATGCCTACACCCTGGACGTTCAAGTCAGTACCATGTATGACTCTCTTGAGTCTGGGATCCCCATCCAGCAATACATGACGAGGTACCCTGTGGGCTGGCTTAGGCTCTGACAAGTGCTGGGACTCAAGTCAGGGGCTTCACTTTGTACAGAAACAAAATAACTGTAGAGAGTTGGTCTAACCCCTGTGGTGACCCAGCAGGGTGACTCTAAGTGTGTGATGAAGCTCCTGTGTCATTTTTGTCTTTCATTAGTACCCCATGGTTTTTCTTCCTTAACCCTATTATCTGAAGTGATCTTCTACACTTACT
>NW_006921904.1:2204429-2212077 GCF_000298275.1 Orycteropus afer afer
AGGGTTTCCAAGATCCTAAATCTTTAGGGAAGCAAACTGCCACATCTTTCTTCCACTGAGCAGCTGATAGGTTTGAACCACTGACCTTGTGGCTAGCAGCCGAGGGCTTAACCACTGTATCACTAGGGCTCCTTCTCCAGCCTCTAGCACCACCTACTTGCATTCTGTTTCTAGGGACTGACCTAACTGAATATTTCCTATTAATGAGGTCATACCATCTGTGACTCCTTGTGTCTAGATTCTTTCACTTGGCATAGTATTCTCGGGTTCCTCCACGTTGTCACATGGGTCGCTACTTCATTCCTCTCTGTAGCTGAATGTCCCATTGTACGTATATATCATCTGTTTATCCAGTCATCTGTTGATGGATGTTCATGTTATTTTCTCCTTTGGACTATGGTGAATTGTGTTTATTTGTACTGAGGTGAGTGTCTGCTTTTAATTCTTTTGAATATAAACTTATAACCTTAGGAGTCGAACTGCTGGGTCACACGATAATTCTATGTTTAACTTTTTGAGTAGCCAACAAACTGTTTTCCACAATGGCTGTACCATTTCACATTCCCACCAGCAATGAACCAGCGCCCTGGCTTTTAAGAGACTGCACTCAGACCTAGCTCACCGCCAGTTACAGAGAATTCCATTACCAAATGCCAACATGGAACTAAAGTACCATGAAGACGCCTGAATGTGAGATTCCATCAGAAGCAGCAGCAATGGAGCTTGAAGAACACATTTTGTCAGCAGACACACAACTTATAACAGACACTTTGCTTCTGGACACAGCCCCAGAGGATTTGACAAATAGCATTTAATCTTAAATTTAGTAAGAAGAAAATTCCCTCTCAATTGGAATATTTTATCTCTAGTCTAGCTCTCATCCCTCCCCCCTCCCATCCCGGTGCCCTTGTAACTTTTCACACAGTAGGGGAAAAAAAAAACAAAGAAATTAATCAAGCAAAACACTGTATATTGTATAGAAAACCATCAAATCTTAAGAGTTGAAATTATCTCATTAAAATAAAAAAGGAGGGATATACTCCACCTCAAAAGAGTAAATAGAAGGTTTGGATTTTTAGTCAAATATATCATTCCTTGGTACTAATGATGATAAGGTTGCTATTATATATGTATGTGCATATAAATTCTTCATCTGTTTATCCTTTGTAACCAAGAAGTAAATATTCTTAAAAATAAATAAATAAATAAATTGTATCATGTTTATTTTACATCACAAACCACTCATTTAAAATATTTACAATTATCACCAATTCATTACTATCTAATTTAATGGTGACAAAGTTCTATTTCATTAAAGCAACCTGCATCACATGTCTATCAGATCTCTCTCTTCAAGTTCTAATATGATCTGGCTCTTAGGTATTCATCTGAAGGTGTAAAATGGCTTATAAAGACATTCCAGTGAATAAGTATTTATTAAGTGCCTACTGTATGGAAAATTCTATGCAGAGTACTGTAGGAGGGCCAAGGTGCCAAGAGAAGGGAAGCTTCACGCCTTCAGGAATGTCAAGTGTCACAGAGCAGATACACACAATAATAGCAGAATCCCAACCCATAACTCCAAAATAAAACTGACATTTCAAGTCTTCAGAAAAAAATTTTTTTTTTTTTCCTGGTAGCATAGTGCCTAAGGCACTTGACTGCTAACCAGAAGGCTGGCGGTTCAAACCCACCAGCCACTCCTCAGAAGGAAGGTTGAGCAATCTACTTCCGTAGTGATACCGCCTCGGAAACCCAAGGAGGGTTTGCTATGAGGGTCCGACTCGATGGCAAAAGTTAATTCATGTCCAAATGCTTGGTTTAAGTTCTCATTTTGTATAGAAAGCTATTTTATTATTTGATTAAATGTCAACCTAAAACCCTATGATGTACTGGGATGGAACCTGAAGGAAAACAAAGATTAGAAAACTAAAGAGAGGAAAGTAGCTTTTAAGGCATCACAGACATTACACACACATGCCATGTATACCTGTGGCTGAAAAGGGACACTTTCTTTGATAAAACTGTATGACACTTGGTGTGTAAACAGAGCAGTCTGAAAGCCAAGCCTTACTCCATGTTGCAGTCTTGACATGAGTCTAGGATCCATGTGGAATTTTAAAGCTGCCCCTTCTAACAGCACGTCCTCTACCCTTGATGCTGCCTATATACCCTGAAGGAGGACTTCTTCTCTGAGGTCTGGCAGGTGCAGAATATCACATTCTATTCCCAGTGGGTCTCTTCACGATGGTCAAACAGGTGTAAGACATGACAGGACAGCTCATGCCCAAAGGGTCTTGATGCCCAGCATAATCCACAGATCTTTACAATGGACCCCCAGAAACAGACATGATTGAGAAAACAATATTTATAGCCAATGAGCCAGAAAACCTGTCTTGACTTTGTCCTGTGACCGTCCTGTAATAAACTGAAGAGCACACAGGCATGCAGGTCTGTACCCTTGACCAATCACACGACTCCGTTATGTGTTATCCACCTATCTCAGCTGAATCCCCGCTTTCAAATATCCTGTCTTTGACTCCTCTGTCTTTCCACCAATTATGGTTTTGTAAATTTTAGTTCCTTCACTAACTGTACAAAAATGTTTTCTTCCTCATTGTCTGGCGGGAAGGCCGTCTTCACTCTGAATTTGGATGTTTTCCTCAACAGACCTCTTTTGCGTCTACTTAAGCAGGCCCCATGATGTTGCTATACAACAAAACCAGAAACCAAACCAGTTGCCTGCGGGTCAACTCTGATTCCCAGCCACCCCCTAGGACAGAACCCCTTGCCCCCACCCCAGAGTTTCTAAGGCTATATTCTTTAGGGAAGCAGACTTTCACATCTTTCTCCTGTGCTAAGCAGCTGGTGGGTTCGAACCGCCAGCCTTTTGGCTTGCAGCTAAACACTTTTACCCACAGCGTGACCAGAGCTCCTGCTTGTCTGTAATACAATGGCACTCCCACGGCCAGACATTTCTTCAAGGATAAAATTGTAATGATCCCTTTTTCCTTTTTGAACAGCTTTCTACTTCTTCACATCCCGATTAAACGACCCCAGTTAGAATTCCAAGGAAGACATCTGATTCCTACTAACTATGTTAGCACAGTCACGTGGCTAGAAATGGGAACTTTGAACCTCGGCACAAGCTAGACTCACATTAGCAGGAACTAGTGTTCCCCTGTAGCCACTCTTCTGAGAGCTAAATATCAATAAAAACATGAAATTCAGGTACTGCACATGGAGACCACATGGATCACATGTTCAAAGAGATGAATACTGGTTAAAAAAACGTTTGAAATAATCAAAATTGGTATATTGTTTTAATATTTAATCTTAAGAAAGATTCAGTAAGTTTTTATTTTCGGATACATTTTACAAAATATTCACTAGTTGAGACTTCCAACAACTATCATCTATAGTAAAAAAAAAAAAAAAATCAAGTACACTTTCCATACTATAGAGGACAACACTTGTTCTTTTTTAGGTTATCACTTGCTCATTTAAGAAAAACAATTATTGACATATGTCTCTAAGAATATATTAAGTTAGTCTCTCTCTTCAATTAGCTCACGTCAAAAAAAAAAAAAAAAAAATCCATTTCCTAAATATGTGGGCCTGTAGTCTTTTTTTTTTTTTTTTTAATTTTAGCCATCTACTCTTAAGATTAAGGACTGTATTTATTAAAGATAGTAGCAAATGAATCAGACTCAAGGAAATGTCAGTCTTTATGATAGTTACCTTTTGCCTGGTCCAAAGTCCTCACCTTCAGGCATTTCTGCCTCTTCAAAATAAGAATAAGGCAGAGAAGGCTGTGGCCTGGCTTCCCACCAGGCCCAACGGTGGTCTCTCCTCCTCTCTAAGGTCCAGTATCAGGAGAGGAAAAGCCCCCACGAGTGAAGCTCTTTCCTACTTGGAAATAACCACAGCTCCCTTACTCAGAAGGTAGGTGTTTACAAACCTGCAAAGCGCCTGCCTGCCTTGAATGAAGCTAAGAGCCGGCTTATTATGACCGTCCCCTTCTAAAAATAAATAGGTCACCTCTTACTCCCAGGACCATGAAAGGCAGCTGCGAGCAAGCACTGCCGGCTGCCAAGCACTGCTCTCCAGTCGTGTGAGAGGTGTCACCACCCAGCTATTACCTTTATTGGCATGCCTTCCCCCAGATCTGTCCTTTCTCCTTCCTTATTTTTTCCTGGCAGAACAGGCACCCAGCAAAGGCAGAGTTGCCACGAAGAGCCTGAAACTTCACCCTGGGCTATCAAATCTCCTCCGAGTCACGGGAGGGACTTGCAGAGCAGAGAGCACAACGGGCTGTACCTGACAGAGCCGAGAGGTTTGTTTGTGCCGAGAGGCTTGTTTGTGCCGAGAACTCTTAGCCACTGTCCAAAAGGATCCTACATCCAAACACATTAAAAATACAGCCACGCAACAATGACTCTTCCTTTGAGCCATCTGGATTTCTCAATTCAGAAGAAGTGTGAAGATGAAGGGCACTCAATGTGTCTGCCTGGGCAAATCAGTTTCTCCCAGGACTCCTGTCATCAGCGAGCAGCCTGACACTGGCAGGCAGCTGGGCTGTGAGCTGGAGGTGTTTTTAGAGGCTGGAACACCACAGCATAGAGTGTCAGTCACTAGGAACTCACATTCGCTACAACTTTTAAGAGGAGGACAAAAATCACCTCGATTCCAGGAGAAATATTACCAAGATTCTCAGAGGAGCAGGCATGGAAAGCTCCGGATCAAAACCTAAACCTTTGTTTTTTGCCTCTCTGATTGGGACTGTCAGGTCAGACAGAGAGCAGGATCCACTTGCTAAGAAAGAATGTACTTTCTTGAAAATGTGTGTGCTCTCAACAGGCAAAAGGTGGAAAAAACACATATCCCCATTTATTATCTGGTTTATCAGCCAGAGAGAAAAGTGGCCTTGAAACACGCCACGATGTGGAAGAATCTAGAACATGTGGGGTGAAGTCGGTCAGTCACAATAGGGCAAATACTGGAGGATTCCATTGCTAGGAAATAAGCAAATGTATAGAGATCAAAGCTGATCAGTGGCAACCAGGAGTGATAAACTCAAAACTACTGCCATCAAGTTGATCCCCATTGAGTTTCCAAGGCCGTAAATCTTCATAGAAGTATACTGCCCCGTCTTTCTTCCACAGAGCAGCTGATAGGTTTGAACCAATGACCCTTTTCTTAGCAGCCAAATCCCTTAACCACTACACCACCAGTGCTCCTGTAAATCTGTGCAGACAGATTAGAATTTCTGGGAGATGAATATGTGTTCTAACTTCATAATCTAAAGCTCCGTATTAACCTTACTCAATTTAAACGTTGCCTTATTCTACCACTTGTAGCCATCTTCACAGAGGAATCTTGCCCTTGCAACCATATTCCCAAGACCACAGAACCAAGACAGGCACAGACCCTCTTCAACAAAGAAAAGAAAAACCAACTGACAGAGATACAGAAGATAATCCTGGAGCCCTGAGCATGGAGAGGAACTATACAGAAGTGGCTTAGGCACCAACTAGTAGAAAAACCTGAAGGAAAACAGTGAGTACAGAGACGGTTGGAGCTGTGGACTGTCAGCTACTCTGATGAGACCAACAGCCTGAATATTTCCAAGTGGCGTTGGGACCTGAGGATTAACCTAAAGATCAGCCCTAGTCACCAAGGGCTGCAGGGATGACTGCGCTGGTGGCCTATGACTAGAAAGGGAAACAGCAAGGAGGGAGACAACCTGAGCTGTAGACTTTCTGCTGTCTGGAGGGCGCAGCCATTGTTTACACGTGGCAGCCATTTTGGATATTTAAAGTGACCGAAGGCACAGCAATTTTGAATGCTTACAAGCGGTGGCCATTTTGGATATTTAAAGCGACCGAAGGCACAGCCACTTTGAATCTTTAACAAGTGGCAACCATTTTGGATTTTAAAGTGATAGCATTCTCCTTCAGATTCCAGGTACCTAAGAATAGGCTCTGTTAGCCAAGGTCGCCAGGGATATATTCGAGGCTGATAGCAGAAAAGGAGACAGGTGGTAAGTGTATAAGGGCTGACAACTAGTGAATAGAGGAGCATAGCACAGTACCTTGCTTACAAAGATAACATATAAAGAAAATGAAAATCATAGGAAAGTCACTCCAACGTACAATCACAAATTAAATATAAACACAAAAACGTCACATGCATCGGAGACAACAGAGCATCACAGTCCACACAAAGAAGTAAGATAAAACAGGAGAAACAAGGGACCAGGATACAGAAGCAACACATCCTTGATGAAGATGCAGCATTGGAACTCCCTGATAAGGAATTCAAAAGAATTTTATTTAGGTATCCTCAGTAAATTGAGAGATAGATTCAAAACACTGACAAAATTGATGAAAACATAGAAAAAACCCTAGAACAATTACAAAAGACAACAGAAAATGACAAAATAAATGAAAAATTAGAAATGATACAAAATCTACACACAGAAATCCAGAAGATTAATACAAATTTTCAGAAATAGGTAAGACATTAAATGGGCAAAAGATCAGAATTAAATCAATGGAAGACAGAATTAGGGAGAATGAAGGCAAATACCTGAAGACTTCTTTGGAAAGGGATCAATCAGAAAAAAGATCAAAACAAAATGAAGAAAGCCTACAGTTTATAAGGGATTCCACCAAAAGGAATAACCTACATGTCGTCGGAATTCCAGAACAGAAAGAGACAATTGTCAAAGATTTGTGGGAAAAGAATTTTCCTGGTATGATGAAAGATGAGAACATATCCATTCAGGATATCCAACGAATCTCAAACAGGATAGACACCAAAAGAAATATCAACATCATCAAAGTCACCAAGACCAAAGACAAAGAAAGAATCATGAAAGCAGCATGGGAAAAACGAAGTTACCTACAAGGGGCAACCAATAAGACTAAGCTTGGATTTCTCAAGAAACCATGCAGGCAAGAAGACAATGGGGCTTCCTTGGGCAAGATGGTGGACTAGGCAGAAAGACTGCACAGAACCCTCTTCAACGAACAAAAGGGAAACCAATTAACACAGACACAGAAGATAACCCTGGACCCATGAGCCTTGAAGGGAAGGATATAGAAGTGGACTAAACCCCAATTAGCAGAAGAATTTGGTGAAAATACCAAAAAAGGAGACAGACAGAGCTGCGGTCTGGCAGCGATCCTGAGTGATCCTGACAGCATGGCACAGACAGCACAGAGATTCCCAAGTGGTGGCAGGACCTAAGAATTCACCTAAAAATCAGCCCTGCTAGCCAGGAACTGCACGGCGGACAGCTATGGTGGATGGGGAATAAACGGAGAAGGTGAAGAGAAAGGCGGGCTGAGCTGTGGACTTTTGCCGGTCCAGAGGATGCCGCCATTTTGAAGGTTTAAAAGTGGCTTGACTATTTTGGATATTTAAAGAGACAGTGCTCTCCCAGATTCCTGGGGCTTAAGAACACGTTCTGCCTTCCAGCAACCCCAAGGTCACTCGGGACCAGCAAGACTGAAAAGGTACGACATTCCTCTTGTTACTCTTATATCCCACACCTGCTTGGTGAATAGAGGTGTGGCCATCCCCCACTAACAGCTACCTTCTGGGCCCACAGGAACTCCATTCACAGTCTGTGTACTCAGAC
>NW_006921904.1:2217369-2219723 GCF_000298275.1 Orycteropus afer afer
AAAAAAAAAAGCATCGACCCATGTCACTTTAGTTTTGTGTATTTCACTGTACATAAATTATATTTCAATAAAATGTATTTAAAAAAAAAGACAGGAACAGCTCACAGGACAGAGCAACCACATTCCTCAGATCCTGAGACCAAGGAAGGGACATTGCGAGAGAAATAATGCAAATATAAATTTACTGCTTAGACGTCATCTCCTGCTTACAGGTCACTCTTGAGATGTCTTCCGGTCCACTACGCGTGGTCAGCGTTAAACTTTTGGAGGCCTTGCTTCCCTGCCCTCCTTTACCACCTGATGAACTAAGACGGCCAACCCAAGGTGAGATCAAGACTCAAACCGAGAGCAAACAGCAGAACACACCTGCACAGAATATGTCCCAGCATCCACGTTGGAACACACAAACCATCTGAGAATAAGATCACACATGCCCCTAGCCTAAAGGAGCCTACGGTCTATCTTAGGAATGTATCACAGCCTTGTTCCACTTCCTGACTTTTGCAAAAGGGTCAGCATGTTATGAATACCTGCCTGAATAAGGTCTTTTGAAATCACATACCCCACAGCCTCAAAAACTACCATAAACCCCCAGCCTGTAAGGCTCACAGAGACACACACGGTGTTGCCTCTAGCCCCACATATGTCCACCTTACAAGGTGGTTGTTGTTATTGTCATGTGCTGTCGAGTCGGACCCGACTTGTAGTGACCCCTCCTTGCGTTTCCGAGGTAGTATCACTATGGAATAGATTGTCCCATCTTCCTTCCGAGGAGTGGCTGGTGGGTCAATGTTAGTATCCTCTTATTAAATTTCTCTTTGAGCTACAGCTGACTTTCCAGTCATTATTCCAGAACTCGGCCTGCGACACTCTGACCAGGGGTGGCAGGGAGGGGGAAGGAGGCGTCACTGCTGAAGGGGCACCAAGTTCAGGGAATTATCTGGGAAAGGACAGTGATAATGGTATCCAACATCACAAACACAATCAATGTCACTGAACTGTACACGGGAAAACTGTTGAATGGGCCAATGCTTTGTTATCCATATTTTTACCACAATAAAAAAAAAGTACATTAAGGGGATTTTAGGGAGACAGCAACATAAACAGACCATTACTCTAATGTTCCCACACAAATACAAGGAAACGGTGCTCAGCTTTGAGAGACTAAATCAGTTTGCAGTTCCCCCAAACTGCAAACAGGCAAAGATCAATGACACAATGAGTCACATATGGTAGGAAAATCTCTCCTTCCACAGTCCTTGTCCCTCCCCCCTGCCATGGGGCCACCAGCTGCTATGAACTAGGGAAAGTAGCCCCAGAAAAAGAGCCTGTTCCTTAATCACCACACGCCCTGCCTGTACAAAGAGACAGCTCCCCAAGCTTCTGCTTTACAGTAAACCAACCAGATCTCCCCTGGGGTCTTCTGGCATGGGCCAGCACCTCCCCTTACCTACAACGACCTTATCAGCTGCATTGCTAAGGAAGGCCTGTCACTGGAGTCTACTCCCACAGTCAGCACTCTATCAGCTGTGCTGTGCACTCCATAGCTCAGGCCTCTAAACTCAACAGGAGGGACCTCCCAGGAAAGCAGTTCTAGTCTGTCTGTGCCCCTTTTAGCAAGCATGTGAGCTAAGAAGCAGGCCTCTTCAGTGGAGGCCACACCCACTGGCTATTCTCAGTTCTAAGGAACATTCCAGTTGTCCTTCCTACAAGGCAGGTTTGCTCATTCTTCTAGCAGCGCGTGGTAATGTCAGTATTTTTGACACCACCACAGTTCAATTGCATCAGTTCTCCTTCGGTCTTCCTTGTTCTTAGTCCAGCTCTCACACACGTAGGAGGCTATTGAACATACCATGGCTTGGGTCAGGCACATTGTAGTCTTCAAAGTGACATCTTTGCTCTTTAAAATACTTTAAAGAGGTCTAAGAGGTCTTCACAGATTTGCCCAATATAATAAGTCATTTGATTTCTTGACTGTTGCTTCCATGGGCATTGATTGTGGATCCAAAAAATTAAATTGTTGGACACTACAATCTTTTCTCCACTTATCCTGATCATAGTAGCCTTTCTATGAGAGCAGAGTGGCAGTGTTTGCACAGGGAGAAGGGGGGGCACAAGAGTGCATGGGAGGGAAGGACACAGGGAAGGGATAACTACAGGGAAGAAGTGGGAGGGGAGCTGTTGCACTGGGGGAATTGCAGTCTATCACGAGACAAAATGTATATGAACTGCTATATGGAAAATGAACTTGCTCTGCAAACTTTCACCCAAATCACAATAAAAATTATTTAAAAATTAAATTAAAAAGAAAGAAAGAGAGGCGGGGCAAGATGGCGGACTAGGCAGAAGGATTG
>NW_006921904.1:2227873-2231859 GCF_000298275.1 Orycteropus afer afer
AAAAAAAGAAAGAAAGAAAGAAAGAAAAGAATGAGAGTGAAATTAAAACATTTGCAGGCAAACAGAGATTGAGAGAGTTCATATCCACCAAAGAGGTCCTCAGAAAATACTGATGGGACTTCTGTAGACAGAAGGAAAAAGACACTAGAAAGTAATTCAAAGCTTTAAATTTAAAGAAAGATCTCTAATAAAGGGAAATGCATAAATAAGTATAAGGGCTAGTAATACGGTATTCATGATAGGTAATTCTAAATGTTTTGCCCTTCGTGTTTTTAAATAACAAAAATATAAAAAGTAAGGATAAAATTGGAGGAGCTCTGGTAGCACAATGCCTAAGGCATCTGACTGCTAACCAGAAAGTTGGTGGTTCAAACCCACCAGCCACTCCACGGAAGAAAGCCTGGGCAATCAATCTATTTCCGTAAAGATTTACCACCTCAGAAACTCAATGGGGATCACTATGAGTCAGAATCAACTCAACGGCAGTGTGTTTTTTTGAAGGATAAAATTATGTTACAGGGCACAAGAAATATAATGACATAATTAGGGATAAAAACCAACAAAGCAAGGAGAGGAATGGTATAGACATAGACTTCATCTGTTCCTAAAGTTAACTTGGTACCAATTTATCCTAGAATGTTATAAATACAAGTTGTTAAACGTAATGTTCATGTTAACCACTAAGAAAATATATTAAAATAAACAAAAAAGGAAAAGAGAAGAGAACCAAAAAAGCTCACTTCAATAATCCAACAAAAGCAAGCAGCAGTAAAGGACAAAGAAGGCTTAATGCTCATAAATAATCAGTAGCAAAATAGAAGAAGTCACCTCATATCAGTAATTCTACTGAATGTAAGTGGACTAAATTCTCCAGTGAAAAGGCACATAGTGACAGAACATTTTTTTTTAAGATCAAATTATATGCTGTTTACAAGTGACACATCTTAAATCCAAGTACACAAAAAGTTAAAAGTGAAAGGATTAAAAAAAATTCCATGCAAATAATAACCAAAGAAGACTTGGGTGGCAATCTTAATACCAGACTAAGCAGACTTTAAGAGAAAACCTGTCAGAAGAGAAAAAGATAAAGATTATATAGGGATAAAAAGGGTCAATTAATTGAGAAGACTTATAAATATGTATATACACCCAGCACTGGGGCATCAAAATACATAAAGGAAAACTACTCAAACTGAAGAAAGAAATAGCGAGTAGTTGGAGATTTCAATACACAAATTTCAATATTGAACTGAACATCCAGAAAGGAAACCAATAAAGAAACAGAGGACTTGAATGACACTATGAACCAACTACACTACACTACACTAAAGACATATACTGCTTATGTCAAATGGATCTTGGCTGAAAGCAAAGAATACCAGGAAGATATTGATTTATGCTTTATTCACTATGCAAAAGCATTCAATTGTGTGGATCATCACATATTACAGATAACATTGAGAAGAATGGGAATTCCAGAACACTTAATTGCGCTCATGAGGAACCTGTACATAGACCAGGAGGCTGTTCAAAGAGAACAAGGAGATACTGCATGGTTTAAAATCAGGAAGGCAGTGCATCAGGGTTCTATCTTTTCACTATACTAATTCAATCTGTATGCTGAGCAAATAATCTGAAAATCTGGACTTTATGAAGAAGAATACCATATCAGGATTGGATGAAGAGTCATTAACAACTGGCGATATGCAGATGACACAACCTTGCTTGCTGAAATTGAAGGTGACTTGAAGTATTGATGAAAATTAAAGACTACAGTCTGCAGTATGGATTATACCTCAACACAAGGAAAACAAAAGTCCTCACAATTTGACCAACAAGCAGTATCACAATAAATGGAGTAAAGACTGGAATTGTTAAAGGTTTCATATTACTTGGTTCCACACGCAACACCCACGGAAGCAGCAATCAAGAAATCAGACAATGTATTGCACTGGGTAAATCTGCTGCAAAAGACCTCTTTAAATTGCTGAAGAGCAAAGATGTCTCTTTGAAGACTAAAGTGTGCCTAACCCAAGCCATGGTATTTTCAATCGTCTCATAGGCATGTGAAAGCTGGACAATGAACCAGAAAGACCAAAGAAGAGTTGATGCTTTTCAGTTGTGGTGTTGTCAAAGAACACTGAAAGTACCATGGACTGCCAGAAGAACAAACCAATCTGTCCTGGAACAAGTGCAGCCAGAATGCTCCTTGGCAGCAAGAATGGCCAGATTTCATCTCACCTACTTTGATCATGTTGTCAGAGGGGACCACTCCCTGGAGAAGGGTATCATGTTTGGTAAAGTGGAGGGTCAGCGATAAAAGGGAAGACCCTCAGTGAGATGGACTGACACAGTGGCTGCAATGATGGGCTTAGGTATAGCAAGGATTGTGAGACTGGCAGAGAAACAGGCAGTGTTTCGTTCTGTTGCACACAGGGTCTCTATGAGTTGGAGGTGACTCAACAGCACCTAACAACAACAACAACCCCAAAACAGCAGGATAAACATTCAACTCCAGTGTACATGAATTATTCTCCAGGACAGATCACATGTTAGTCACAGCACAAGTCCTGATACATTAAAAAAGACTGAAATCATACAAAGTATTTTTTTCTGATCACAACAGAATGAAACTAGACATCAAAAATAGAAAAAAATAAACAAAACCTGGAATGTACCCAAGCATATGGAAGTTGAACGATGCACTATTAAACTACCAATGGGTAAAGGAAGAACTCAAAGAGAAACCATACATTTCCTAGAGTCAAATAAAAATGAAAGACAACATACAAAACAGCACAAGCAGTTCTCACAGGGAAACAGAGCAATAAATGCCTACATGAGGAAAAAAGAAAGCTCTCAAATCAACAGCCTAACTTGACAACTCCAGTAACTAGAAAGAGAAGAGCAAACTAAGGCTAAATCTACCAGAAGAAAGGAAATAAGATCAGAGCAGAAATAAATAAAATAATAGACTTAATAAAACCAGAAGTTGGTTTTTTGAAAAGGTCAAAAAACTTAGCAAACATTTAGGTAGACTAACAAAGAAAAGATGCAAATAAAGGAGACTTCAAACCAGTTTTAAATGATTCAGTCATGGTCAATGGAACTTATGCATTGTATAGCAACCAAATCTCGTGTGTTTTTTTACCTAAGTAGGAAACAAGCAGCTCAAAGATGGCAGCCAACAGTGCACTCCACTGCCATCTTTGAGGAAGGCATCACTGCCTGTTTCCTAAACTAGAAAAACCAAACCCACTGCTGTCCAGTTGATTCTGACTAATAGAGGCCACCAAAGATCGGCCAAGGCTGTAAATCTTTATGGAAATAGATTGCCTCATCTTCTTCCCATGGAGCAGCTGGTGGGTTTGAACCAACAACCTTCTGCTTAGCAGCCAAATGCCTTACCCACCGAGCAACCAGAAATCCTACTCAGGTCAAATCTCACGCACAAGAGACTTAGTTGCTATGCAATGTGTACACTCTCTCAGCCATGACGGAATTGTTTCAAAGCCCTGCAAATACCCAAACAAAATACGAAAGAGGGCATTATAACTAACAGAAACAGAGAATTATGACAAAATATTACAAACTAGAAAGTAACAGACTGGATAACAGAAATGAAATAGACAAATATTAGAAACACACAAGCTACCCAAACTGACTCAAGAGGAAACAAACTCTCAACAGAGATCAAATAAGTAATCGTTTTTTAAAAACCTCCCAAAAAAAGAGCCCTGGACCATCGTTGCAGGGAACATCAAGTTCAACACAAAACATTGTTCCACATCCTACTTTGGCAAGTAGCAACTGGGATCTTAAAAGCTTGCAAGCGAGGGGGTGTCAAGCTCAATTGGCATAAGATACTATACAAAACATTGTTCCACCTCCTACTTTGGCAAGTAGCGACTGGGATCTTAAAAGCTAGCAAGCTGCCATCTAGATGCAACGATGGGTCTCTCCTCTTCAAGAGCAAAGAAGAAAGA
>NW_006921904.1:2231959-2232492 GCF_000298275.1 Orycteropus afer afer
AACCAAGAATTATATACCCGGCAAAATTGTCCCTCAAATATGATGGTGAAATTAGGAGATTTCCAGACAAGCAGAAACAAAGGAAATGTGTGAAAACCAGACCAACTTTACAAGAGATGCTAAAGGGAGTCCTTTGGACAGAGAACCAAAAATAGCAAATAACAACTGACCATTAATACACATGATGACATAACCCAGAAACTACAACTATGGACATACCCAAAGTAAAATGAGCTTACAAGATTCTAAACAGGGAACCAGAGACATCAATTGGCAAATGAGGACAACTACAAATAAAAAGAGGGAAAAGACTGTGTAGTTACAGAACTTCTAAATGGTGAGAGTTGCAAGATAGAATGACTGTTCTAAACTCGGGGATAAAAATATAAATCATAGGGTAACCTCAAAGAAAAATTATAAACTGTCACATCACAATAAAAAAAAAGAGGACAAGCAGCATATACTAAAACAACAGCAACAAAGGAAATGATAACATGATTCATAAATATAATGAGCTCAGCACAGAAAATAAT
>NW_006921904.1:2232718-2237640 GCF_000298275.1 Orycteropus afer afer
TGGAAAATTGAACTTCCACGTGCAGCAAAAGGAAACAGGATCTGAGCTTCATATCATACACAAAAACAAATTCAAAATGGATAAAGACCTAAATGTGTAAACTAAAACCATAAAATTCTTAGAAGAAAAAGTAGGGGCAACAGTCTCAGGCTTAGCTTTTAACAATAGCTTATCCAATATCATCACAAAAGCACAAACAGTGAAAGATAAAATAAATAAATGTGACCTCATAAAAATTAAAAATGTGCTCATAAGAAGACTTTACCAAAAAATGAAAGGACATTTGGAAACCATATATCCAACAAGAACTTAATAACCAAAATGCATATAGAAGTTTGACAACTTACCAACAAAAATGCAAAGAACTCATGGGGGGAGAACTGCCCCACTGTGGGGATAGTAATTGGTGTCATGAAACAAAATTTGTATGAACTGTTGAGTGTAAAACCAATCTGCTTACAAAACTGCATCCAAATCACAACTAAAAACAAAACGACAAACAACTCACTCATAAAATGGGCAAAGGGCTTGAACAGACATTTCACCAAACAAGACATTCAATTGATCATCAAACACATGAAAAGATGTTTGGTGTCATTAGACATCACTGTTGTTGTTGTTGTCATTATGTGCCGTCAAGTTGGACCTGACTCCTAGTGACCCCTCCTTGCGTTTCCAAGGTGGTATCACTATGGAAGTAGGTTGCCCAACCTTCCTTCCAAGGAGTGGCTGGTGGGTTTCAATCACCAGCCTTCTAGTTAGCAGTCAAATCCCTTAGGCATTATGCTACCAGAGCTCTCATTAGACATGAGAGGGATACAAATCAAAATCTCAGTGAAATACCATTATACTCCTACTAGGATGGCTAATTTAAAAATACACACACACAAACGAAATTAGACTCTTACCCACTGCTGACTGGAATACAAAGTGGTACAGCCATCATAGAAAACAGTGTGGTCGTTCCTCAAATAATTAAAAACAGAACTACCACATTACCCAGCAATTCCACTTCTAGTTATAAACCCAAAAGATTTGAAAGCAGAGGTCCAAACAGAGACTTGTACACCCCTGTTTACTGTAGCACTATTCACAATGGCTAAAGGGTGGAAACAATTTAAATGCCCGTAAACAGATGAATGGATAAACAAAATATGCTACACATACATGCTGCAGTATGGATGGGGCTGGAAGACACTACGCTGAAGGACGGAAAGCCACACACAAAAAAAATGCATTGACCCATGTCGCTTCAGTTTTGTGAATTTCACTGTACATAAATTATATTTCAATAAAATGTATTTAAAAAAGAAATGAAACTATGCTGAATAAAATGTCAATCACACAACTACAAATATTGCATTTGACTGCTAACCAGAAGGCTCATGGTTTAAACCCACCAGCCACTCCCCAGAGGAAGGTTGGGCAATCCACTTCCACAGAGATACTATCTCAGGAACCCAAGGAGGAGTCACTATGAGTCAAATCAACTCCACAGCACTGAGGGTTTTTTTTTTTTTGTTGTTGTTGTTTGTTTGTTTTTTACTTATATAAAAATACAAGAAAAGGCAAATGTATACAGAACAAAGTTCATTATTGGTTACCAGGGATGGAATGTAGGGAGAAAGGGGATGTTAATGGGGATAGAAAAATCACATTGATAAGGGTAGTGTTGCAGAGCTGATTATTGTAATTTCTGCCAATAAGTTATGTACTTGCAAAATGTCAAACAGGCAAAAGTTGTGACACATTTATTTACAACAGTGACTGAAAAAAGGAAGGAAGGAAGAGTAGCTGATGAGGCTGATTATGTACAACCTCATGGGATTTGGTTTTAGTTTGGAAGTTTAGGGTCATGGTTTCATGATGTTGCTGTTATGTGCCATCAAGTCATCTCTGACTTTTAGCAACCTTATGTACAACAGAAAGAAACACTGCCCAGTCCTGTGCCAGCCTCATGATCCCCACTATACCTGAGGCCATCGCTGCAGCCACCCTGTCAGTCCATCTTGCTGAGGGCCTTCCCCTCTTTCATTGACCCTCCACTTTACAAGCATGGCATCCTATTCCAGAGAATGGTCCCTTCTGACACATGACCAAAGTAGGTGAGACCAAAATCTGGCCCTTCTCACTTCCAAGGAGCATTCCAGCTGCACTTCATCCAGGACAGATTTGTTAGTGGTGTGTATCTGTCTGACATGTTACTGGTTTCATGTGACATCCCCGTTAAATGCCCATTTGGCCAATATGTTATTAAACACGCTTAGTGCCCTTGTTCAACTCCTAGTTTGACACATCATGCCTGGGTTCTCATAAGCTCGCAAGTGGTGATCCAAATTCCAACAACTGGTCTCTATTTACCCGGAACAACACGGAAGGAAGGTGAGTGATGCAAGGAGGAAATGGAGCTTGTGGCTAACTACCTCCATGAACAACTGCCTTCTTTGCCAGGAGATCAGAAGAACTGCATGGTGCCTGCCACCATCATTGAGCATGTTGCTCAAAGATTCCATAGAAGACTCCTGATCAAAAGACAATCAAAACAGAATTTTAATATTACACGGGCTCCAGACTTCTGGAACCATGAAGGTTGGATGAACCTCTGAAGCTACCGCCCTGAGATCATGTTTAAACTTTATATCAAGAATATCCCTGAAGTCTCCTTAAAACCAAACAATAATTTAGCTTAATTAGTAGAAAAATGTCTGTTCTGAGCATTGGGCTATTTAAGGATTTATGAGGCAATTTACTTCCGTAGTGATACTGCCTTGGAAACCCAAGGAGGGGTTGCTATGAGTCGAATCCAACTCGATGGCACTGAGTTTGGTTTTGGTTTGGTTTTATTTACATGGGATCAAATTAACAACAGCAACTTGAAAGGTTAGATAGGAAACTGAGGGGGCAATGAGTTTACATTGACGGGAGAGGGACAACTTGGAAAAGCAAGATGAGAATGGCTGCACACCTTGAAGAATGTAATCAACGCCCCTAAACAGTACATGCAGACACTACTGAATTGGTGTAATGTCACTGTGCACATGCTCAGCAACAAAATTAATACAATTTATATACATCTATATATACATGTAAGTTAAAAAACAAGCGTCCTGGTTTGAACAATAAACTGGATAAACACCACAATAACAACAGCAGTAACAAAAATGTATTCCATTGTCTTGTTTTGCCCCATGCTAGCAATGTATCTGTATTTAATGGATAGTTTGCATTTTATATTTGTCACAGCAGTTTTCTTTCACAGATGACAGTTAAAGAATTGAAAGCTGAAACAACGTATGTACCCTGTTCTTGGAATGATGCTAGCTACTCTGGGATACACACGTGTTGCAAGGAGAGGCAATGTTTCAAATGATTTAATATTTCAAACAAGCCCTAAAGCTTTCGAGAGGCAAAGGCTAAGGTTAAGTGGGTGTGTGAAGTCAAACACATGACTCAGACACCAGGAACTTGGAAGAGAACGCGCAGAGCACAGCTCTGACGGTGAAGGGCTCCTGGGAGCTTCTCTGCAAGCCTCAAAGCAACAGACAGTTGCTAGACATTCCAGGCTGAAGAACTGAAAAACTGAAATACTGCAAATACTATTGGTGAAAATATTTCAGCAATTCTTATTAAATTTAACTAATAACAAAAAAAGCCGATTCTGTTATCTAGGTGTCAGTTCTAACAAGCCTAGCTCATTAATTTTACCTTTTATTCTCCTATTTTACTACTTGTTGACTATCTGAATGCAGCTATTTTAAACCTTGTTGTTGTTGTTGTTATGTGCTGTCGAGTTGGACCCGACTCATAGCGACCCCTCCTTGGGTTTCCAAGGCAGTATCACTACGGAAGTAGATTGCCCCATCTTCCTCCCGAGGAGTGGCTAGTGGGTTTGAACCGCCAGCCTTCTGCTTACCAGTCAAGTGCCTTAGGCACTATACTACCAGAGCTCCTATTTTTAAACTTAGGTGCTCATTATTATAGAACTGAGTATGTTCCTCAAATCTGTCTCTCCCTTTTAAAGGATCAATGAAATTATGATGGTAAGAAATTAATTACTTTTTATACCGTGCGATATTTATTAAACTACTTCCCTACACACTCCCTCATGCATTTTAAAGTTCCTTGCTCTAATCATGAATTCTCTGCTCAGATATATTAGTGCTAAGTTTAATAGTCAAGGAACAAGGGAGGAAAGAAGCCAAACCAGAGATTACAGCTTCCTGAATGCCACTCCTTGGAAGGAAGGTCAGGCAATCTACTTCCATAGTGATACTGCCTCAGCAACCCAAGGAGGGGTCGCTATGAGTCGGGGCCAACTCAACAGCACATAACCACAACAACAAACAAATGTCACGGTGTCCTCCCCTACATCTACATGTGGTTTCCTCTCCCATGGGAACCTTTAGTCTTATAGGGGGACTAGTGTGCCAAGAGTCCCCTCATCCTTGCAGACTGGGAATCTACTGTGTACCCAGAATTTAAGGACTCAAAGAATACAGACCCAGGAGAGACCATGAGGCTGTTGAAGCCACCACCAAAGCCTAGCAAAGCTGGGTGACCTGGTGACAGAGCCAGGAATAGACTGCGGGTTGTCTGCCCTTAGGCTGAGTGCTCTCCCCACCCCTCCAGGAAGGATCCTGCTACCCAGAAGCCTTGAGGAGCCCAGGCAGTACAATGGTTCAGTGCTCACCTGCTAACCAAAAGGTTGGTGCTTTGAACCCACCCAGAAGCTCCATGGGAGAAAGATTTGGTAAAATGTTCCCGTAAAGAAGAAATGAAAAAAACACTACGGGATTGGGGCCCAGCAAGACGGCAGACTAGGCAGAAAGACTGCACAGACCCTCTTCAACAAAGAAAAGGGAAACCAATTAACACAGACACACAAGATAATCTTGGACCCCTGAGCCTTGAAGGGAAGGATA
>NW_006921904.1:2240950-2250756 GCF_000298275.1 Orycteropus afer afer
ACAGCTCAGGGGGCAGGAGAGTATGGAGGGATGGACACTGGGAAGAGGTAACTATGGGGAGGAAGTGGGAGGGGAGCTGTTGCATTGTGGTGAACCATGGTCAATGACATGAGACAAAGTATATGTGAACTGCTGTATGGAAAGTGAATATGCTCTGTCAATAATCACCCAAATCACGGTAAAAAAGAAAAGAAAAAAACACTACGGGTCAGTTCCAATCTGTCACATGGGGTCGCTATGAGTCAAAATTGACTTGCTGGCACCTAAGAACAACAGAAGGGATCCTTTTGGTTGGAAGCCTGGAGGCAGGAAGGCTGTGAATCCAAGCCTGGCTCAGGTCATCCCTCAGGGGTCTAGAGAGGTACCTGGGTATCACGTGGCTTGAAGGGCTGCAGATTACAGCGAATCCTTTAAACTTTCTCCTATCCAAGCCTCTACCTGCAGGGAAGTCCTAGAGGTTCCCTAGGAGACAATGATGTCTGCAACCAAGCCCCTGATATAGAAGTACACTGCACAGGTGAGCTGGTGGCCTGGCTACAGTCTCTGACATGAGTGGAAGCCCAGCCAGTCCAGGCTAGGCTTCCGGAAGAGACTACACACACCCTCCCTCAGTTAACTGCAAACACCAAACACTTCAAGATCCACACTCCCCTGTTCTTGCATTGGGCCCAAAGCCTACTGGCTCCAAACCCTATAGGAAGGGTATCTGTCACTTACTTGGTGGCATATCTAGCCCCAATGGCTGGCTTTGCTGAGTACCATGTGCATCTTACTCAGGAGCCAGCCGTATCCTTGAGTTGGTCTTGGTGTCTGGTTTTAATGCCATGGGATCCAATGGCCCAAAGATTGTGTACATAGCTGAGAGCCATCTACTGCATCACACCTGAGGGATGGGGAACACATAGGCCCCAACATCCTAACACAGCAAGTGATATTAACTCAGAATGCCACTAATATCTAGGGTCTTCCTATGATTGCCTGAAGGATGAGTTTAAAGTTACCTATCAGTCAGTCAGCAGGCACTGATTGAGACGCTACAGTAATATTAATGATTATCAAAGTAACAACACAATTGTAGTTACTTGCCATTGAGTTGAGTGCCAACTCATGGTAACATCATGCACAACGTATCTGATGGGTACACATTAACCTGACGTGCGTTAACTCATATAATTCTTACAACAACCTTGTGGGGAGGGAACCTGAAGCCCAGAGAGGCTGAGAACCTTGCCTAAATTCACCCAACTGGAAAGTGGTGGAGCCAGGACTCAAAGTTCAGCACCAGGGTCCATGTTCTTAGCTACTGTGCCATGCCCACCATATGACCCTTGAGATGATTGACACAGTGGCTGCTGCAACAATGGGCTCAAGCACAGCAAAAACTGTGAGGATAGCACAGGACTGGGCAGTGTTTTGGTCTGTTGTACGTAGGGCCACTATGACTTGGATCCGACATGATGGCACCTAACAACAACCCCAAAATCACTATTTTCCCTAAGCTAGCTGTCAGAACTTCCATGTTGTTCATTTATGCTAGATTGCCATATATGACTGTCACATAATTTGTTATGGTCTCAGCAGGGACCATCGACTGGAGCCAAGTCTTCCCCACAGACCATTCCGTTTGGCCAGCAGATGCCTCTCATGCCTTCCCCTCCAGTCTACATTCCACCTGCCATCTTTGCCCAGCCACTCTTCACGTTTATGGTAAGGAACACCCAAGCTTCAGAGACTTCTACAGTGGATATGTAAGAGACTGGGACCTCAAACTGAATAACCCACCTCTCTGGTAAGAACCAGATTTGGTACAAATTTTTATTGTGAAAAGCTTAAAGCAGGAGACCATTTTCTTCTTGCTTGATTTTAAGGAACATTTTAGGAAGAGACAGACGTTTACAATCTGGTGTTTTTAATGGGTGATAATGAAAATGTCAGTCATAACAAAATACCTACCACTTGCTATGTGCTAGGCTGGAATCTAAACAACATACAAATATTGACTGATTGAAATCTCACCTCAGCATTTAGGGAGGTACTATTATTACCACCACTACCACCACCCCCATTTTCCAGGTGAGCAAGCGGAGGCCTGGAGTTACTAAACACTTGTTGCAAGGTCACAGGTCAGTAAGTGGAACCGAATTTGAACCCCAAAAATTCTGTTTTCTAAATGCATGCTCTTAAATGCACTACGTGCCCACTGAGGAACAGGAGTTGTACACTGTATTGGTTGGTTGTATTTTTATGTTTTTACTTGTTATTCTTATCTTTTCACTTCTTTTTACAGCAAAGATCGTGAGGCTGGCACAGGACCGGGCAGTGATTCATTCTGCTGTATATAGGGTCACTATGAGTTGAAGACAACTTGGCAGCACCTAACAGCAACAACAACACTTCTTTTTCGGCAGGAAGAAACCAGAGCCTCTATTAAATGGGATATTGAGTTCACGCATTTATTGAAAGGTAAAGGGGCTAATGAAATGGGATGGCTTTTCAGTATTTAGCATTAGGTGCAGGTGTTCCTGGGTCTGATATAGCCCTTCAACCCTCATGGAGGACAGAGTATGAGCAATCTCAATAGGGACTACTGGGAAAATCTGGCCACCAGGAACTGTGGTGGGAAATAAAACCCCTGTGGGAGCTTTAGAGAAACATTTTGGGTTAGGGGTGGAGGGAAAAAGGGAACCCTTGTTTGGTACAAGAGTCAATGCACTTGGCTGCTCCCAAAGGGTTGGAGGTTCAAGTTCACCTAGAGGCACCTCAGAAGAAAGGCCTGCTTATTTACTACCAAAAAGTCAGCCACTGGAAACCCCATGGAGCACAGTTCTGCTCTGACACAGGGCTGCCACGAGTCAGAGTGGGCATGGGACAACTGGTTCAGCTTATGGGCAGGAGGGGGAAGAGATAAGAGAGAAAGACATCAGCTTGAGACAGAGCGTGTGGGCTGTGTTTTAAGTAGAGAAGGTATGAAGACATATTGTGATATGTCTTCATAGTTGGAGCTGTGTGTCAACTTGGCTGGACCACAATTCTGTGCGGTTTAAGCAGTTGTGATGTGGGCTGTTCCAATGATGGCATCAGATGTATATGCTTTCAGCAGCCAATCGGTTGAAAGGGAGTTTCCCTGGGGGTGTGGCCCACTTCCAGTATATTTATGGACAGCCTGGAAAAAGAGACATTCTTCTGTGGATTGGGATTCTGTTGTGCTGCCTACAACTGTCCATGAGTGAACAATCCACCATTCTGCCTGGAGATTTTGGATTCGTCATTCGTTGGAGTCAACAGCCAGTATACTGCCTGCCAACCTTGAGCTCCTCAGCCCCTGCAGCTGCATGAGTCCGGAAAAGCCTCCAGCTTGACGTTTGATCCAAGAACTTGGGACTTTCCAACTTCTATAAGTGTGTGAGCCATTTTCCTAAGATAAATTTCCCTTTCTCCTTCTATATAAGCTTTACTGGTTTTGTTTCTCTAGAGAACCCAGTCAAACACACATATATAGGAAGGAATCCAGTCCCAGGGGACTACAAGGACCTCAGAGAAGGCTTCAAAAACAAGATTTTGTACAGACAGTGTCTAGCCAATGAAATAGGTCTCAGAGATTGGCCAAGCCACTTCTGTAGAGCTACCACCTTGAAAACCCAAGGAAGGATCACTATGATTCGAATCGACTGGACAGCAGTAAGTTTGGATGTTTTTGTTTTGTTTTGTTTCGTTTTTTGATTTAAACACAGGACACAACAAAAATCAAGCCAGGGTCACGTGGGAAAGTGTCACATGAGGTCTGATGCATACCCAGTGCCTGTTCTTCTTAACTTTGCCTGAGGCTACTCTGTACTTGGAATTCATGGCCACTTCCACACTTCCTTCTAAGTGCCATCACCCCACCCTTCCTGGAGTGAACCCACTGAACGCAAACGAACTTTACACTTCCCACAACATATTCAAGGAGAGCCGGTGACACTGTGGTTAAAGCACTTGGCTGCTAACAGAAACCACCAGCCACTCCATGGGAGAAAGATATGGCAGTCTGCTTCCAGAAGGATTTATAACCTTGGAAACCCTATGAGGAAGTTCTACTCTGTTTCTTGAGGTCGCTATGAGTCTGAAGTGATTTAGCAGCAGTGGATTTGGTTTTCTCTTGGGTTTTCATATATTCAAAGGATCATTAACTCCAAAACACCACAATTTTAAATTAACAACAGATCCTAAACTTTTTATTAGGAAACATATTCTTTGACTCACTCCTTTCCATCTGGCCATTGACTCTCCTCCCTTCTACTGTACTCCTCCCAGCAACCTCCACCTCTAGTCCCTGCAGACCTTCATCTCTCACCATTTGCAAGTCTATTGAACTCCCCCCACACCCTCCACCACTGGTTCCTGATGGCCCCCGTGACAGAGTCCTCCACTCTTGGTCTTATATTGCTGTTGTTGTTGTTAGGTGCCATCGAGTCATCTCTGACTCAGAGTGACCCTATGTACAGCTGAATGAAACACTGCCAGGTCCTGTGCCAGCCCCACGATCCTTTCTACACCTGAATCCATTGCTGCAGCCACTGTGTCAATCCATCTTGTTGAGGGCCTTTCCCTCTTTTGTTGACCCTCCAACTTTACCCAGCACAATATCCTTCTCCAGGGAATGGTCCCTTCTGACAACATGACCAAAGTAGGTGAGACGAAGTCTGTCCATTCTCACTTCCAAGGAGCATTGCAGCTGCACTTTTTCCAGGACAGATTTCTTAGTTCCTTTAGCAGTCCATGGTACTTTCAGCATTCTTTGCCAACACCACAACTCAAAAGCATCAGCTCTTCTTCAGTCTTCATTATTCATTGTTCAGCTCTCACATGCATATGAGGCAACTGAAAATACCATGGCTTGTGTCAGGTGCACCTTAGTCTTCAAGGAGATATCTTTGTTCTTTAGCACTTGAAAGAAGTCCATCGCAGATGATATGCCCATTGCTATACGTGGTCTGATACCTTGACTGCTGCTTCCATTGGTGTTCATTATAGAACCAAATAATATGAAGTCTTTGACAGCTTCAATCTTTTCTCCACTTATTGTGACTCTGCTTATTGGTCCAATTGAGAGGATTTTTGTTTTCTTTACATTGAGGTATAATCCATACTGCAGACTGTAGTCTTCAGTCTTCATCAGTAAGTGCTTCAAGTCATCCTCACTTTCAGCAAGCAAAGTTGTGTCCTCAGCATATCGCAGGTTGTTAGAGAGTCTTCCTCTAATCCTGGTTCTACATTCTTCTTCATATAGTCCAGCTTCTTGTATTGTTTGCTCAGCATATAGATTGAATAAGTATGGTGAAAGGATACAACCCTGATGCACCCCCTTTTTGATTTTAAACCATGCAGTGTCCCCTTGTTCTGTCCCAACAAAAGCCTTCTGGTCTATGTACAGGTTCTTCATGAGCACAATTAAGTGTTCTGGAATTCCCATTCTTCTCAGTGTTATCCATAATTTGTTATGATCTACCCAGTCGAATGCTTTTGCATAGTCAATAAAACACAAGTAAATATCTTGCTGATATTCTTTGCTTTGAGGCAAGATCCATCTGACATCAGCAACGACATACCTCATTCCATGACCTCTTCTGAATCCAGCTTGCATTTCTGGAAGTTCTGTCAATATATTGCTGTAATCGTTTTTGAATTATTTTCAGTAAGATTTTACTTGCATGCGATATTAATGATACTGTCTTATAATTTCCACTTTCTGTGGGATCACCTTTCTTTGGAATGGATACAAATATGGATCTGTTCCAGTCAGTTGGCCAGGTGGCTGTCTTCCAAATCTCTTGGCATAGCTGAGTGAGTGCCTCCAGCACAGCATCCATTTGTTCAAACATCTCAATGGGTATTCCTTCAATTCCTGGAGCCATGTTTTTTGCCATTTCCCTCAGTACATCTTTAACTTCATCCTTCAATATCAATGTTTCTTGATCACATGCCCCCTCCTGAATGGATGAAGATTGAGCAATTCTTTTTGGTACAGAGACTCTGTTTATTCTTCCATCTTATTTTGATGCTTCCTGCATCATTCAATATTTTGCTCACAGAATCTTTCAATATTGCAAAACTTGAGGCTTAAATTTTTTCTTCAGTTCTTTCAGCTTGAGAAATGCTGAGCATGTTTCTCCCTTGCAGTTTTCTAACTCAAGGTCTTGCACGTTTCATTATAATTGACTTTGTCTTCTTGAGATGCTTTTCGAAATCTTCTGTTCAGCTCTTTTATCTTGTCATTTCTTCCATTGGCTTTGTTGTTGTTGTTGTTGTTGTTATGTGCCGTCCAGTCGGACCCAACTCATAGCAACCCCTCCTTGGGTTGCCCAGGCAATATCACTACGGAAGTAGATTGCCCAACCTTCCTTCCGAGGAGTGGCTGGTGGATTTGAACTGCCAGCCTTCTGGTTAGCAGTCAAGTGCCTTAGGCACTATGCTACCAGAAGCTACTCTCCATGCAAGGGCAAATTTCAGAGTCTCTTCTGACATCCATTTGGGTCTTTTCTTCCTTTCCTATTTTTTTAATGACCTTTTGCTTTCTTCATGGATGATGTTCTTGATGTCATCCCACAATTCCTCTGGTTTTCAGTCACTAGTGTTCAATGTATCAAATCTATTCTTTAGATGGTCTCTAAATTCAACAGGGATCTATTCAGTGTCATATTTTGGCTCTCATGGACTTCTTTTAATTGTCTTCAACTTCAAGGTGAACTTGCATATGAGCAGTTGATGATCTATTCCACAATCAGCTCCTGGCCTTTTTTTGCCAGCTTTTCCATTGCCCCTTGCCATAGATGTAGTCAATCTGATTCCTGTGTACTGCATCTGGCAAAGTCCATGTGTATAGCCACCACTTGTGTTGTTGAATAAAAGTATTTGCAATGAATAAGTCATTGGTCTTGCAAAATTCTATCATGTGATCTCCATTATTCCTATCATCAAGGCCAAATTTTCCAACTACCAGGGATTCTTCTTTGTTTCCAACTTTTGCATTCCAATCACCAGTAATAATCAGTACATCCCAATTGCATATTTGGTCGATTTCAGACTGCAGAAGTTGGTAGAAATCTTCAATTTCCTCATCACTAGCTTTGGTGGTTGGTGCATAAATTTGAATAATTGTAGTATTAATTGGCCTTCCTTGTAGGAATATAGATATTATCCTATCACTGACAGCATTGTACTTCAGGATAGATCTTGAAACATTCTTTGTGACAATGAAGGCCATGCCACTCCTCTTCAACTTTTTATTCCCAGCATAGTAGTATGGTTGTCTGATTCAAAATGGCCAAAACTGGTCCATTTCAGCTCACTAATGCCTAGGATATCAAACTTCATGCATTCCATTTCATTTTTGACAACTTCCAATTTTCCTAGATTCATACTTTGTACATTGTGTTCTGATTATTAATGGATGTTTGTGGCTGTTTTTTTCTCACTTTGAATTGCACCACATCAGTAGATGGAGGTCCAGAAAGCTCTACTTTATCTCTATCATTCAAATTGGTTCTACTATGATAAGGCAGCTCTTTCCCTGTGATATTTTGCATGCCTTCCAACCTGAGGGGCTATCTTCCAGCACTACATTGGACAATTGTCCTTTTATTATTTATCAAGTGACTATTTTTTAAAGCTGTTTTAGGTTTACAGAAAAAGTGTACAGAAAGTACAGGGAATTCCCATATGCCTTTTCTTCCTCAACACACACAGTTTCTTTCCTATTGTTAACTTCTTGTATTTGTGTGGTACATTTGCTACACTGGATGAACCAATGTCAATATTTAGTTATTGCTAACTAAAGGAGCTCTGGTAGCATAGTGGCTAAAGCACTTGACTGCTAACCAGAAGGCTGGTGGTTCAAACCCACCAGCCACTCCTTGGAAGGAAGGTTGGGCAATCCTACTTCCGTAGTGATACTGCCTTGGAAATCCAAGGAGGGGTCGCTATGAGTCGGGGCCAACTCAATGACACACAACAACAACAACAACAAAGTTATTATTTAGTTATTAACTAAAGCCCATAGTTTCCATTAGGGTTCACTCTTGGTGTTGCACAATTTGAGGGGTTTTGACAAATGCATAATGTTATGTATCCACCATTATATTATGATGCAGGATGGTCACACTGACCATGCCCTGTGTTCCACCTATTCACCCTATGAACCACAGATTTTCTAACTGTCTCAATAACTTTACCTTTTCCAGAATGTAATATAGTTGGACTTAGACAATATTTGGAGCCTTTTCAGATTGGCTCCTTCTACATAGCAATATGCACTTAAGGTTTCTCCATGTCTTTTCATGGCTTGATCACTCATTTATCTTTATCACTAAATATTATTCCATTGTATGGATGGATGTACCACAACTTGCTTATCCATTCACCTACCACAAGTAGCTCTGGTGGTGTAACGCCTAAGGTATTTGACTACTAACCAGAAGGTTGGCAATTCAAAACCACCAGCCACTCTGTGGAAGGAAGACTGGGCAATCTACTTCAGTAAACATATACTGCCTCAGAAATCCAAGAGGGTCCATATGAGTTGGAATCTACTTGATGGCAGTGTTTTTTTTTTTTTTTAATTCACCTACTAAAGGACATCTTGGTTGCTTTCAAACATTCGTGTGCTGGTCTGGGGTGGGCATACATTTCCACTCCTGGCCTTTCCGTCTCCCTGAGCAACCCTGCCTGCTTTTCCTCCAGAACCCCCTGGGTGGCTGCATTCTGCTGTGTCCAGGCTACACTTGTGAGAGATTTCACTGCCCATCTAGCATCTCTCCACAGAACACACCTGCTCCTGAATAGTCTCCCTGCTTGTGTTCTTCTTTAAAGCTCTCTAATCACATGTGTATTTCAAGGGCAAAGGTCCTTGACAGGGAATCTGTAGTTCCAAGAAATTTAGAGCAAATAGCCCCAATACAGAAAGAACACTGGCAGGTGTCATTGCTCTTGGCAAGCAGGAGGAAGTGGAAAATTTCTACAAGACTTTGTGGACAGTAAAGACTGAAGTTACTCAACAAGAGTGGTACACAACTCCAAACAAACGTTATCTTTTGTGGTTCAAAACATAGTGCATTACAGGGCAGATTAGGTGATACTTTTATTACACGCTGACCTGGCCTTCCTAATCACTTATGGCAACGATAAAAATTATTTTTCATTCCTTGAAGAGCAACTGATAAGATGTTTCTTGGCTATACAGTCACCCAGTAGTTTGTAGAAGCCAAACCAACATGGAGACATTCCAGTTCAATATTCTTAACAACAGTATCACTTCCATGCTTGTTTTGAGAGTATGGGTGGGTGACCAGAAAGCATCCTCCTATTCCTCTTTGCCTTGTACCAACTCCAAACATGGTAGTGGTGGATGTCCATGGCTGAGCTCCACCCACTGACCCAGCTTTGGGTAGGGTTCAGAGTATCTTCCTCAGCCAAAGCCTTAGGGCTTGGGGAAATGCACTCCTGAGGCCAATGTTCTTCACCCTCCAGGAGTTTCTGAAGAAGAACCTGTCCCTTTCAAAGCCTTTGCTACCAAAGGCTGGGCATTGCTCTGATACTGATGGGTGGGAAAGAAGAAGGCTGAACTTAGGAGGCTTTATAACTGCTTCTTGTAGAAGGGCAGATCCCTCCAATGACTCATGGGTCATCAACCAGTGTGTGGGCAGAAAGCAATGCAGCTTCTCAGAAACACTTGTTCATCTGCTTTCAGTCACCACAGCACCAAAGGACACACTCACAGCAACCTGAGGGTGGCCTGTAAGTGGCTTCATTTCTATCAGAGTATGAGTAAA
>NW_006921904.1:2251646-2253113 GCF_000298275.1 Orycteropus afer afer
TGCTATACTTGGGCCCATTGCCACAGCTACTGTGTCAATCCATCTCATTGTGGGCCTTCTCTTCTTTCATCAATCCTCCACCTTACCAAGCATGACATCCTTCTCCAGAGAATGGTCCCTTCTGACAACATGACCAAAGTAGGCACGATGAAGTCTGGCTATTCTGGCTTCCAAGGAGCATTGTGGCTGCACTTCTAGTTCTTTTACTAGTCCATGGTACTTTCAGCATTCTTCACTAGCACCACAACTCAAAAGCACCCACTCTTCTTTTGTCTTCCTTATTCATAGTGCAGCTCTCACATGCATGAGGTAATTGAAAATACCATGGCTTGTGTCAGGCACACCTTAGTCCTCAAGGAGACATCTTTCATATTGAGCTTTTCCATTGCCTCTTGCCACATGTCGTCAATCTGATTCCTGTGCACTCCATCTGGTGAAGGCCACGTGTATAACCGCCATTGGTGTTGTTGAAAAAAGAGGTATTTGCAATGAATAAGTCATTGGTCCTGCAAAATACTATCATGCAGAGAGGGGCTGTCTTGCATTTAGGTGTTGTGTCTCCATAGCTCCTCTGGTCTATAACAGTTTCTTGTCTTTCTTTGTTTTTTATGACCTTAAGGGTTTTAAGGAGAATTTCACAGATATTAGAGGATTCCTGATGATGCTGTGGTGAAGTGCTCAGCTGCTAACCAAAAGGTCGAACCACCAACTTCTCTGCAAGAGAAAGATGTGGCTTTCTCCTCCTGTAAGGATCACAGCCTTGGAATTTCTATAAGGAAGTGGAAGTTCTACTCTGTCCATTTTTGCAATGCTATGAGTTGGAATCAACTTGACCACAACAGGTTGGTTTTTTTTTGTTTTTTTTTTTTTGTATTTTGTAGAATGTCCCTTGATTCCTTGATTTGGATTTGACTGATGGTCTTCTTAAGATTAGACTGGAGTTTTGGGTCCTAGGGAAGGACACTATGGAAGTGAGGTGTCCTCTCCCAATATTACATCAGGGGCACATGAAGGCCACATAGCTGATCACTGGGATGTTAGCTTGATCACTTAGATAAGGTAGTGTTTGCCAGGATCACCCCTGTAAAGTTACTATTTTTCCTTTTCCATATTCTATTCTTTGGAAAGGAGCTCTGGTGGCACAGTGATTAAGGAATTTGGCTGCTAACCAAATTGCCAGTGGTTCAAACCCACCAGCCACTCTGCAGAAGAAAGATGAGACTGCTTCCATAAACGTGTACAGCCTTGGAAACCTTTTGGGGCAGTTCTACTTTGTCCTACAGGGTTGCTATGAATCAGAATTGACTCAATGGAAGTGGGTGGGTTTTGTCTTTGAAAACAAGCACCAAGTCCAGCCCAAACCCAATGAGGTCAGAGAGCAGGGGCAAAAGCTCCACCCACTGAAAGGAGAAGTCATTATGTGGAATTCTTTTGTAAGGAAAATAGTCTACTCTTCCTCTACTTCAT
>NW_006921904.1:2254353-2256653 GCF_000298275.1 Orycteropus afer afer
GGGTTCTCCACAACAACCTAGAGTCAGGCCAGAATGAACATAGCACCTGCCAGCAGACAGAGGGCAATCAATCACCTTTCATTTGAGGTCGTCTTCTATAGAACGTATGTTGTATCCTGAGTAGAAAGGGAAGTCATCAAAATACTTAATGCTGTGGTGTATATAGAGACCAGGCTGTTCTGGAGGCCAGTCAGGAGTGAGTGCTGGTCCTGGTCAAAGAGCATGACAGTGACAGGGGGGACCCCGGACACATTGTTCAGACAAGGCCACGAGGGTTCACTGATGGATGGAAAGTATGGGATACAGGGAAGAATGAACTCAGGTGGTCCTTCAACCCACTCAACTCAATGCCATCCTGTCCTTAAGAGCACACTTTTGAAGAACATCTGATGCCATGGGATTTTAACCTATTCAAACAGCCCTTTATGTAAATGGCCTAAGCTGTGGTCAAGTCAGTTCTGAGTCATGGCGCCCCCATGGGTCACAGAATAGAATTGTGCACCATAGGGTTTCCAACGGCTGATGTTTTGGAAGCAGACTGCCAGACTTCTTCCAAGGTGCCTCTGGGTGACCTCAGACCTCCAATCTTTTGTTCAGCAGACAAGCGTGTTAACCGTTTGTACTGCCCAGGAACTCCCTTGAGATGAGCTAGGTAGTAAACATTTTCCAAATCGTGAGTCAGGTTGTTTCTGTTGCAACTATTGAGCTCTTCTGCTGCAGCATGAAAGCAACCAGAGACAATATGTAAACGACTGAAACCAGAGACAATATGTAAACGAATGAAACCAGAGACAATATGTAAACGACTGAATGAGGTCTGTAGTTTGCTGACCCCTGTATTTTACGTGCATACACACACACAGAGTTATAAAAGAATATGCTATATTGTGGTAAACTGTGGTCAATGTCATGAGACAAAGTACATGTGAACTGCTGTATGGAAAGTGAATTTGCTTTGTAAATCTTCACCTAAATTACAATTAAAAAAAGAGAAGAATATGCTATAAAATAACACATTGACTATTTTGTAGATAATTTTTAAAAATAAATCTTACCAGGAACACAAAAGAACCATACAAAGAAAACTACAAAATACTACTTAAAAAAATCGTTAGAGACCTGGATAAATGGAAGAACATATCATGCTCGTCGATAAGAAGACTCAACATTGTGAAAATGTCAACACTCTGGTAGTGTAGTGCCTAAGGCACTTGACTGCAAACCAGAAGGCTGGCAGTTCAAACCCACCAGCCACTCCTCGGAAGGAAGGTTGGGTAATCTACTTCTATAGTTATACTGCCTCGGAAACCCAAGGAGGGGTCACTATGACTCAGGTCCGACTCAACGGCACATAACAACAACAACCCAAAGCAATCTACACATTCAATGCAATCCCAATCCAGATCCCATCAACATTCTTTAAGGACATGGAAAAACCCAACCACTAATTTTATATGGAAAGGAAAGAAACCTTGGATAAGAAAAACACAATTGAAGAAGAACAACAAAGTAGGAGGTCTCAGAGTCCCAGATCTCAAAACCTACCATACAGCTATGGTAGTCAAAACAGCCTGCTACTGGTACAACGACAAACACATAGACCAGTGAAACAGAATTGAGAACCTAGAAATAGATCTATCGATCTATGGTCAGCCGACTTTTGACAAATGACTGACATCCATTAAATGAGGAAGAGATGGTCTCTTTAACAAGTGATGCTGCAAAACTGGATATCCATTTGCAGAAAAATGAAACAAGATCTGTACCTCACACCACACACAAAAATTAACTCCAGGTGAATCAAACACTTGAATGCAAAACCTCAAACTATAAAGTTCCTCAAGGAAAAAATAGGAGCAAATTTAGGGGCCCTAATTTATGGCATAAATAAACTGTCAAAGCATAACCCAAAATGCACAAACAGCAGAAGATGAAGGGGACCTTCTTAGAATTAAATTTTTATGTGCTTCAAAAGACTGTTCCAAAAAGAGTCCAAAGTGAATGTAAAGATTGGGAAAAAATATTCAGCAATGGCATATCTGACAAGGAACTTACCTCTAAAATTTATAGAAAACTCCAACACATCAATAACAAAAAGACAAACAATGCAATTTAAAAACGGGCAGAAGCAGCTACCCAGAGCGACCGAGTAGTTGATCCTGCAGGCTTGGGACCATAGTCACAGGTGACATCAAGCTCAATTGGCATAACATACTATACAAAACACTGTTCCACCTCCTACTTTGGTGAATAGTGACTGGGATCTTAAAAGCTAGCAAGCTGCCATCTAGATGAATCGA
>NW_006921904.1:2257537-2263800 GCF_000298275.1 Orycteropus afer afer
GAAAATGATTAATGTTGGCAAGGATATGGAGAGATTGGGATTCTCATACACTGCTGGTGGGACTGTCAAATGATACAACAACCACTGTGGAAAACAGAATGGCAATTCCTTAAAAAGTTGGAATTAGAAATACCATTTGATCCAGCAATCCCATTACTAAGTATATACCCTAAGGAAGTAAGAGCCAGAACAAGAATAGATATATGCACACCCATGTTCATCACAGCACTATTTACAACAGCAAAAGATGGAAACAACCTAGGTGCCTATCAACAGAAGAATGGATAGCCAAACTATGGTACATATATATACACATGATGGAACATTATGCAACCCTAAGGAATAATGTTGAATTTTCAAAGCACCATATAACTTGGATGAACTTGGAGGACATTATGCTGAGTGAAATAAGTCAATCACAGAAGAACAAATATTGTATTAGTTCATTATTGTAAAAAGTCAAGGAAAGGTTTATATATGGAAGGAAACTTTCTCTCTTGCTTACCAGGGTAGGAGGGGAGGGGAGGAAACACTTGGGGGGGAGAACTATCTGGAAGGAAATATACCCCACATCCCAACATTAACAGTGATTATCCCCTACAGTTTTTATTTCCTTTTGTGTGCTTTAACTATTTTCAAAATTTTCCCATATATATATTGTGTTGGTAATCAGATACAAAACTAGAAATGCAAACAAAGTCTGGGGTTCTGTGTTTCAGTGTCCTATCATGAATCATACTTTTTCTTATTGATACTATTTAATAGATTGACATGGTGGCCACGACAATGAGCTCAAAAATAGCAACACTGTGAGGATGACACGGGACTAGGCAGTGTCGTGTTCCGTTGGGCACAGGGTCGCCAGGAGTCAGAACTGATTTGATGGCACCTAACAACAACAACAGTTTAATGTCTATGTATACAGGCAATCATCAGTTAATAATTTCTAAATGAGTAGTTGACAAGAAAACAACGTGTAGCTGTACACACTAGAACTCACGAGGACCCATGTTCAGCATGGTTAAAGTTGTTTTCACTGCATTGGCTGGGGCCCTGGAAAAGACTGCATCTTTAATTAGCAGCTTGACTGTTTGCTGTCCAGATAAATATTGTGTTGCTATGACGGAAATGGCCCTGCCACGTGGGTCACCCAGTCATATAATTAGCCCCTTATCATCATATCAGGTGCAAATCAAACCAACAGCACTTGCTGCCAAGGTGGCAATCTACCACACCATAAAACCTGTTTTCCTGTATCAACATCTGATTTACCGCTATCAGGACCCCACTGAAGACATGTGATTCTTCAATAGCAAGTTTCACCTTTGTGTAAAGCACTTTCATCAACTAACTTCCTACCTTGTTGGCTAGGTGAGCTACTTTCCCCATACCCTTCTTGCATTACTGAGTTTCATCAGTCCAACTGGACCCAGAGTGGGATTTAATCTTCAGTGTCTTTTTGGTACACAGATACTACCTGCAGGCTCCCCTATTCAGGACCATCCTGGGTGGTGGGCCGGTTGGTGTCTACCCTTTCTGGTTCCATCAGCATCAAATCGAGCTTTGTGGAGACTGAGACGCAGCTTGGCCTTCGCCCAGAGAGCTGTGCGTGTTATTCTCCGCTACACCTGACAGTGTCCCTGTTTCAAAGGCCAGGCCGCACTGCAGCTTCACTTCCCTTCAGTCTACTTCTGCTCGTCTCCTCCCTTCTGAGGTGTTGATATTGAGGGCGCTCCTTACCAAATACCCTACATGCTACTCTCCGTCTCAGTCTGCTTCCAAAAAACTTCTACTGGCTGGAGTCCTCTCCTCTGTCCCACTCATTTACTGCCCAGTGAGCTTGTAACTGCTCACCTGAACCAGGGAAGGGTAAAGGGTGGAGGGTGGAGGGTGCCTGGTGTCTGGTCTAGTTGCAGTGAGTACACACACATACACACACAGGGAGGTTACTCCGAGATCAGACCAAGTCTTCTGAGATCCAATGGAGACCCAACAACATCAAACTTTATTAGCTTCTCACCCAAGTCTTTGGGAGTGAGGTGGGGTACACAGGTTTCTAGAACACCAGAGGTTTCATCACAATGTACTTGCTAGTGTTCAAAAGGCTTTTATCTTTTTGCCCTTTTGTTTTGTTTTGTTTTCTCATGATGGGTCTCCATGCACACAATCATGGAGAAAGAGAAAAACCAGACCCACTGCCATCAACTCAGTTCTGACTCAGAGTGACCTATGCTGAGTGTCTGAGGCAGTAAATCTTTATGGAAGTAGATTGCCCACTCTTCCTTCTACAGAGTGGCTGGTGGGTTTGAACCATCAACCTTCTGGTTAGCAGTCAACTGCCTTAAGCACTGTGCTACCAGAACTCCCTACAATAATAAGAAAGTATGGAGCAGCTCAATTGGGAGATCATTACACTGAAGATTTAAAGGTCCCTGGTTTGATCCCGGGTTTTGGCAGTTTATGTTTCCTTTGCATATGTTTAGGAGCTCTGGTGGTATAGTGCCTAAGGCATCTGACTGCTAACCAGAAGGCTGGCAGTTCAAACCCACCAGCCACTCCTCGGAAGGAAGATGGGGCAATATGCTTCCATAGAGATGTTGTTGTTATGTGCCATGGAGTTGGACCCGACTCATGGTGACCCCTCCTTGGGTTTTAGAGGCAGTATCACTACCGCAGTTAGATTGCCCAACCTTCCTTCCGAGGAGTGGCTGGTGGGTTTGAACCACCAGCCTTCTGGTTAGCAGTCAAGTGCCTTAGGCACTACACTACCAGAGCCTCGGGAACCCAAGGAGGGGTTGCAATGAGTCGGATCTGACTCGAAGGCAGTGAGTTTTGTTTTGGTTTTTGATACAGAGTAATTACCTAAAGACCATTATTTTTAAACATTTTCACAAAGTGTGTCCTACTAATTGCATATTTCTGAAGAAACTCAAAAATATCCTGAACCTTGAGCTATCTGCACCAATTCTCCAACTATACACACAGGGAGGCACACTCTGACACCAGACAGAGTCTCCTGAGATCTCATGGAGACAAAGTCACAGTCTGAGTGGCCATAAGGCAAATAAGACTCCCGCAAGAAAGCTGGGTTCCTCCCTTTGTTATTAGTACCTTTCTGTATACCACAAAAGCTCACATAACATGCAGCTCACGCAAAAGGCTGTGGCGAAATAAAAACAAAACAAAGCATTTCATTTTGTGAAATAAACTGCAAATCTCCACATACAAACAAACATGAATTTGACATAGTACCTTTTATGAATTAATTCACATGGCAGTTTGGAAAGATCTGAAGAGAAAGTCAAGAAAAATCTTTCGGAAAGATGCTTGTCCTGGATTCTAGACTTTCACGTTGAAGGAATTTGTGAAGGACTGAAATGCTTGCTTCAGTGGCTGACAAGATGAACAAGGAAACTCTTATGTAAACACAAGGATTTCTCCAATGTGTAACTCAAGAGTCTAATCACTCCCCCATCCCTGTCCACCTCCCAGGAGAAGTGCTAAATTTCATGTGTGGGGGAAGTATGTCCAAAGGCAGAGATAACCAGAAGTCTTCTGACCCCAAGGGACTAGTAAATCATGCAATCCTCAGCCTATATGACCAAGAGACCAGAAGACCTAATGGTACCTGGCTACTACTGTCTATCACTCAGAAAAGGATCAGCGCAGGAGATCTTGGATAGAGTGGGAGAACCATGTGGAAAAAAAAGCTCAAAATCATAAAGAAAAAAAATACCAGGTTTGCTGGTCTGATAGACCCTGGTGAGACCCCTGAGACTACTAAGTTGCAGATCTAGAATTGAACTCACTTCCTCGTGGCTTCCAGCCAAAAAACAGACAGGCATATAAGGGGAACATTTACATCAGCTAGATACACTCCTTAAAGCGATCAATCATGGGAGAACAAAAGCACAGTATTTGCACAGGGAGTCAGCTCAGGGGGCAAGAATGCATAAGAAAGAAGGACACAAGGAAGAGGTAGCTACAGGGAGGAAGTGGGAGGAGAGCTGTTACACTGTGGGGAATTGCAGTCAATGTCATGAAACAAAATATACATGAACTGCTGTGTGGAAAATGAACTTGCTCTGTAAACTTTCACCCAAATCACAATAAAAACTTAAGGGGGAAAAAAAAAGAAGTCTTCTGGCCCAAGACTTTCTCAATTGATGCTCAGGAATGGAGGAGATGCCTCTGTGGTCCTATCAAGGGATAGCACAGGTCCTATCAAGGGACCCCAAGGTGATTATGGTTATAAATCACATCCCCATGGGTTCAAGAACTCGAATGATCTATAGAACCAGCCAGGGTCCTGGTGGCAAATAAGGCATATTTATACCCTACCTGGTGTAAGTTAAAGGGAATTCACTAAAGGGTACAGGTGGCCAAGAGCATCTCCAGAAAGGCCACAGAACAAAATCAAGAGGCTACTCACTCAGGAACACTAGCCAAATCACACCGCAGAATGTGCCACCAGAAACACCAGTGTGTGTCAGTGTAGCCTGCAGAATGCTGGGCATTCTAGAACCTTCACCACTGCTATCCTGGAAAGTGAGATGCATCTACCTTGTGTCTCGCTAATAATTTCCTCTAACCCTGTTGCTTTCGTCAGTGCCTTCTAATTCAAAGTCTAGTGTGCATACAGCTGTTTGGTGGAGTCTTGGTTACATGCTCACACCTTACCTGCAAGGGAAGCTGGGAAAGTGAGCTTCTGGCTTCTACTCTGGAAAGGCATGGCATCATAAATCAGAAGAGTCCTCTCTGTAAGAAAGGTCTGGGCAGCCAATAAGAAGGACAAGTTTCCCTGACACTCATAGGTGTATAATAATGAACATTTTACCAACCAAAGATCTAGATCTAGCAACAAAAGAGGAAGTCGGAAGAGAGCTGTTACATTGTGAGGAAGTGCAGTCAATGTCATGAAACAAAGTATGTATGAACTGCTGTATGGAAAATTAATGAGCTCTGTAAACTTTCACCAAATCATAATATTTTTTTTTTTTTTTAAAAAGATCTAGCATCAGAATATCTAATTCAGAGTAACAGAGTAGCTAAGACTTTGATAATGTGTGAGAACTATACTGTCTATGTGCACTCAAAGAACTGCGATAGGAGCTACCAACTGACTTGGTGGATCAGGAAAAGACCAGAAGGGAGACTCCCCAAGGTTATCATTCTCAAGTGCAGAATGCTCCACACCTCTCTAGTCTTGCCGGGCCCGAAAGTAATCACGGGAGAGCAAGGACGTATAGAGCAGGGTAGAGTGGAAAGATTATCATGCTCCCTTCAGCCAACCTTATCAAGGCCAAAGCAACCATGTGATAATGTGTGAATGAATCAGAAGGGGTAGCCCGAGTATTTCTGTACTCATATCAACATTCACACTTCAGTTCCAGCCAACTTCCATTTTCCTTTTCTGAGTTTAAACTGGCCACTTTCCACATGAGATCAATAACCTCTATTTTATTAGTTTGCTAAGAGCAAAAGCCCCAGCAGAATTATACTGTGTACCAGAGAATGCCACAGCAACAGCACATCTCTGCCAAACTTCTGAAAGGAAATGTCTTCTGCTACCATTTTTTCTTCTTTATAAATGATGATTTCTTTTTACAAAAGCCAAATCACCCATTCATCCAACCAGTACTTTTACTGAACACTTACTAAGTCGCAGGCACCGTACTAGGCCCTGGGAACACAGTTGCTGTAGTTTCCATCAAGTTGGCTCTAACTCAGAGACCTTATGTGTAACAGAATGAAATGTTGCCTGGTCCTGTGCCATCTTCGTGATTTATTGGTATGTTTGAGTCCATACCCTGTTGACAAGACACATGCTTTCTGCCTGGTGGAGCTCCCAATGAAGCAAGGAAGGCAGACATTAAGTAGGTGAAAATACCAAAAAAAAACCAAACAAAACCCACTGCCATTGAGTCGATTCCAACTCATAGTGATCCCCTATGGGATTCCAAGGAGGTAAATCTTTACGGAAGTAGATTGCCCAGTCTTTCTTCTGCGGAGTCCCTGGTAGATTTGAACCGCCAGCCTTCTGGTTAGCAGTCAAATACCTTAGGCACTATACTACCAGAGCTCCTTTGGAGAAGGTGAAGATAGAAATATACATATATATATGTGTGTGTGTGTTCGTTTAGTTAAGTGCTATAAAAGGTACTTTTCAAGTGCTGAGGAGCAAGGATATCTCCTTGAGGACTAAGGTGCACCTGACACAAGCCATGATATTTCCAATCACCTCGTATGCATGTGAGAGCTGG
>NW_006921904.1:2264035-2272738 GCF_000298275.1 Orycteropus afer afer
ATGATGGGCTCAAGTATAGCAGGGATTGTGGGGCTGGCGCGGGACCGGGCAGTGTTTCGTTCTGCTGTGCATGGGTCGCTATGAGTCGGAAACGACTCGACGGCACTTAACAACAACAAAGAAGAAGATACTATGAGAAACTGGACTTCTAATAAGGTGGATTTTAAATGAAAATATCTACATCAACTGTCTCTCTCTCTGCTTCTGCCCCTCTCTCTTTCTCTGTTTCTGTCTCTTTCTTTCTCATGAAGCACTAATCACAAATATAGTTTCAGTCAACTCACTCCTAGGTTACTCAGTTGGTGCCAATCCTCACAAGATCAGAACTTTCTGGTCTCAGTGGTGCCAATGGTGGGAATAGCCCTGCACAAAATGGGAGCTGTAGTTAGCGGGTTTGGAGTTGGGGGATGCAGTGGACTGAATCCAAATTCATGCAGTGGGTATCATCTGAAGATTCATGCTCACCTGGGCCCTCAGAGTGTGGCCTTGTTTAGAATAGGGTTTCTGGAGATGTGATTAAGGTAGGAATCAAAATGAGATCATACTGAATTGGGTTGGGACCTAAATCTGGTGAAACGCTCTTTAGAAGAGACAGAAAGGGACACACACACCAAAAAAAGGTGACATGAAGGTGGATGCAGACATTGGAGCCAAGGATCAGCAAAGATTGCCAGCAACTGCCCAAAGCTAAGGGGAGTGTCCAGAGGAAACCCACCCTGCTGACAATTTGATTTTAACCTCTTGAACTGTAAGAGAATAAATCACTGGAGTTTTTTGTTTGTTTAATTTTGTTTATTTTTTTCTATTGTTTTATGCCACCTGGATTTTGGACATTTGTTACAGCAGCCATAGGAAACTAATACAATGGAAGAGCTATCAGCGTACCTGCCTGATGTAAAAACACATGGAAGCACACAAGGCAAAAGTCTTACAAGTGTTTTATCTTCTCTCAAGTCTATCTTCCCTTCCTACCCCAAGAAGGAAGGAGATAAACTCACTCACTTCACCTCTTTTACTTGAAATTGACTGTCAAAGTGCCAGTACTGGCCAGAATTTTCAGGCCAGCTTTCAAAATGGAAGAAACCTAAACCCCAAGATTATGGCCCTTAGACACCCTTCAGGTCTAGAAGTGAAATTTCCCCCATGGCTCAACTTTCAGGCAAACAACAGACAAGCCAGTAAGAGCTTAATAACAACACCAGGGAGGTGTGTGCTCCTGGAATAATCAACCACATGAGAGCAAAAGGTTGCATTTGCCCAGGGATAAAGTTCAGGAGGCAGGAAGGGATAGGAAAGAACATTGAAGGGAAATGGGAAACACAGGTAGGAAGTGGGAAGAGTGCTGTTACATCATGAGGACTGCAGTCAGCGTCACAAAATAAACTGTGTACCACTTGTTGAATGGAAAACCAATATTACTCTGTAAATTTTCACCCAAATGACAATTTAAAAGCTGGTTTTTTTTTTAATGGAAGAAACCTGCCTCTTCCCAGCAGTGGGAAACAAGCCTGTTTGTTCATTTCAAGAAGGAAGCTCTGGCAGAATGCCCTGCAGCAGGACAGCGGTTGCTATGGATGCAACCGGCCCCTACACTGTGACTGTGATCTTGTTGGGAAACAAAATTTTCTGTGTTATATTAATAAGGTTCTGCCCACGTAGGATGGGTCCTAAATCTAGTCACTTCTGAATTATAAAAAGAACAGATAGGCACACCTATAGGAGAAGACAGAGGCCAAGGAACACCAAGGCTCACCAAGAGACACCTGACAGCAAGAGAGTGGCTCAAAGACGGAATCCCTGACTTGAACTTCCGGCCCGTGAGACAATAAATGTGCGTTCTTGAAAGCCACCCACTTGTGTATTTTGTTAAGGCAGCTCTAGAGAACTAGGAAAGCAGTTGATAAAAATGCATGCTTTCTCCACAAGTCTTCCCAAAGGAAGAATTGGTCCCTCTGGCAGTGGGAGTGACAAGCATTATTAGAAGAAGTCAGTCACTTTGTAAGGCATGAAGTGGCCACCCTGGCTCATCCCCTGAATGCAAACATGCCAACATTTTAACTACTCCCCCAAGGAGCCTGATGATACACAAACTCACAGGACAAGCAAATCTCTCTCGTATCGTTCTCTCAGCATGCCGACACATATCCCTTTCCATCTGTAAGAGACGTTAGCTTGATAGACTGCCAGAGGGGAGACCAGCAGGCAGCTGAGTGCTGGATGGACAAGTCCATCACCTATTGCAGGGTGGCACTGCTTTTTGCCAGAAGACTGGAAACCAGTGCAAAGTGTTGGTGGCACCAAAGCAAATGGATGCTTGAACCCATGTTTTCATTAATGACAAGTAAGTTTTATACATTAAGGGGCTTCAAAGGTCCAGTGGTGCCATGAGGGTTGGTGTCACCCAGTGTGGGACCTCATGGTGTCACCCCCCATGATGGGGCCGGCCAGCAAACACCTGGCTGTGTGGCTCTGCCCCTCCCATCCCCACCCCCCTCCTCCCTGCCCAACAGAAGGCACCATGGACCACCTGCCTGCACTGTGACTGGCAGGTCACAGGGCAAGGGGTGACAAGTTACCACACTGTGTGACACCAACCCCAGGGTTGCCACTGTCTTAGAGGCTTCTCCTCCTGCAGCACCAGCCCACCTGCCCACCACAGCAGACCCTGGGGTAATTCTGGTGTCCCCCCCTCTGACAGTGGCAGGATATTTAGTCTACAACCCCACTCCCATCCTCTACTCCCCTAGTGACATCACTGCAAAGGTTGCCTCCGACTTGCCTTGGGGAACATTCTGGAAGCCTATAATAATGTTTTTCAAACACAGGTTTGCTTAAGGGCCATGGGAGATGAACCCAAATGGGGCTGGAGAACATGCCTGCTCTCTGGGCGAGAGCTCCCAGCGGCGCCTCATGGAAGTCACCATGGCAGGAGCTCCCATCAGCACACTGGTCACACTGCATGCTGACCCTCGACCTGCTACCCCTTCCCTAACCCACCTGTGAGCAGCCCCCACCACTGCCACCCGACTATCTCATTACTCACCAGGAGCAGAGTGTAAACACAGGGGTGGATGACCCTCCCGCCCCCAGACAGCTGTGTGAATCAAAGACCCTCCCTCCTTCCCTGGGCTTGTAGCAGGGCCAGGCTCACTGCCAAGCTGGTTACGGGCTTCCAAACTCCTGATCTCCTATCAAACAGCATTCCCGCTACAGTAAAGGTCAAGAGAATCCCCCGGGTAGTACAAACGGTTAACATAACACACTGGGCTACTAAGTGGAAGGGTCCCTGTTGAAGTCCACCCAGTACCTTGGAAGACAGGCCTGGCAGTCTATTTCTGAAAATCAGCCACTGGAGGCCCTGGGGAGTAGTACAAGCCTCCTCTGACAGACAGGGTCAGCAGACGGGGTCCACGAGTCGCTAACTCCAAGGAAATGACACTGTGCGGTTTTGTAACTTGCCACAGGCCATGTCCCGTTAGGAGACACAGCTGGGTTGAAACCCCAGGTGGTGAGCCTCAGCCCCTGTTCTCTGAGGGTCCTTGAAGAAGCCGGACAAAGGCACCAATGGTTCGCCAAGGCTGCCAGCTGTGGCTATCGGTAGCATCTACCGATGCGTGCATGGGGGAGGGTGGGTGGACTGAGCGTGGTGCATGGTGTCTGTGGGTAAATATGGTCACAGTCAAGTGAAGGTGTTAGCTCCTACGGGAAATGGATGGTGTGAGGCATGGACAATGGGTGACGGGAGAACGAGGCTGTGCGTCCTTGAGCAAGGCCGCATTCACCCACACAGCGCCTCTCGCCACAAAGGAGCTAGAGGCACCCCTGCCCGGGGACTGCCGTGTTTTTACATAAGTAACACACACATTGTATATACTTTTTGCAAACTCCACAACCCCTCACACATTAGTTTCCTGCGGGCGCTTTGTGCATTATACATGTGTGTGTTATATGTAGAAATAAGGTATTCTCTGCCTGCACGTGTGGACCCTTGGAGCAAACAGCGGACAAACAAAGCCCATTTGGTTCCAGGACTCTCAGAATATTATTCACAGGATCACAGAATGTTAGGGGGAGAAGGAACTTAGGATCAGCTAGCCGAGCCCCTTCTTCTTACACATGAAGAAACTGAGGCCAAGCAAACAGAAATGACACAGGCTGAGCCAGAGCTCAGGGCTCACATCTGAACAAGATTCACGAAGCTGCAGTGCAAGCCTGGGCCTCGGCAAAGACGTGAAGCTCTGCATCTGGCGTCCCTTCCCCATCCCCCGCCACAACTGATCAGGCAGCAGATGGAGCCTGGCTCCAGATGCTAAAGCCCAAGCCGCCAACCTCAAGGGGCAAATGGAGAGCGAGCTCTGGCCATCAGGAGCCTGTGATGGGACTGTTCTGGGCGGCTGGGAGACCAGAGCTCTCTCCTGGCTCCCCTGGGGAGTCGTGGGCTTCACATGGAAGCAGCCACAGACCGGGGCCTCTTTCACTTCTCTCATAACAGGAAGTAAAACAAATAACGATAATGGGCATAGTTGAAATGAACTGAATGCTCACCACGTGTTGGACACAGTATTAAACGCTGTTCATAAAACCAAATGCCAAACTAGGTGCCATCGATTTGATTCCACTCATGGCAACCCCATGTGTTACAGGGAACAACTGTTCTATAAGATTTTCTTGGCCCTAAGTGGAAGCTGATCACCGGGCCTTCCTTCCACAGCAGCCCTGGGTGAATCTGAACTGTCAGCCTTAAGTTACTACTCAAGGGCAAACCATTTGTGTCCACCCAGGGACCTTAAATGCTGTACATACATGATCACATTTAATCCTCCCAAAGCTCTGTGATGGGGTTTCTAGTATTGTCTCATTTTAAAGATGAAGAAAGCAATGCAAAGAGAGGTCGGAACTCAGGGCTGCTTTAACAGTACAATGCCATGGACCTAGCAAGTGGGGTCATGGCTAAGACCTTAGAATGAAGGGGAAGGAAAGGAATGCCATTCAAAGTAAAGCTGAGGATTGACACAGACTCCCCTTGCTTTCCAAGATTATTCAGACCCCAAACAAACCAAAAAACCACCCAAACCCACAGATGTCGAGCCAATTCCAAGTCACGGCAACCTCATTGTGTTGTCATGTCAACCTCATGTGTTAGAATGTTTCATGAGATTTTCTGGTCTGTAATCTCTACAGAGGCCTGTCTTCTGTGGAACCACTGGGTGGGTTTGAACTATCCACCTTTAGGTTAGTAGCCAATTGCAAGCCACTTGCATCACCCAGACACCCGAGATGGTTAAGAGGTGACTCAAATCATGCCTGCAGGCTTACAGCTCCACATTTCTCTCTGAGGAGCCTGAAAACACTCTGCATCAGGGACCTCTTCCCTGAGAAGGGCCACTGCACCTCACTCTCAAATGCCTCGAGGCATCCAAAAGGGGGGGACACCAAGGAAAGAAGGAGGTCCTGAGCCCACAATCTGTTGAAATGAGCCCGGAGGAAGTAAACAAGTTATTTTGCTCCTGCGCTCACGTGCTCTGATCTGCAGCCAGCAGGGAGAGTCCTTAGAATTCGGTGACTAATCAGATGATGGGCCATGAAACACACCCTGAATGTCATCAGAGTCCAGGCATTTGCACCGGGAATCCAGAAATAAGCTGTCACCAAAGAGACGTGTGCCCTCTGGAAATAATTTCCAGAACATGTTTCATAATCTGGTGCCAGGACTGCCTGAGCCAGGAGACAAGGAAAGGTCAAAACAGAGCCCATCATGCTGCCAGCCTCGCCCCATCTCCTCCGTCAACAGGTTCTTCCCCCAGGGTCCCCATACAAATGCTTGGTCACCAAGAAAGCCAACTCCTCCAGGCCCATGTGGTCATGTTGCTTTCTGAACCATCACATAAAGGAGACGCTGTGTGTTTGTAAGAAGAAAATTCATCACTTCCTAGACTTTCCATGCACGTTTTGAGTAACTGTTGAAAATTAACAAACAGCTAATTTACTGTCCATCTAGATGTCAATCACTGCTACCAGATTACCACTTACCAAATACGTCTGAATCTAACAGCACATTTCAAAATAACTGTTCTTTTTAAGGTAATGTTTGCTTGATGTAGAAAATGAACTGACATTTTTAAATGAACAAAGAGTCCTTCCTGTAGGAAATATACATTCAGATCATTTTCTTCAAGTAAAACTGCTGATTATCTTCTTTCTCTTTCTGGGTGCTTTCTGGTTGGGACAAAGATTGGGCTGTTGATAAACGATGACACTTAAAAAACTTGGCCCCTCGGAAGCCCTTGGTGATGGAGAAGCAGTCCACAATGAAGCCTTCTCAATCCAAGCCTGCAGCCCCATCTAAACATCACCAGCACACTAAGCCCTTCTTGGGGAATTTTATTTCCTGACAGGATTCTCTTTACAGTAATTTCCACCCTATTGATAGTTTTTAAGCACTTACAAATTCTGAACCTCCAAACCAAACTCACTGCCACTGATTGGTTGTGAGTCATAGTGACCCCCAATTGGGACTGCCCCATCTTTCTTCCAAGGAGTGGCTGGTGGGTACGAACCACCAACCTTTTGGTTAGCAGCCAAATGCCTTAACCACTACTCCACCAGAGCTCCTTAAATTTTGAAAAGGACATGCATATTTCGTTTCTATGAACTATTTACAACAGTAGCAGGCGACAGGCTTTTGAAAAAAGCAGATAGGCCCGAGGGTGCAGGAATTATTCATCTCAGAACCAACAGAATCGGTTTTCTTCCAAAAATGCATGGTCTTTTCAATTGCCCCATATTCATGTGAAAGCTGGACAATGAATATGGAAGACTGAAGAAGTGCATTGGAATTATGGTGCTGGTGAGGAATACTGAATATAACATTGACTGCCGGAAGAACATACACATCTGTCTAGGAAGAAGTATAGCCAGGATAGTCCCTACAAGCAAGGATGGCAAGACTTCATCCCTCCTACTGTAGACATGTTATCAGGAGGGACCAGCCCCTGAGAAGGACATCATGCTTGATGAAATAGAGGGTAGGTGACAAAGAGGACGCCCCTCAAGGGGATGGAGTGACATAGTGGCTGCAACAACAGGCTCAAACATAGTAACAACTGTGAGGATGGCACAAGACTGGGCAGTGTTTCCTATGTCACACACAGGGGCACTATGGGGTTGGGAAGTGACTGTACCAAACAACAGCAGCTATCCCCTTGGTTTGCCGAAAAGCATCCCCAAGTGAACTTGGTGCACAATTCAGGTCTCCAATTGTTCATCCCCACACAATATCTCCATGAGGTTTTTTGTATTTTTTTAAAGCAAGTATTACAAAATTCTAGAAGTCAGGCACAGCGGTTAGGTGCTCAGCTGCTAAGTGAGAGGCTGGAAGTGTGAATCCACCAGCAACTCTGCAGGAGAAGGATGCAGTAGTCAGGTTCCATAAAGATGGCAGCCTTGGAAACCCAGGGGGGCAGCTCCTCTCTATTGTAGAGTCACTAGGCATTGAAATTGACTTGGTGGCAATGGATTACTAGAAAATTCTGAAAAATCAAAGGGACTCATGACCATTTTACTTTAAAAAAAAAACATGTGCCATACAACATACATGAAAGGGACAGCTCAACAATATGAAAAGCTGTTGGAACTAGTTCTAGAATTACCTATAAAACATCCTTCCATCCAAATCATATGGTAAGTGTATGTTAAACTATTTAAGAAAGGACAAACTATTTTCCATAGTAGTTGTACCATTTCAAATAGAAGCTAAAGATGGAGAAACTTCTCAGACATAACCAGTCACCTCATGGTTTTGGTTTTGATCACCTTAGTTTTCTTGGTTTGAAGACTTAGGGTCATAGTGATATGGGTCACAACATAGTGTTACCAGCAGTGCACGACAGTTTCAATTGTTCCGCAGCCTCACTAACACCTGGTATGCTCAGTCTTTTAAATTGTAGCCATTTAAATGTGTGCAATAGTATCTCATTGTTGTTTTAATTTTCAGTTCTAATGACTTATGACTTTGACCATATTTTCATGTGTTATCTTCGTTATTAATATGCCTATTCAAACTTTTTCTTTTTTTAAATTAGGTTATTTGTTTTCTAATTATTAAGAGTTCTTTATATACTCTGGATAAAAAAAACAAACTCACTGACATCGAGTCATTTCTGACTCCCCATAGGGTTCCCAAGGCTGTAAATCTCTACGGAAGGAGACCACCTCATCTTTCCCCTACAGAGTGGCTGGTGGATTCAAACTGCTGACCTTTTGGTTAGCAGCCAAATGCATTAACCATTGCATCACCAGAGTTTTCATTAGCCATGCAAATTAACACAATAATGAGATACAATCTCATCCCAGCTAAAATGGCACTGATCGAAAAACACAAAGCAACAATTGTTGAGAAGATTTGGGGAGCAAAATAAGTCAATCACAAAAGACAAATATTATATGATCTCATGTTTATGTGTTCTTTGGTGGTTACCAGGAAGGAGGGGCGGAAGAGAGGGAGATCTCTCAGTGGCAGTCACTTTTTGGTTATGGTGACGGGAAAGGTAGCACTGAAGGTGGATGAAGGTGCACACCCTGACTAGTGTTATCAGTGCCACTAAGTTGTCCACAGGAGCTCTGGTAGCATAGTGCCTAAGGCACTTGACTGCTAACCAGAAGGCTGGCGGTTCAAACCCACCAGCCACTCCTCAGAAGGAAGGT
>NW_006921904.1:2272838-2299286 GCF_000298275.1 Orycteropus afer afer
GAAGGAAGGTTGGGCAATCTAGTTCCGTAATGATACTGCCTTAACAACCCAAGGAGGGGTCGCTATGAGTCGGGTCCGACTCGACAGCACATAACAACAACAACAAGTTGTCCATAAGAAAAAGGATGAATTGATAAACGCTGTTACATATTCTTCACCCATCTGTTAGTTGGTCATATTTTGGTGGCTTGCATGTTGCTGTGAGGCTGGAAGCTGTTCCATCAAAATTTCAAACACCAGCAGGGTCACATTCATAGTGGATGGGTTTCAGCAGAGTTTCTAGACTAAGACAGACTAGGAAGAAGGAAGAGGCAGTCCATCTCTGAAAAAAAGTAGCCACTGCAAACCTTATGAACCTTGGAAGTGAGGATGGCAAGACTTTGCTTCTTGTATTTTGGTCATGTTATCAGGAGGGACCAGAGAAGGTTATCATGTTTGGTAAAGTAGAGGGTTGGCCCCACAGAGGAAGCCCCTCAATGAGATGGATTAATACAATGGCTACAACGCTGGGCTCAAATATAGCAATGATTTTGAGGACGGCACAGGTCAAGACAGTGTTTCATTCTGTTGTACATGAGGTCGCTGTGAGTCAAAACAGACTTGACAGCACCTAATAATATGAGCTCTGGTAGCGTAGTGCCTAAGGCGCTTGACTGCTAACCAGAAGGCTGGCAGTTCAAATCCACCAGCCACTCCTCAGAAAGAAGATGGGGCAATCTACTTCCATAATGATACTGCCTCGGAAACCCAAGGAGGGGTCGCTATGAGTCATGTCCGACTCGACATCACATAACAACAACAACACAACAATAACATATATAGGAACTCTGGTGACATAGTTGTTAAAGTGCTCAGCTGCTAACCGGAAGATCAATAGTTCAAACCCATTAGCACTCCTTGGGAGAAAATTTTAGCAGTCTGTTTCTATAAAGATTTATGCCTTGGGAACCCTATAGGGGAGTTCCACTCTGTCCTATAGGGTCATTATGAGTCAGAACAGACTCAACATCAGTGAGTTGTTTTTGCTGTTGTTAACACAACAATCAAAAATAGATCCATTGGTCGATTGGTAGATAGAATAAATCAAGCAGAAGCTACAGATGTAGATACTTCTCAGACATACCAATCACCTCACGGTTTGGGTTTTAATCACCTTAGTTTTCTTGGTTTGAAGACTTAGGGTCATAGTGTTATGGGTCAATTCAGTCAATTGGCTCAAAACAGTTCGTAAAGGGCATTGTACTACATCCTAGTGTCTGGGGTCTTAAAAGCTTGCAAGCGACCATGTAAGATTGGTCTCTCTATTCATCTGGAGTAAAAGAGAAAGAAGAAAATGTAAGAATCAGAGAAGGAACTGGAACCTAAGATTAATTGTCTCCTCCAGGAACTGTACTGCCTTGACCTTGAGACCAGGAGAACTAGGTGATACGGTTACCACTACATTCTCATCAAGGTCATAATACATGGATCCCTCCAGTAATGGGAAAACAAAATTTGACTTTCAAATTCTCAAAGAACGCAGACTTATTGACCCATTGAGACTGGAGGAATACCCAAGACTACCACCATGAGAGACACTTAAATTGGGAACAGAAACTCTCCCTAGAAATCAGCTTTTAACAAAATAGCAGGTAAGCTCCAAAAGCAAAGAATGTCATCCTTGAGAACTATGCTCTTTCAAAAATTACCCATATGAGGCTGTTCTGGTTACCTAGTGCCACTCTGACAAGAAATATACCACAAATGGGATGGCCTTAACAAACAGGAGTTTATTCTTATAATTTGGAGGCTTTTAGTCCAAGTTCAAAGTGCCAAGCTCTAGGGTCTGGGTGAAAGTCCCTCATTCTGGGGTTCAGCTCTGCTCCTGGCCCACTGGAGCTAGAGGCGTTTCTTCACTCAGACAGCTGCAGGCTGCTGAGGCTGAGAAGCCCCAAGGTTGCCAAGTCAAAAGACACAGTCCCAATGTTACCAAACCACACGGCAGGCCGTTATCATAAGTCCATTGTATGTCCTGAGGTCGGCAGGGCATAGCAGGCTGCTAAGCAATGACACGGCTACATGCAGGGTCCAAGCGTGCCATAGGCTAGAGACCATTCTCAACGCTTCTCCTTATACACAGGAAGCAGACCACATCCCAAAGGCAGCTACTCAGCTGCTTGTGGTAGATCCCACCATGGCGTTGATTGCCAGTCTCATCATGGGGAATAACTACCATCAGCTGCCCAGCCACTCAACCAGGCCCAGCCAAGGTGGCACACAAACATAACTACCACAGAGGCCAAATGGACAACTTGAGATGGAAGCATAGATGACATGTTTGGGAGGCGGCGAGACTAATTAATGGGAGTGGACAACTAGAACAGAAATGAGAAGGTTGATGCAAACTGAAAAATGTAACTAATGCCAATGACCATCATGTGCAGAAATTGTTCAGTGGGAACCTGTTTTGCTATGTATATCGTTCACCAAAAATAGAATACTTCCAAATATTCATTGTCATATACGTGTGGGTCTGTTTCTGGGTTCTTGACGCTGATGCATTAATCTATTCACCACATTGTCCTGACGACCACTGCTTTATAATAATTCTGTCCAGTTTGTCTCAATCAATAAGGAAATTGAGGTCTAGGGTTGAACTAGTTTGCTTCAAGTCTAAAGTTCCTCCCATTGTTGCCACATTATCTTTTAAGACTCAATTCTCTCACTTGTAATGAAAAAATTTATGGGGAACAAGGATGGATACTCCTTAGACTTAACCAAGTACCTCACAGGATTGATTTATGGGACCTGAAGGCACAGGACCATAATCTCGTGGGACAACTCAGTCAATTGGCATAAAATAGTATGTAAAGTTTAGGTTCTGCATTCTAGTCTGAGGCCTTAAAAGCTTGTGAAAGGTCATCTAAGATAGAACTAAAGGTCTCCCTGTGTCCAGAGCAAAAGAAAATGAAAGAAAACAAAGATTCAGAGAAGAAACTTGTCTCCTCCAGGGCTACCAGTCTACAAAAACCATGAACTCATCTACCCAGAGATAAGAAGAACTAGATGGTTCCCAGTAACATTACTGACCATTATAGTCAGGAACACAATAGATGGATCCTGATGGAATGATGCAAAATGTGAAAATACTCAAATTCTTAATAAATCCAGACTCACTTACCAGTTGAGACTGAAGGACCCCCAAGACTGTGACCTGAGATACTCTTGAATCCTTAAACCAAGACTATTCCATGAGGTCATCTTTTAGCTCACTAACAGATGTTGTTATTTGCCATCGAGGCGGCCCCGACTCATAGAGGCCCCTCCTTGCGTTTCCGAAGCAGTATCACCATGGAAGTAGATTGCCCAACCTTCCTTCCAAGGAGTGGCTGGTGTGTTTGAACGGCCAGCCTCCGGTTAGCAGTCAAGTGCCTTAGGCCTTAGGCACTACGCTACCAGAGCTCCAAAGTAACAGGTAAACTCGTAAAATAAACAATATCATCTGAATTCTGTGCTCCTGAGGAGTGAGTTTAGGATAATAGGAGAGGAACAACTCGGAAAAGGAGAGTGAGAACAGTTGCACAACTCAAAGAAAGGAATCAGTTTCACTGAACTGTCATGTAGAAACTGCTGAAATTAGTATGTTTGGCTATATATCTTCTCAACAACAACAAAATATAAATTTTTTAAAAAATCATCCTTAAGAGGACAAATGGTCAACATTTACTCAAAAGCAGAGATCAGAAGGCAGGGAAACTAGATTACAGGAAAACCAGAACAGAAATAATGAGAAAGCTGACAGCATAGGAAAAATATAACCAATATCAATGAGCAAATTGTGTAAAAATTGGAAGTGGGAATTTAATTTGTTGTATAAGATTTCACCTAAAACACAAAAGACTTTAATGAAAAAAAGAAAATATCTATGCTAAGAAAAAAATTATTTGATATGATGATGATGATGTTGCTGTTGTTGTTGTTGTCAGGTGCCAGCGTATTGGCTCCGACTCATAGTGACCTTATGCACAGCAGAACAAAACACTGCCCGGTCCTGTGCCAGCCTCATGGTCCTTGCTATACCTGAGCCCATCGTTGCAGCCACTGTGTCAGTCCATCTCATTGAGGGCCTTCCCCTTTTTTGCTGACCTTCCACTTTACCAAGCATGACATCCTTCTCCAAGGAATGGTCCCTTCTAACAACATAACCAAAGTAGGTGAGACAAACTCGGGCCATTCTCACTTCCAAGAAGCATTCCAGCTGCACTGATATGATAGGGATATTTTCATTAAATGTGAAGCCTCATTTTTATAATGAAAACAAGCCTTAAAAAAGTATTTTCTAAAAGCCTAATTTGTTTCTCCCCCATTTTGAAAGCCCCCAGGTCACGGCTTCTTTCCACCCAGCTCAGCTGCCACCCTCTCACACCCACATCCCCAAGGCGTTGGGCATCTTGAATCCCTGGACGGAGACGATGCCAACACTCTGCTCATTCCTCATGACTGTAACATGAAGAAAATATTTTCAATTCTTGTTTTAAATCCTTCAAAATACTTTTATTTGCCTACACAAACAAACAAAACAAAACCCACTGCCATGGAGTCGATTCTGATTCCTAGGCTTTGGAGTGGAGACACATAGCTGAAATCTTCCTCTATCACGTTGGTCAAGTTGCTTGACCGCTATGAGCGTTGCTTTCCTCATCTTTTAAGTGAGCCTAACAATTGTTACCTCATAGAATTGTTGGGAGGTAAATGAAGTAACACACAGAAAGCATCTGGCACAGCGCCTAACAAACATGACACCATCACCTCCACCGTCAGCTTGCTGTCCTGTGGAGGCTGGAAGCTATGCCACCAGTATTTCAAATGTTAGCAAGGTCAGGGCCACATGTCCCCCCGTGGTGGGCAGGTTTCAGTGTAGCATCCAGACTAAGACTCGGGAGAAAGCCTGGGGACGCACTTCAGAAAGTGAGCCAATGACAATCTGACAGATCATCACAGATCACTGTGCCGTAGAGTGCGGGGAGATGTGCTCCTTAGGGTGGAGGTCAGTACACAACAGCCTCAAACGTACAACAGTCATGACGAAGGGGCAGGACCAGGCAACGGTTCGTTCTCTTATACCACAGCCAACTCGACAGCAACTGAAACAGATGGCAACAGTACACAATGATGACGATGACAGCAAAGGGCCCCCCTCTTCCTAGACTGCCCCTCGCTTTACTCCAACATCCCCTCAGTGCCCTCTGATTTCTGGGGAACCTTCTGATCCTGGTCAAGTTCCAGCTGCTGGTTCCTTTCATTTCATTCCAGGTAGTCTGAGATGTTCTGATTACAAACAACTCCCCCTTCATTGATGGTAGACTGAGAGGCTTCTATTTCTCGTTACCACAGAAGCTTCCTAGGAAAGGCAGGTAAATTAGCTCCTTTGGACTCATGGCTGCACTTGTCCAGGACGCTCCTTCTGCCAGGTCACTTGGAAGGTTGTCACTCGGGGAGTCAGGCAAACTGGGCCGAAGCAGCCTGCACTATGACAAAAGGCAACCCTTGTACAGGCAGGGATATAAAGTCTTTATCCTTCAAAGAAACAATCTAAGCAGGTCCAGTCCTCACAGGCCATAACAGCAAAGCCATGAGATTCTACTGTGGAAATCCTACAGAAGAGAACATCATTTATCTTTTTCTTTTCGACTTTTCTGCTGCACGAAACTTGACATTTTATAATCTTTGAGATAAATCAAAAACTGACTGCTGTTGAGTCAGAGCCCACTCATAACAACCCCTCCTGAGGCGGTATTACTACAGAAGTAGATTGCCCAATCCTCCTTCCAAGGAGGCAGGTGAGTTTGAACTGCCAGCCTTCTGGTTAGCAGTCAAATACTTTAGGCACTACACTACCAGAGCTCCCTTGAGATAAATATATAGGCAATATTTGAAAAAAGTTCAGTTTTCAGAAGCAATATGTTGCCCCAAAGCTGGATTAGTTTAAATAAAACTCCATAATTACAGCAAATGGTTGGAAAAAACAATAAAATAAGGTTCTGATTCAATATAAATACAAATTAATACCAGGTTCTAATTTTTAAATATTCATCAATGAGTATAAGATAAAGTTAATGGGCTTCCCATACCCCTCCCCTTCTATTTTCTTCTTACTTTGTCTTAAAATTATCATTTCAATGAGCAAAACAGAACCAATCTAAATATAGCACTGGACTCCCTCCTTTCAGGGCATGCCATGCCAGAGAAAGCCTTTCCTGGTAATTGAGCCCACACCTGTGGCTTCCAGCCAAACAAAAGACAGGCATATGAGTTGAACGTTTACCTGAGGTAGATACACTCCTTGGAAAACATTCATAGGAGAAAGAAGGGCTGTGTATGCACAGGGAGACAGTGCAGGGGGCAGGAGTGCACGGAGGGATGGACACAGGGAAGAGGTAACTATGGGGAGGAAGTGGGAGGGGAGCTGTTGCATTGGGGTAAACTGTGGTCAATGTCATGAGATAAAGTGTAAGTGAACTGCTGTATGGAAAGTGAATTTGCTCTGTAAATTTTCACCCAAATCACAATTTAAAAAAAAAGTTTCCTGGTGATGTAATGCCCATGGCTGTTTTTATTCCAATGACACAGGGTAGCAATAGAATCTCTTTAGAATCATTTTAAAAGCAAATTCATACAGCTTCGACAAAGCTCAACAATGTACAATGCTTACAAACACTCTCATTAGTTCAACCGCCTCTCTGACATTGGAGACCTTTCCTCTTGTTCCAGCATTAAGGGAAATCCAATGGGATCTTACCATAATGCCAGGCACCATGCAAGGTGTCCTAGACAGTGCTCTGTATACAGCAGGTGTCTCATGTTGGAACAATGTCTGCAGTGACTCAAGCTAAGACAATGAACGACAAGACAGCTGGCCCCAAATTCAAGTAGGAATCCAAATAAGCAGTTGCTAGAGACCTAGATTCGATGGCACATAACAACAACAACAGAGACCTAGATGTTTTTGGTGCTTTTGAGTTGTGGTGCTGGCAAAGAATACTGAAAGTACCACAGACTGGCAGAAGAACTAACAAATCTATCTTCTTCGAAGAAGTGCAGCCAGAATGCTTCTTGGAAGCAAGAATGGCCAGACTTCATCTCACCTCCTTTGGTCATATTCCCTGAAGAAGCACATCATGCTTGGTAAAGTGGAGGAGTGGGGGGTCAGTGAAAAAGGGGAAGGCCCTCAACTAGATGGAGTGACGCCGTGGCTGCAATGATGGGCTCAGGCACAGCAGGATCGTGAAGCTGGCGCAGGACCGGGCAGAGCTCTGTTCTGTTGTATGTGGGGCTGCCATGAGTCAGAGGCGACTTGACGGCACCTAACAACAAGACAGACACAGAGGGTGGAAGTGGAACATGGCGCCTCCCCTCCTCTGTTCACAACCCAATGGCTCGTCACTTCCACAGAGTTTCATCATTTACAAACGTCAATGGGAAGTTCAAGGGAAGACTGTCAGAGGCAGGACTATGACGAAAGATACTCATAAAAGAGGGAAAGCACAGATGGTGTTATGGATTAATTGACTCTCCTTGAAATATATGTTTGAATCCTAACCCTTGGACCTGTACAGGGAGCCCTGGAGGCACAGTTGTTAAGAGTATGGCTGCCAACCAAAAGGTTGGCAGTTCAAACCCACCATCTGTTCCATGAAAGACAGATGAGGCAGTCTGCTTCAGTAAAGACTGACAGCCTCTGAAACCCCAGGGGGAGGTTCTACTCTGTCCTATAGGGGTGCTATGAATCAGAATCAACCTAGAGGCAATGGGTTTGCTTTTTTACACCTGTGGATATAATTCTAATTGGAAACTGGATTTCTCTGTTACATTCATGGGACCACATTAGTATAGGGTGTGCCCTAAACCTAGTTACTTCTAAGTTTAAGGTAAGCATTAGATGCAGAAGGAGGCCTAAATAAGGGAGGCAGATAGGCCACATGAAGATCACCAAGGAACCGAAGGCATCGGGTGACAGAGTTGACAGAGACAGGTTTTCCCCCAAAGACGATGGTGACACAGAGCCCTGTTAACTCCAACCCTGAGCTCAGACTTGGCCTCCTGAACCAGGAGAATAGATGTCTGTCCTTGAAAGCTGCCCCTTCTGGTACTTCTGTTACAGTAGCACTGCCCACCAAGACAGATGGCAAAGGAACTCCTGAACAGGTGACAGGAGAATGTGGGTCCTTCAGGATAAAAGTAGCATTTTCAATTCATTCCACAACCACTCACGTTAGACTGCACCCTCCCAGGGCTGCAAGCACTTGGCTGTTTGATAGCCTTTGATGAAAAGCCATGAGTGCTAGAATCAGAACTTAATTTACGACTGAGAAACAAAAAGGAACTCTGGTTTCCGCAGCACGATTTAGGTGACCGAAATGGGTGTGTGGTTTTGCCAAAGAGGCTAACTGGTCTCCCCAGCTCTCCTTTCAGTGTGTACAATGAGGTATTGCTGGAAGCATAAAGGTCCATGCTGAGTTACAGCCACTGAGTGGCAAGCTTTACAGGACCCTTCAGCCTTGACTATGGGAGTGCATACAAATATGCCATGATCAAGCCACATTTGACAATGACTTTACATCCTGAGATTTTATATCCTAAGTAATATTGTTCTGGCTTTGAAAGAAGAAAGTCTCGAGTAAATGTCTTGAAATTATTGCAGCATAAAACTAAAATTATGTTTAAAGAAGAAAATTTAAGAAGTACCTATAAAATACTATGGGTTAGAAAAGGGTACTTAACATAGTCATTTTTTTAATAATGAAATGGGGGAAATCAGGCTTATGAGCTCATTTCCTGTAGTAAAGGGCATACACACACATATATGGAGCTCTGGTGGCACAGCGGCTAAGGTATTTGACTGACAACCAGAAGGTTGGCAGTTCAAACCCACCAGCCACTCCTGGAAAGAAGATGGGGCAATCTATTTCAGTAAAGATTTACCGCCTCGGAAACCGAATGAGGGTTGTGATGAGTCGGAATCGACTCAATGGCAGTCGGCTGGGTTTGGTATTTGTGTATACACACACACACACATCAAAACAGGAAAACCTTTCTCTAGGATTTTAGCAACCTCTTCCTGTCGCTTCAATCCTCAATCCCATGTGCTACAAGCATAAGAGACTTCTTTCAGTACAAGCCGTGAACTCTTTCGCTGTCGGAGGGTTTTCATGCCTTGAACAAGGAACAATGGCAAACTTATAAACTGACCTCTAATTTTCCATGTGCCCTAGACAAAGAGCACAAACTCCTCAGACCAGAGTCCCTGCCCCACCACTGAGGAGACAAGGTCCAAATCAATCCCCTGGGCCTTTACGGAGAACAGTAACCACCTACCGTTCAGTCAGTTCCGAGTCCTGGTGACCCCATGCGTGTCAGGGAAGAACTCTGCCCCACAGACTGTTCAAGGGCTGATGTCTCAAAAGCAAGTCACCAGCCCTTGCTCCCAAGGCACCGCTGGGTAGACTCGAACCTCCAACCTTTGGGTTAGCAGCTGAGCTCCACAACCTTCTGTACCACCCACAGACCCATAAGCATTTACTGAACAAATCCTATATAACTCAACTGTGGAGACTGGCAATCTTTTCTATTCCAATGTAATGTTTTACAAGGCACTCAGCTGGTACTAGATCTTTGTTTTTGTTACCCCACATCAGAGTAACAACCACTTCTCCATTTAAAAATACAAGTTTCTTTTCCACTTACAATTTCTCTCAATGACTGAGCTCTCATTGTGTATTCCAACTAGCATCGCTTCAAGGCTCTGTTAAGTCAGATGTTTTCATTCCAATGTAGGAGAGGGGACTTCAATGGGCAATTTCTGACTTTGAGGATGTTGAGGTTGACAAGCAACCTGAGTCATGATTGAAAATACTGTCACTCATTTCAACAAAGAACTGACCAAAAGCAGTCATAATGATAATAATAGTGTAAACATCAAGGAAAAGACCTAAACACACATTCCTCCAACTCTCAAGTGTGCCATCCAGGGGAAGCAAACCTTGAGAGCATGTCTTGGGCTTTAGATGGCATGGGATGGCTCTGAATGTGATAGTTTAAAAATACTCTTTAAGAATTTGTGCCAAATGACTGCAGGATTATAAGTTCTCTCTCCCAGTTGTTCAGGTATTAAAAACAGGCACAAGTAAGAATAGCCTTCAAAAAAAAAAAAAAAAAAGTCCTAATCAACATCACATGAATCATGCAATATGCCCCAATAAGGGTACTTTTTCATCTTTTACCAAATGCCTCTAAATGATATTGCTGAATCCTTGTACACCTCCTTCCTGCATGGCCCCTCCACTTTTAAAAAATATCAAAAAAGAACACAAAAAGGGAATGACAAATGAAGGTCACATTCTTGGGCTCTTCCTTTAGAAGCAACAGTCACTGCTGGAAGTTCTGGTGCCGCCCAGAAGTCAACTTTCCCAGCTGGCACTTGGCTGCCGAGTTACCCAACACCAGCCTTCAGTGTTCCAGGGGAGGTTTAGGGAAGCTGAGCAAAGCCAGTCACCTGGCCCGGGCCACTGCTCCTCTAGCCATAACCCTGCCACCTGGTGACACGTCCAATACCTGCCTCCGAATTCTACCCAGCAATCTGGCTGCCTGCCAGCTGGACAACGGCAGCCCAGCCCTGCCACTCACTTCTCCTCCTTCCATCCAACATGGACACCTCTCTCTACTTCGAACACAATGCAAGATCAATCCAAGCCACTGCTTTTCCTGGTCACTGTTTTCATTTCCTTCCATGGACTCACCACCAATATTTCCTATGATAGGGTTCTGCAGTGTAGTAAATTACCTGGTATGGCATTTCTAGGCATGAATCTTTGTAAACTCTGTGGTGGAATTTGCTGTGAGCAACTGAGGAGCTCCTGATTGTAAAAGTTATCCACCTGGGATATTTCTGCTGGGAGTGGCACTGGAACAATGTTCTGGAAAGTTCACTCTCTCTCAGGTGCTTAGAATTCTGATGTTATGATTGGCTAGTTTGGCTACTCTGCTAGGTTCAAAAGGAGGTTTCCTAGAGGCAGAAGTCTCTCTCTCTCTCTCTCTGACTGCTGCTGAGACTGTTGGCTGAGAGACAACAGGCTGGGAGAGAGACTGAGAGTTTTTCCTGAACTTGAATTGTAGCCTGGTGCTTCCCTAATAAACCCCATAATCTGTGAGTTCTGGGTGGCCACTGCAGTGAATTATCGAACCCAGGAGAGAAGTAGTGGATGCTTTGGGAGGAACAGTTGGTGAAAGGGCTGGAGGGAGGCAGCATGTCTGGCCTTGTAGGAATAAGCCTTGGGTTACCGATGGTGATTCTGTCTTCCTCTTGTGGAGTTAGAGGAGGTCGGGAGATGTAGCTTCCCTGCCTTTTTAGCAGGTTCACACTATTGTTATTTGCTGCCACGTCGACACCGACTCACGGCAGCCTTATGTACATCGGTTCTATGTCATCCTCACAATGGTCAGCGTGTCTGAGTCCATGATTTCGGCTACTGCACCATCTCACTGAGTCTCCCATGCCCTCATTAGCCCCCTTCTTCACCTAACATGATGTCATCCTCCAGCGATTCTGCCCTCATGATGATGTGTCCAAAAGCAAGCTAGTCGGACGACATCCTGTTATGATCCATAAGGTTATCATTGGCTATTTTCTGTGGCTCACCAGGACTTTCTTTCTAATCTTAGTCTGACTAAGATTTCTTACTGAAACCTGTCCACCATGGACATAGTTTCTGGGATCACAGCAATACACAAACCATCACAGTGGGACAAACAGGTGGGTGGTAGATGGTTCACACTCCCTACATCCATTGTCTCAGCCCTCAACACTCACCCTAAGCCTCTGAATTTGATTTTTCACCCCTGAAACTCTCTTTCTTCTCCTCCACACCTAACTCAAAAGCATGGAGACTTATTCCAAAGATGTCCGGAAACATTTCTATAAATCTAGTGGCCTTCCTCGGTGGTTTTAGAACATGGATGACAGCTGTCCCTGGACCACTCTTTGCCCCTGACTCCCAATCATTGTGGCTTCATAACTTTCTTTGGCTATTCTGACTAAGTCACTTCCTTGTTCAAATCCTCTTATTCCTACTGGCCCTGTAGGGACACTACCCAAGGCCGGTTCTGGGCTCCCTGTTCCTTCCCTCTGCTTTGGTGGACTTTGCTTTCAGTCCTGCACCTCTCCTGCCCTTTTGCACAAAGCAGGGTCAAAGTGCATTTCCTCAATGGATGTAGATGCGAGTTGGCAAACATGCCCTCAATAGTTTTCAAACAAAAGCTGGTTCTTTCCCATCACAACAAACACTATTACTCTCCTATTGCTGCTGCAACACATTACCACAAAGTTTGTGCCTCAACACAAAGTCATCATCCTGCAGTTCCCAAGTTCAGAAGTCTAAACTGGACCCACATGGCTGCATGCCTTCTGGAGGCTCCGGGGGATGATCTACCTCCTTGCTTTTCCCACCTTCTGAAAGCCACCCATGTTCCTTGGCTCAGGGCCCCTCCTTTCATCCTCAAAGCCAGAAGCTTAGCACCTCTCCTCCCTGACCTTCTGCTGCCCCCTTAAAAGAACCCTTAGGATTATGCTTGCGTTCCTGGTTGGCACAAATGGTTAACTCACTCGGCTGCCAGTTGAAGGGCTGCAGGTTCGAGTCTGCCCTGAGGCACCTCAGAAGAAACTGTTGTTGTTGTTGTTGTTGTTGTTGTTAGGTGCCGTCGCGTCGTCTCCAACTCATAGTGATGCCATGCACAGCAGAATGAAACAACGCCCAGTCCTGAGCCAGCTCCATGATCCCTGTTCTATTTGAGACCATCACTACAGCCCCTGTGTCAATCCACCTCGTTGAGGGCTTTCCCCTCTTTCATCGACCCTCCACCTTACCAAGCATGACATCCTTCTCCAAGGAATGGTCCTTTCTGACAACATGACCAAAGTAGGTGAGACGAAGTCTGGTCACTCTTGCTTCCAAGGAGCATTCTGGCTGCACTTCTTCCAGGACAGATCTGTTAGTTCTTTTAGCAGTCTATGGTACTTTCAGCATTCTTCACCAGCACCACATCTCAAAAACATGAACTCTTCTTCAGTCTTCTTTATTCATTGTCCAGCTCTCACATGCATATGAGGCGATTGAAAATATCATGGCTTGTGTCAGGCTCACCTTAGTCCTCTAGGAGACATCTTTGCTCTTCAGCACATGAAAGAGGTGCTTTGCAGCAGATTTGCCTAGTGCTATACATTGTCTCATGTCCTGACCGCTGCTTCCATTGGGGCCTATTGTAGAACCAAGCAATGTGAAATCTTTGACAACTTCAATCTTTTCTCCATTTATCATGATGCTGCTTATAGGTCCAGTTGTAAGGATTTTTGCTTTCTTTATGTTGAGATGTAATCCAAAGTGCAGACTGTATTCTTCAATCTTCATCAGTAAGTGCTTCAAGTCATCCTCACTTTCAGCAAGCAAAGTTGTGTCATCAGCGCATCGTAGGTTGTTAATGAAACTACTTCCCAAGCAGTGAGCCACTGAAAACCCTGTGCTGCACAGTCCTCCTCTGAAACACATGGGGTTGCCCTGAGCAGAAACTGGCTCAATGGCAGCTGGTACTGGTTATGACTATGGTGGCCCATGTGGATAATGCAGGATAGTCATCCCACCACAAAATCCTTAGTTTAGTCACATCTGCAAAATCCTTTTGGCCATGTAAGGTAATACATTCAGAGCTTCCAGGATTTTTTTCTTTAAAAAAAAAAAAAAATCCACTGCCAATGTGCTGATTCCAACTCATAGCGACCCTACAGGGCAGAGTAGAACTGCTCCACAGGGTTTCCAAGGCTGTACTTTATGGAAGCACACTGCCTCATCTTTCTCCCATGCAGCGCCTGGTGGGTATGAACCACCGACCTTTTGGTTAGCAGCCTAATGCTTTAACCACTATACCAACAGATGAGGATTTTCAGGGGAAAAGGTGATACTCAGCCTACTATAAACTACCCAGGGTCCTGAGGACACACATGGGCAGCCATTTCCTTTTGACAGTTTTCCATCAAACCAGACCTATGTCCTCAGTATTAACAGGTAATGGTTGATTCCTTCCTGGGCTGACAACTCTCCAATAAGTCCCCTCTCCATGTAATCGTTTGCAAACGAAGTGATTTTCTGGGATTCCTAATTCAAGGTCATTTAGAGCTGGTGGGAGGAGGGGTCCTTTTATTTCCAAACAGCCCAGGTGTTGCTGCCTCCAAGTCACAGTGACTCCACGGGGTTTTCAATGGCTGTCTTTCAGGAGCAGATCTCCAGTCCCTTCTTTTGAGGTCCCTCTGGGTGGAGGCAAACCCTTGAGTTAATAGCTGAGCTCTAACCATCTACACCACCCAGGTGCCCCTCCACGAGAACAAAGAGTACAGAGTCAGGTGGAGGGGTGAAGAAGGGGCCTTTGAGAAACACAAAAGCAACACACAGCAAAAGATTTTATAAAAGATTGTCAACAGAGGCTGAAAAATCCTAAGAGGCCACTGATGTGTGCCACTTGTGTGTGAATTTCCTCCCCACCCCCAGTCTCTGATTCTCCACCGTTCTCCCTTTCCGGCTCTTCTCTTAGTACTATATTATGTCACCCATCTGTCCGTTTGTCGTACTGCGGGTGCTTAGTGGTTGCTCTGATGCTGGAAGCTATACCATCAGTGTTTCCAATATCAGCATGTCACCCATCGTAGGTCACAGGTTTCAGGGAAGATTCCAGACTAAGACAGACTACAAAGAAAGGCCTGGTGGTCTACTTACCGAAAGCCGGCAGTGAAAACCCTACAGATCACAACACAACATTGTCTTACAGAGTGCGAAATACTGTCCCCCAGCTTCGAAGTTACTCAAAACACAGAGGGAAGACAAAGGTAGACCCAAGTGCATCGATGATGATGAGGACAGTGCAAGAACAGGCAACACTTCATTATGTCGTGCGTGGGGTCGCCACAAGTCACAGCCAACTCAATGGCAACTAATAACAATGATGGAGATATGTGTTCGCATGCATGGATGTGCAGTGGTACAGACACAGATGTAACTTTTACCCAGCTTTTCCTCTGGTAATTGGAGCTACCCTAATGTTTTTATCCTCCTGCAATGTGCTGCTTTGTACACATTGTGGATACACTTGCCTAGATCCCAAGAAACCTACTGTTATCGAGTCAATTCTGAGTCATAACTACCTTACAGGACAGAAATGCCAAGAGCAGCCAAGTTACTCTTAGCTTTTCCAACTTGCTGAGGTCCCATCTCTCCCTCACCCTCTAGTGGCAGCTAGCACCGGAACACATTTGTTGAGTGAGGCTAAGGAAAACGTGTAACTCCAGAAATACCCTCAAACAGGTGTCAGAGCCCAAGCAATGGTACAGATTTTAGTTAGGAAACCCTTCCCATTCTATGGTAAAACTGTTCTCCTTGGGTGCTTACCTTTTTTCATTTTGTGGTCTCTAATACCGCCTCACAATAAACTCAAAAACTCACAGGCAGAGTGGACGATCTGGCAAAAAACTCAAAGTCCTGTGCAAGCAGAACAGGTAAATAAATTGTGAAACAGTCACATGATGGAATACTATACAGTAGCAAAAAGGAAGGAATTACATACAGTAACACACAGCAACATGGTGAATTAAAAAAAAAAAAGTTGAGTATAAAATACATGTCCTGAAAGACTACATAAATATGGCATAATTCTAAAAGACATCAAAAAGAAACAAAACTGTATTTAGGGATATGGATACATGTAAGTTTTATCGTAGGAAAAGAAAACTAAAAAGCAAAGGAATTAAAATCACAGAATTGAGAACTTTGCACTTCTGAGGACAGGAAGGCAGCAGCATGGGGTAGGGGAGCCCCAGGCAGAGATATACACAAGAATGGGTAATAAGTTCTTGGTACTGATTTTATCATAATTTGTACAACTTAAGTATATGCTACACACACACACACACATATATTTAAACAGATGAAGACCCTGAGTATAAATGGTTACCACACTCAGCTGAAAACTAAAGGACTGGAGGTTCTAATCCACCCTGAGGCACTTTGGAAGAAAATCCTGAAGATTTACTTCTGAAAAGTCAACCATTGAAAATTCTGTGGAGCACAGCTCTACTGTGACACACATGGGGTCACCAAGAGTCCAACTCAACTTGACAGCAACTGGTTTGCTTCCTCTCTTTTTCAATTTGGGAGGCCAAAACAGTGGATTTATAGGCCACCTAAGGCCACCTGGGAGCTCTGGTACCATAATGCCTAAAGCACTTGACTGCTAACCAGAAGGCTGGCAGTTCAAACCCACCAGCCACTCCTCGGAAGGAAGATGGGGCAATCTACTTCCGTAGTAATACTGCCCCGGAAACCCAGGGAGGGGTCGCTATGAGTCGGGTCCGACTCGACAGCACATAACAACAACAACAACAACATAAGGCCACCTGGAGGAGGCCTGGTAGAGCAACGGTTATGCATCCAGCTGCTAACCAGAAGGCTGGCCATTTGAACCTTCCCAGCAGCTCTGCAGGAGAAACGTCTAGTGATGTGCTCCTCCCGTGAAGCCTAGCAAACCCTGGGGGTCAGTTCTACGCTGTCTCACAGGGTCGCCTGAATTGAAAGTCACCTCAACGGCACGCAGCAACAGCAGGGTACGAGGCTTGACCACTCGTTTGCTGCTCATGTTGTGACTTGATATAAATGCATGAATTTCAGAAGAATGCATTACTTGTGAAAGGAATATGCAACCAGGAACAGGTCTGACAATTCACGGCCCTTGGTCAATGAAACAAGTGTGCTCTGAAATGTACTTCCTGTTTTATTTTCTCTTCAATGCCTCAAGAAATATACAGGAAAGACCATGCACTAGAAAAGGACATCATGTCTCTGAGAGTAGCAGCAAAATTGAGGGTTATCCATGAGATGGACTGACACAGCAGCCTCCACAATGGACGCAAACAGACCAGAGACCAGGGAGCTGACACGGACCGAGCAACAACTCGTACTGTTGTGTGGAAAGTCGCCATGAATCTGGCCAACTCAGCAGCAAGTAACACTACCACCGGGAAGATCCAGGTCGTTACAGAGTCTTTCCTTCTCTTGGACTTATATTCTAGGAGTACGCTTCCTTCAGTTGGGCAGACTCCTCAGGACAGAGGCCAGGCCTTCCATGTTCAGTTGAGGTACTTTTAAAATCTCATAAATAAATTTTAATGGAGGTGCCACTGAGGCGAGGTCATGAGAAGCATAGTTCATCATATCACTTTCCTCCAATAAAAAGCTCTTAAAAAATTATTTCCACTCCATGTTCCATTCTTGTCTTCAACTGATCTAATTTTCACAGTACAACTTTAAAAAATGAACACAGTACATTGGAATCCGGAACTTTCAGAAACTCGCAGAGCAAATCCCAGTAGCTCTGGGAAAGGTCACGCTTTCTATGCAGGCAGTTGATGAACGGGTCCATTCTTTCATTAGAGAGAAGGAAAGAAGTGCTCTGCCTCTCCACTGTGTACCACAGGGCTACACAATTGTGTTCATTTATTATTTTTGACAAAATGAAGAAAAGGCTTATTTGGGTTTTTACTATGGCAGGGTACAGATTTTGAAAGTGGTGCTTAGCTCGCAGGCTAACCCCAGAATCTTCAGCCAAAGATTCATCCAAGCACAGATAGGCTTACGCTAAAATCCAGCAGATTCTAAATTTAAAGGAATGCTGCTTTTTTTTTTCCTTTTCCCATTTAACCCAATCAATGCACCCTTTACCACAGGATGTGGTTTTAAACCTCATGGAGATGTGGCTGCTATCTATAGTTCTGACTGAAATTAAAATAAAAACTACAGCTTTCAAATATCATGCTTTATAGAAAGGTCCAGGTATGAAGGTGCAAGGTGCCTTCCACAAGGTACCAGGGTCCAGATCACTCTAAGATACATTTGAAAACATTAAAATTAGAACGTCTAGTGTTTCCGTGCATGCAACCAAAACGATCACTGTGCCAAATGGTCACTGGGCCTAACACGGGGAGATAAAAGAGCTCTTAGAAGCTATCAGAGGACTACGGCTCTTCTCTTGGGAATTCTGATCATCAACTCCACCATGCAGATTTGATCTGAATAATGTGATGAGTCATATACAGAAAATGCCATTTTCACACTAAGATCCATTGCTCAAGGAGATAGTTTAGCAAACACTAGGATAGATGAGTAGGAGCTCTGGTAGCATAGTGCCTAAGGCACTTGACTGCTAACCAGAAGGCTGGCGGTTAAAACCCACTGGCCCTCCTCAAAAGGAAGGTTGGGCATTCTACTTCTGTAGTGATACCGCCTTGGAAACCCAAGGAGGGGTTGCCCTTGGGTCGCTATGAGTCGGGTCTGACTCGACGGCAGTGAGAGATAGATGACTGACCACCCACCTATCAGTTTGCTGTACTGTGTGTGGCTTGCATGTTGCTGTGATGTTGGACGCTAAGCCACCGGTATTTCAAATATCAACAGGGTCGCCCCGGTGGACAGGTTTCAGCAGTGCTTCCAGATTAAGACAGACTAGGAAGAAAGGCCTGGTGATCTACTTCTAAAAGTTAGCCAGGGACAACACTATGGCTCACAACAGAATACTATCCAATCCTGGGCTGGAAGGTCATGACACTGGGGTGGAGCAGACCAATGACTGTGAATGGAGGTGCCGCAGGACAGGGCGGCATTGTGTCATGTTGTTCACGGGGTTGCCATGAACCAGTGTTGACCCGACGGCAACTAACAACATCAACAACAGCAACTGTGGCAAATGAGTCACTCACACCTGTGCTAGGAGACAGCTTTGACGTAATGTTCTATTTCATTCTGGACTTGCAGGTGGGGTGCAGATCAAGACTTAGGCTTTACAAGTAAAGACTTTGGTTCCTCTCCCCAAAAAATAAATCAAGCTGGAAGCTTGTGATAACAAAAGGGCACACCACCTCAAGAAGTGAGGCCACAGTACTCCTGAGTGCAGGTGAGAGAGGGAGACAGGCTTCACAGAAGACTCCAGAGGTTTAATAAGGAAGCTGCAGCAAAAGCTCTCCCCTCTCCTGCTAACCCCTACTGGCTCCAGAAAGACTGACCCTGTGAAGTCTCTGGCCCTGGAGGGTCATCACAAGGTGAAGCAACATGGAGACCCAACGCCTGAGTTAGATCGTTGCAATGAGGTTCCCCGTTTGCTGTGAACAACACCCTGGGTTCCTGGAATGTCCCTTAAATCCCACTGAGCTCACTCACATGTTCCAAAGACATTTACCTTCTGTAAATAGGCGCTGAACCACCAAACAAGACTGCTGAAGAGAATCACTCCTTATCCCGGGTTACCATGGTAATACAGCATAGGAAACCGGTGAAGAAGTTGGTGAAGGAAGTATGAGTGGCTGGTACGCCAGTAAAGTCCTTTCCTTCTAATGTCTATTCACTTAGAAAACCCTGGTCAAAGCAAAAACAAGTTTATGTCTTTAAAAGGAAATGTGCACAATTTCTAATCTGTTGACAGAGGCTTTTATTCAATGAGCCGCCATAATCTCTTTGCAGAAAGAAAATGCTGCGATGATGCTATGGATAGGGTTTCAATTCAAAGAATGAGTCATAAGCAATGTTAGCTGGGTTTGAATACATCCTGTTCATAGACTGTAGAATTAGTGCTTATTGTTTATGAAAGAAACAGGTCAAGCATGAACCCTTCTCAGAACAAACACAATGAAAATCACATTTCACAAAAGGAATTCTCCAGATACAAAAATCAATCTACGAATGGTGTCCGAGTAAAATTCTCTGACTTTGTGGATGACACCATTGGAAACCAGATCCTGTCTTTAATAAACACTTACTGTAGGTGCTGTTGCATTGGCCCCAACTCATAGTGACCCTCGGTACATCAGAACGAAACACTGTCCGGTCCTGAGCCAGCCTCACAATCCTCACTATACCTGAGCCCATCATGGCAGCCACTGTGTCAATCCCTCTTGTTGAGGGCCTTCCCCTCTCTCATTGACCCTCCACCTTACGAAGCATGACATCCTCCTCCAGGGAATGGTCCCTTCTGACAGCATGACCAAAGTAGGTGAGACGAAGTCTGGCCATTCTCACTTCCTAGGAGCATTCCAGCTGCACTTCTTCCAGGACAGATTTGATGAACACTAGCTTATGAATAATAACCTTTCAACATCCAGAGACACTAGACTAACCTGCATGGTGTACATATTCACCATCTTCAGACAAATGCTTGAGGAAATACTTTAAGCTTAATTTAGCAGATCTTCCCAGAGAGTTTCTGCAAATGAATACTGACTGGTCCACTGTTAGAGCCACCTTCTTAACAGTGAAACGAGTCTCCCTAAATGAACCAATCAAAGGCCCACAGAGAGAAGCAGGGGTTCACTCTGAGACCAGCACAAACTACTGCAATGCTGGAAAATCTAACCCTTGTTGACTAAACTGTGGGCCTCGGTGACGAGGGCCAACGCGGGGAGGGGTGGCGGCCTCGCAACCACCAGGTGAGGGAGACACTGAGTCAGCACCTGCAACCTTGGAAGCTGCATAGACTATAATGTTACACGGTCAGAGATCCACGGCTCAGTCATCTCACTGGATCCTTAAAACAAAGCCAATTTTTCAGCATTACAAACACAAGCATGACCCAGTGCCGGAAGCTAAGAATCACTGCATACAACAGAGCAGATCAGCATGAGGGAAATGCAAGGAACAAACGAATGTCTTAGCTGTGTGTCTCTAATGTGATGAATACAGGTGAGAATCTAATTCCACGATGTAAAGTGCAAGGGACGGTAAGCTGTAAGTCACTTCGGAAGAGCACTGGCTGAACAAAAACATACAAGGACAACAGTATGAATAAAGGAAAAAGAAACACCCACTGCCATCGAGTAGAGTCCAACTCACAGTGACCCTATAGGACACAGCAGAACTGCCCCCACAGAGATTCCGAGGCTGAAATCTTTACAGAAGCAGACTGCCTCATCAACATGAAAACAACACACAAAGCCCTCAAATCACACCTTCGGAGACTTTAGAGTCAGAAGGGATATTCAAGATGATTCACTCTTACATCCTCACTAAGTAGTTACTAGTCATAGGCTTGGGACCAATAGCCAGGACCTCTTGGGCTCCTCATCGGTGTACAGGACGGATATCGGTTCCACTGCTAACCAGAAGGGTGGCGGTTCAAACCCACCAGCCACTCCTCGGAAGGAAGGTTGGGCAATCTACTTCCGTAGTGATACTGCCTCGGAAACCCAAGGAGGGGTCACTATGAGTCGGATCTGACTCGACGGCACATAACCACAACAACAAATACACCAAAACCAGTTGCCATCAAGTTGATTCTGATGCATGGCAACCCCACGCATGTCAGAATGGAACTGTGTTCCACAGAGTTTTCAAAGGGTGATTGTTTTGGGTGTAGATTACCTTAACTTTCTTCTGAGAAACTTCTGGGTGGATTTGAACTTCCAATTTTTTGGTTAGCAGCCAAGCAACTTAATCAGCAGCTCCCACTTAGATATACTTCTAGGCAATTTGGAGGTGACCAACACCCTTTTTAAAGGCTATTTCCAGTGTAGGAGCTCTGGTGCCATAGTGCCTAAGGCATCTGACTACTAACCAGAAGGCAGCCACTCCTCAGATGGAAGATGGGGCAGTCTACTTCCCTAGTGACACCACCTCGGAAACCCAAGGAAGGGTCTCTGTGAGTCGGATCCGACTCCATGGCAGTGAGTTTGGTTTTTTTTGGTTTATTTCCATTATGCTGACTTCTCTGAGGCCTGTGAGTACTTTCCCAAACTAGTGAAATATTACAGATCTTCAAAAACTCAGAGAATACAGACCTGCTCATTCCCTGGCCAGACCCAGTTCTTAGCAATGAGTTCCCTGGTCCTGTTCTCACTGTTATCTTTTTCCAAATTATTATTATTCACATAGCCTCTGTGTGAAGAGAAAGTTCACAGTGGAAATTCTAAAACACAAATTATAATGCTTCCAGAAAAGGAAGGGAGATGAGGCCTCGAACAGGATTTCAAGAAGCCTGAGAGATACTGCATGGTGTACTTTGTTTATAATGCTATGAATTTACATGTTCACTAAGCCCAGTCTTCCTCCAACCAGAGCTACAGTTTAAAGCCACGCAATGGGGACAGTGCAGGAACAAGCTTACAATTCCTACTCAAAGCAACCCAGCACATGGCTCAAGGGAGCAGGACTGGAATCTAGGCCTGACCTGCCAGACCAGGGTGGCCAGGTGCCTAGACTGGCTGTGGATGCACATGGTGACATGTCTCCAGGGCACCATCTTTGACAAGCATTCCAACCCCTCTGGCTCTGCACACTTCAACAGCCTTCTGGTCTTAACTGGATTCCCAAGTAGACTCTCCCACTTAAAAGAGAACGAACTTGCAGAAACCTGATGAGCAACACACGTCAGCAGGGTGAGCGAGATCAACACCAGCCACCATAAATCACATCAACAGGCTTCACCCCTGCTATAATGGGTAAGAGTGGCCCTTTACCTCTGTGATCTTTCTCCCTGAAACCCATAAACCCATGCCAATCATGAGGAAAACGTCAGAGAAACTTCACCAGAGGGCAGCCTGCAATGACGTGACCATGACTCCTCACAACTGCCACAGTCAACAAAGACAAAGACAGTCTGAGGAACAGTCACAGCAAAGAGAAGCCAAAGAAAACTTGAGAGGAAATATAATATGATGTCCTGGGAGGGAGTCAGGAACAGAAGAAAAAAAAAAAATGCACTGCTGTCAAGTCAGATCTGACTCGTAGTGACCCCTCTTTAGGTTTCCAAGGCGGTATCACTACAGAAATAGATTGCCCAATCTTCTTTCCAAGGAGCAGCTGGGGGGTTTGAACTGGCAGCCTTCTGGTTAGCAGTCAAATGCCTTAGACTCTATGCCACCAGAGAGAGCTCCAGGATAGAAAAGGGGAGGTAAAAACTAAGAGGATCTGAATAAAGAATACCAAAACCCAAACCCACTGCCATCACGCTGATTCCAATTCATAACAACCCTATGGGATAGAGAACCACCCCACAGGGTTTCCAAGGCTGTACATCTTTACAGAAGCACAGTGCCTCAACTTTCTCCTATGGAGTGGCTGATGGATTCGGACTGCCAACCTTATGATTCGCAGCCTAATGCATTAACCACTGCACCACCAGAGCTTGTGAATAAAGAACACACTTTAGTTTATTAAGGATGTCTCAATTATTACTTCATTGATTTCCTTTTTCAAAACAGCTTTATTAAGATATAACTTACATCCCATAAAGGAAACCTATTTAAAAGGTGAAATTCAACTGCTTTTAAGATATGTATAGATTTATGCCACCATCACCATAATCTAACTGTCGCTTCTGTCACCCTGTGCAAAACACCTGTGCTCACTGTCAGTCCCCATCCTCCCAACCCTGGTCTCCCACACATCGGCTCTAGGCAACCACTAATCTACCTCCAGCATTGCCTAGTCTGCATATTTCATTAAACTAGATTTATTCTATTTCGTTAAAATAAACTAGAATACAGTACGGGGTCTGTACTGTGTCTGCCTTCCTTCTCATAGCATACTATTTTCAACATTCATCCCTTTTGTGGAGTGCATCTATACTTCATTCCTTTTCAGGGCTAAATACTCCTCCTTTGCATGGCTATACCACACTTTATTCATCCATCTGTTGGTTGATGGGCACTAGACTATTTCCACTTTTTGAATATCATGAGTAACACTTACATAAACTTCCACGGGCAGGTTTTTGTGTGAACATATGTTTTTAATTCTCTTGGGTATATACCTAGGTGTTCAATTGCTGCACCATTTTACATTATACCAGCAACGGACAGGGCTTCCATTTCTCCACATCCTTGCCAACATGTCTCATTGTCTTTTATTACAGTCATCCTAGTGGATTGGAAGAAGTATCTCATTATGGATTTTTTTTGTTGTTGTTGATACATTCACTGGCACCACATGAATATGAGATTTAACAATTGAAATAACTATGTTAGGGAGATACAGGAACTCTATAATCTTCTCAATTTTTCTATTAATCTAAAACTATTCTTAAAAATAAAGTCTATTATGATGTTTCTACATGTGTATTTGTATGTGCTATAAGAATGTCCAGGTGTACGGTAGAGCTGACAAGGGACAAGGTTGTAATGGTTTCTTGCCCACAGCCAGCTACCAAGAGGGAACAAGTAGTTAGACCTGTGAGCTTGGGACCATGGTCACAGAGGACATCAAGCTCAACTGGCATAACACACGACACAAAAACATTGTTCTACATCCTACTTTGGTGAGTAGAGAGAGACTGGAGTCTTAAAAGCTTGCAAGCAGCCATCTAGAGAGAACAATGGGTTACTCCTCATCCAGAGCAAAGAATGATGAAAGCCAAAGATGCATGGAAACAATTAGTCCATTAGACTAGTGGACCATGTGAACTTCAGCCTATACAAGCATGAGAGCAGAAGAACTAGATGGTGCCCAGCTGCCACTGCTAATGGGCTGGGGGCGGGGGGGAATCAGATCAGTGCAGGAGATCCTGGATAGAGTGTTAGAACAATATGGAACTAAACTTAAAATCATTAAAAAAAAAAAAAAGGACCAGGTTTGCTGGCCTGGTGGAGCCCGGTGACATCCCTAAGGCCCCTAGCTACCCTTCAGGTCCAGAACTGAAGTTACTCCTGTGGCTTCAAGACAAACAACAGACGGGCATATGGGGTGAACATTTACATCAGGTAGATACACTCCTTGGAGTGATCAATCATGGGAGAACAGAAGGGCGGTGCTTGCACAGGGAGACAGCTCCGGGGTGGGAGTGTATGGGAGGGAAGGACTACCACAGGGAAGAGGAAACTACAGAGAGCAAATGGGAAGAGAGCTGTTACACTGGGGGAAATTGCAGTCAATGTCATGAAACAAAATGTGTATGAACTGCTGTATGGAAAATGCATTTCCTCTGTAAACTTTCACCCAGATCATGATAAAAAATAAATAAATAAGTAAAGTCGATTTAAGAAGGGGAATGCCAACCAACAATGTCAAGATTTGTATTCACTGGACGTTAAAAGCAGCTGTGGTGGTGCTATGGCAGCTAGCCACACCCCACTGCCCGCTCCGTGAGCCTGACGCCCTGTAGAGCTGAGGAACTCCTCTAACGTTCACCCAGCTGGGGAACAAAATGTGGGACCACAAGAACCTTATCCTAGGGCCTATCAACAACTACACTCTTAAGCAACTGTACATGGACCAAGCGGCTGTCATTTGAACAGGACAAGGGGATACTATATGGTTTAAAATGGTTTAAAATCAGGATTCTATGTGTTGGATAAGTTAAAATACTGGAAGAGAAACCTTTTTATGAACGAATCATTGTACATGGTTTGTTATGATTATAGAAATGATGTCACCTTATCGATTAACAATATACCTTAAATTGGTATTTCCAATTAAACAAATTGCTTTACTTGCAATGAATACAAACTTTCTGCTATTCATATTTAAATGAAACCAGAACCGTAAGTAATATTCCTTATATGCTCTATTTAAACAGCTGTGGGGTCAGAAATACATTTTCTGCTTAAGGTTCCTGTTGTAAACTCCCAGTTTGTTTTCCATCGTCTTCCTTATCCTTAGAACTGAGAAAACTTTGTCAGTAAAGAAAATCACTGCCTGTGTATAACTGCCATGTAAAACTTTATAGAAAAGTCATGCTGGTCCAACTTACAAGAAAAGTCTCTTCTTCACAGGTACCTTTCACTGGTTCCCACTGAGACACTGCTCAACCCAGATGTAATCTCCAGCTCTCATGTTCCCTTACCCCTCACCACTTAAATGTTTTTCCTAAAAGATGACAACATAGGAAGCACGTGGCAACATGAAGACAGACAGACAGCAAAGCCCCAAAAACATTCTAGCAAATTCCAAACCACACTGCTATTTTCCTAACCATCTCAAAAGAGGAATTCAGCGTTGTCTTCATTCTTTCCCTTCTGGGAAGGAAATTTCCATAAAATAAAAGACAGCTGATCATACACAGAGCAGGACTCCAAACATCACGCCAGGAAGAAATCGCAAGACAAGTGACCCCAGAGCCCATGCCAGGTCCTTCCCTGGGCCACGCCAGCCCTCCCAGGCATCCATCAACCTCCCTGAGAACCACCTGGGATCAGATTTCTCTCACTCTATCCAATGACTGGACTGCTAAAAGAAATAACAGATCTGTCCTGGAGGAAGTGCAGCCAGAATGCTCCTTGGAAGCAAGAATGGCCAGACTTCGTCTTACCTATTTTGGTCATGTTGTCAGAAGGGACCATTCCCAGGAGAAGGATGTCATGCTTGGTAGGGTGGAGGGTCGACGAAAGAGGGGGAGGCCTTC
>NW_006921904.1:2299711-2304399 GCF_000298275.1 Orycteropus afer afer
TTCAAACCCACCAGCCACTCCTCGGAAGGAAGGTTGGGCAATCCTACTTCTGTAGTGATACTGCCTCAGAAACCCAAGGAGGGGTCGCTATGAGTCGGGAGCGACTCGACGGCAAATAACAGCAACATACCTGAAATAAGCTTTATTCCTATGAATGCAGATTTCCAAAGTGCGTTAAATAAAAGGTGAAAGATTTACATGGTCTGAAGAGAAACCAGAGACACATGGAAACAAGTAGTCCGAGGGACTCGTGGACCATGAGAACCTCAGCCTATGAGACCATGAAGAAGAACCATGAGACCAGAAGAACTAGATGGTGCCTGGCTACCACTGTCAACCATTTGGAAAGGGATCAGTCCAGGATATCAAGGACAGACTGGGAGAACAATGTGGAACTAAATACAAAATCATTTTTAGAAAAAGGACCAGGTTTACTGGTCTGATAGCGTCTGGTAAGAACCCGGAGACTATGCACCCTAGTTACCCTTCACATCTGGAACTGAACTCACTCCTGGGGCTTCCAGCCAAACAACAGACAGGCATATGAGGTGAACATTTACCTCAGATAAACACACTCCTGAGAATGATCAATCGATCGATCGTGGGAGAACAGAAGGGCAGTATTTGCACAGGGAGATGGCTCTGGGAGCATGAATGCATAGGAAGAAAGAACACAGGGGAGAGGCAACTACAGGGAGGAAATGAGAAGAGAGATGTTCCATTGTGAGGAATTGCAGTCAATGTCATGAAACAAAATATGTATAAGCTGCTATATGGAAAATCAATTTACTCCATAAACTTTCACCCAACACAATAAAAATTTAAATTAATAAAAAAATTGCATTATATAAATACCAGCCCCTCTCAGGATTTGGAAGTTATGGTTTCTTCACAGAGTGCTTCATGAAATTATTTTGTCATTGTTTTTGAGTAGCTGTTTCAAGACATCCACGTTGAGACAAATCAAGGACCCCAACCATCCATACCACAGAGAACTGTCAGTAATACAAAGATATTTTTAAGGCAGAATTTTAAAACTAAGTTAACTCCCAGCAAAATATTACAAGATTAGGAACTTTCACCCATTCTTCATTTTTCTACTTCTCATCTACACAGCTGGTGAAGCGTATTTGGTTCCCCTCATACATGGCCCAAGCTCGTTTCTTTTTCCATTCAGAATTAGCTCCTTGACTTCAGGACAGACAGTGTTAGATGAAAGGGGAGTTCATGTTTGCCCTGGCTGGGAAGGGAGCCAAGAGGATGGTCAACAACCGTCAAAGCTAAGAGAAACGCACCCCGTCCTCATTGCCTTTCCCCACAGCAAAGGCCTCTGCACTTATAACTCAGTTAACCTTCCAGAATGTTCCAGGAATATTCTATGACTGCAGCACTGTCCTGTTCTTCTACTAAGACAGCAATGTATGTGCCTCAAACTGAAGTCTGAAAGGAAATCCCAAATGAAAATACCTCCCTCCCTTCACTTCAAAGACCTCACACAGGATGACTCTCACAAATTTATGTTGTCCACTAGTGTAACAAGAGACAATCATTTCTTAGAATGAATTTCAATTTTATGCTTGTCCTCAATTCAACCGAATTTTTCTTTTATTTTCCCACTTATGTAAATCGCTATAGGATTTGGGTGAGTCCTGTCACTATAATGCTATTTTATAGCTAGATCTTGGCCACTAAGTCATCTCCTGTCACCTTATCCTCTGTTAGCCATGATATTGAAGGAAAGTTCCCTACCTTTCGCTGAGGCTTCTCCACAACTGTGCACCTGTAACAAGAAGTAGTAAAATGTGAAATTTAACCAAGGTACATTTCTCCTGAGGCATTTTTTTTTTCAATTTAGAAGTATTCCAAGCAACTTAAATTTGAATGCTTACTTAGCTCTTCAAATTCTAGAAACTAGCAAATCATACAATGTATATGTATACATCCATGGCTAATTTAGAGAATTAATTAGTCAGTAAATATTTATTGAGATTCTATTATATACAAAATATCTTGGATACGTTCTTAGAAGAACAAGTGGGGCAAAGCCATCAGGCCTAGCTTTTACCAGTGGAACATCTACTGTAGTAACAAACACACAAACAGCAAAAGACAAAATAAATAAATGGGACTTCATAAAAATTAAAAACTTTCGTTCATCAATAGACTTTATCAAAAAGGTAAAAACACAAGCTATCAACTGGGAGACTATCATCAGAAACCATTTATCCAGCAAGAATCTAACAATCAAACTATATTTTTAAAAATTTTCACAACTTCACAGGGGACACCAAGCTCAAGTGGCATAACATAATACACAAAACATTGTTCCAACTCCTACTTTGGTGAGTAGCAACTGGGATCTTAAAAGCTTACAAGCAGCCATCTAGATGCATAGATGGGTCTCTCCTTGTCCAAAGCAAAGAAGAATGAAGAAAACCAAAGACACATGGAAATAATTAGTCCTAACGACTGGTACACCATGCAATCCTCAGCCTATATGACTATGAAACCAGAAGAACTAGATGGTGCCTGGTTACCACTGTCAACCACTTGGTGGGGGATCTATGTCAGAGATCCTGGATAGAGAGGGAGAACAATATGGAAAAAAACTCAAAATCATTTGGGGAAAAAAAGGCGGCGGGGGGGGACCAGATTTGCTGGCCCGATAGAGCCTGGTGGATCTACTGAGACTATGGCCCCTAGCTGCCCTTCAGGTCTGGAAATGAACCCACACCTTTGGCTTACAGCCAAACAAAAGACAGGTATAGGAGTTGAAAATTTACCTGAGGTAGATACACTCCTTGGAAAGAACAATCATGGGAGAAAGAAGGGCTGTTTATGCACAGGGAGACAGCTCAGGGGGTGGGGGTGCATGGAGGGATGGATATAGGGAAGAGGTGACTGTCAGGAAGAAGTGGGAGGGGAGCTGTTGCATTGTGGAGAACTGTGATCAATGCCATGAGACAAAGTGTATGTGAACTGCTGTATGGAAAGTGAATTTGCTCTGTAAATTTTCACCCAAATCACAATAAAAAAATAAAAATAAAATTTTATTTTGAGAACTTAACAACAAAAAGACAAATAACTCAATCATAAAGTGGCAAAGGACTTGAATAGATATTTCCCCAAACAGAACATTCAAATGGCTGCCAAATACACAAAAATATACTTGGTGTCATTAGCCATCAGAGGTACACAAATCAAATCCACACTGAGACACAATTTTACTCCCACTAGGATGACAAAGGAGCTCTTGTGGTACAGAGGTTAAAGCATCTGGCTGCGAACCAAAAGGCTGCCAGTTCAAATCTACCAGCATCTCCACAAAAGGAGGACAAAGCAATCAATCAACTTCCATGAAGATCTACCACCTTGAAAACCCAACAGGGGCCTCTGTGAGTCAGGATCTACTCAATGGCATTGAGTTGGGGTTTTTTCTTTGTTGTTGTTAGGTGTCATCTTGTCATTTTGACTCACAGTGAGCTCATGTACAACAGAAGGAAACACGGCCCGGTCCTGTGCCACCCTCACAGCCGATGCTACGCCTGAGCCCATTGTTACAGCCACTGTGTCAATCCATCTCATTGAGACTGTTCCTCTTTGTCACTTTTATCCACTGCACCAAGCATGATGTCCTTCTTCAAAGACTAGGCCCACTTGATAACAAAGTACATGAGACAAAGTCTTGCCATCCTTGCTCCTAAGGAGCATTTGGGCTGTACTTCCTCCAAGACAGATTTCTTTGTTCTTCTAGCAGTCTATGGTATATTCAATATTCTTCACCAATGTCACAATTATGCATTAATTCTTCTTTGGTGTTCCTTATTCATTTGCCAGCTCTCACATGCATATGAGGTTACTGAATAGAGCATGGCTGGGGTCAGTGACATCTTTCCTCTTAACACTTTAAAGATGTCTTTTGCAGTATTGATTTGGGTGAAGAGAAGGGCAACATACTAAATGTGAGTGATCAACACAGTGGCATTGAGGAAGAAGACATAGAGAGGTGCATGGGAGGTACATACAACAAAGATGAACCCTTTTGTACTGAACCCATATAGTACTGCATTGTCAGTGAAGGCAAACGTGGATATAGAGGTGGATACATGTGTGCACAGGCTGAACTATTAGATATGTCTATGCAGGGGGTGGTACCCAAGACTATTTATAGGGTTGGCAGACAATGTTTCTACAAGTGTATTTGTATGTTTTCTAAGAACTCCCAAGTAGATAGTAGAGCTGACAAGAAACAAGGGTGTAGTCACTTCTTGGTTAGAGCCAGCTACCCAAAGAGAGAGAGTAGTTGGACATGTGGGCTCCGGACCATAGTAGCAGGGGACATCAAGCTCAACTGGCATAATATACTATACAAAACATTGTTCCACATCCTCCCTTGGCGAGTAGCAACTAGGATCTTAAAAGCTTGCAAGTGGCCATCTAGATGCAATGATTGATCTCTCCTCATCCAGAGCAAACAAGAATGAAGAAAACCAAAGATGCATGGAAACAGTTAGTCCAAGTGACTGGCACACCATGTGATCCACAGCTTATACAACGATGAGACCGAAAGAACTAGAAGGTGCCCAGCTACCACTGTCAACCACACGGAGGGGGATCTATGTAGGAGATCCTGGATAGAGTGGGAGAACAATGTGGAACCAAACTCAAAATCATTTGGGGGGGAAAAA
>NW_006921904.1:2304819-2311147 GCF_000298275.1 Orycteropus afer afer
AAAAAAAAAAAAAAAAAAAAAGAAAGAAAGAAAGAAAAAAACAAAATTATCAAATAAAGAAAAAGTTGTCTTTTTCAGCTGATTTGCCCAATGTAATATGTCCTTTGATTTCTTGTTCTGTTTGAATGACTGCCTCTTGGTCTGTGTACAGGTTCCTCATGAGCACAATTAAGGATAGCTAAGACTTTAAACAAACAAACAGACTTTGTTTGATAACAAATGCTGTCAAGGACTTGGGGGAACTGGAACAGTTATCAAGTGCTGGAGAAATGCAAAGTGGCACAGCCCTTGTGTAAAACAATGTGGCAGTTCCTCTAAAAACTAAAATCAGAACTGCCACAGGATCCAGCAATTCCACTCCTCGGAACAGACCCAAAAGATTTGAAAGCAGAGACACAAATAGAGACTTGGGCACCAATGTTCATTGCAGCATTATTCACAGTAAGGATGGCACTAAAGACATTACGGTGAGGAAAGAAAATCACATAAGGATAAGTATCGTATGACCTCACTTATATTTTAAAAAATTAACAAGAACAGGCAAATGAATACAAACCAAAGTTTATTAGTGGCAACTGTGTGTGTCTGGAGGAGCAGGTGTTAATAGTGACAGGAAAATGGCATTGATTAGGGGTAGATTTGCAAAGCTATTATTGTTGTAATTGCTGTCAACAAATTGTACAGCTGTAAAAAGTTGAATTGGCAAGAGTTGTGTGATAGATGTATTTACAACAATGACAAAAAAAAAATAAAATGAGTAGCTGCTGAGGCTGCTTATGTACAATCCAACACTTTATGGGATTTGGCTTCTTGGTTTGGGGGTTTAGGGTCATGACTTCCTGGGACATCCCAGTTAACTGGCCTACTACGGTGTTTAGTGCTTCTATTCTATGTCCTAGTCTGTTGTGCAGTGTCTGGGATCTCAGAAACTTGCAAGCAGCCATCCAAGGCACAGCAATTAGAGTCTCTACTTCCTGGAACAACAGAGAAAGAAGGACAGTCAGGAACAGCAGGGGACAGGGAATGTGCAGCTCACTGCCTCCACAAACAACTGTCAACTCTGCCATGAGACCGGAACTGGATGGTGCCCAGCTACCATTACTGCACATTTTGATCAAGGGATCTATAGAAAAATCCTGATCCAAAGGGGAGAAACACAGAACACAGAAATTCTCATGGACTCAACTTTCTGGAGCCATGGAGGGTGGATGAACCCCTGAAAGTATTGCCCTAAGATAAAAAGTTTAAACCTTAAAACCAAACAAAGTCTTCTTAAAACCAAATAATACTTCAGCTTAACCAGGAAGGAAAGACTCCCTTGAACATTATGCTCTTTTAAGAACCATCTACATGAGATCAAAATGACAATGGCAACACAAAAGATTAGACTAGAAATTTAAGAGGACCAAAAAAAAACACCAAACTCACTGCCATCGATTCCAACTCCTAGCGACCCCCATTAGGTTTCCGAGGCTGTAAATCTTTATGGAAGCAGATCGTCCAGTCTTCCTTCTGCAGAGTAGCTGGTGGGTTTCAACCGCTGACCTTCCAGTTAGCAGTCAAGTACTATATCCACTACACCACCAGAGCTCCTCCTTCCTTAAGGGTCACTGAGTTTATATTAATGAGGAACAATCTAGAAAAGTAGGGTAAGAATGGCTGCTCAACTTCAAAAAATGTAGTCAAGGCACTAAATTGTGCATGTAGAAACTGCTGAATTGCCGTATGTATGGCTATGTATGTTCTCAAGAGAAACAATAAAATTTAAAGGAAGAATTCTGGTAGCATAGTGGTTAAAGCATTTGGCTGCTAACCAAAGATCGGTGGTTCAAATCCACCAGCCGCTACATGGGGAAAAGATGAGCCAATGAGCTTCTGTAAAGATTTATAACTTTGGAAACCCTGTGAGATCTCTGTCGTATAGGATTTCTATGACTCACAATCAACTCAATGGCAGAGGGGCTTTGTTTTGTTTGGTATAATTTTGGGACTGGTAGATATGATCAGTGTATCATGACTGTGGTGACCATTTCACATGTGTATATATAAATGCCAAGACTTACCAAATTTACACTATAAACATATGCAGCTTATTGTATGACAATTATATCTCAATAAAGCCATTAACAATTTTTAAAAAACCTATCTGAATAGGTATCGTGGGAGATGGAACACCACATAACACATGATCTCTGCCCTTGGGGGCTTTACTGTTTAGTAGGGAAGATAAAACATGTACCCACATAAATATGAACCAATATAGGTGGTCTAGATACTGTACATAGGAGCTCTGGTAGCATAGTGCCTAAGGCACTTGACTGCTAACCAGAAGGCTGGTGGTTCTAACCCACCAGCCACTCCTCGGAAGGAAGGTTGGGCATTCCTACTTCCATAGTGATACTGCCTCGGAAACCCAAGGAGGGGTCGCTATGAGTCAGGGCCGACTCGATGGCAAGTAACAACAACAACAACAGATACTGTACATATACTACATGGTTTAAAATCAGGAAGGGCACACCTCATGGTTGTATAGCCTTTCACCATAGTGATTCAATCTGTGTGCTGAGCAAATAACTTGAGACGGTGGACTATGTGAAAAAGAACGCGGCATCAGGATTGGAGGAAGAACCATTAACAACCTGCGATACGCAAATGATACAACCTTGTTTGCTGAAAGCGAAGATGACTTGAAGCACTTGCAGATGCAGAACATAGACTATAGTCTTCAGTATGGTTTACACCTCAACACAAAGAAAACAAAAATCCTCACAACCAGGCCAATAAGCAACATCCCAATAAATGGAGAAAAGATTGAAGATGGAGAAAAGATTGAAGTTGTCAGGGATTTCATTGTACTTGGAACCACAATCAACATTAATGGCAGCAGCAGTCAGGAAATCAAACATCATATTGCACTTGGCAAATCTGCTGCAAAAGACCTCTTTAAAGTACTGAAGACTAATCCAAGCCATGGTATCTTCACAACTGCCTTATATGCATGTGAAAGCTGCACAATGAATATGGAAGACCTGAGAAGAACTGATGCCTCTGAATTGTGTGTTGGTGACCATTACTGAAAATACCATAGGCAACCAGAAGAACAAACAAATCTGTCCTGGAGGAAGTGCAGCTAGAATGCTCCTTGGAAGCGAGAATGGCCAGACCTAGTCTCACCTAATTTGGTCATGTTGCCAGAGGACCATTCTCTGGAGAGAGAGGCCATGCTCGGTAAAGGGGAGGTCAGCAAAGAAGGGGAAGACCCTCGACGAGCTGGACTGGCACAGTGGCTGCAATGATGGGCTGAAGCACAGCAAGGATTGCGCGGATGACACAGGACCGGGTAGTGTTCTGCTCTGTCGTACCTAGGGTTGCTTTCAGTCAGATTGACTCGACGGCACCTAACAACAAAAACAGACACCGTGCAAGTGGCACAGGCCAAGCGGTATGAGAGAGCTCAGGAGAGGGAGGGAATGTGATGAAAGCACCAATCACAGAGGTGGCTACAAAGGTGAGCCCTGAAATGGTGCTGACAACAGGGAACTAAGACGACTGTTATCTGAGAAAGGAGATCTTTACCTACCCTTTCCTGCAGTGCTTGCAGCTTATACTTAAGCTCAAATGAAATCAAAAGCGAAAAAATACACCCAGATCTCAGTTGCTTTCTTAATTCCCCAATGACTGTCTTCGTGGGCCTATGTCTTAATATTAAACTACCAGGTTTAACAAAGAAGTGCAGTTGGAATGCTCCTTGGAAGTGAGAATGGCCAGACTTCATCTTACTTACTGAGGTCACATTGTCAGAAGGAGCCAATCCCTAGAGAAGGATGTCATGATTGGTAAAGTGGAGGGTCAGCAGAAAAGGGGGAGGCCCTCAAGGAGGTGGAGTGACACAGTGGCTTCAATGATAGGCTCAGGTATAGAAGGATCATGAGCTGGTGCAGGACTGGAGAGTGTCTGTTTCATTCTCTTGTACACAAGGTCGCTATGAACCAGAGCCAACTCGATAGCACCTAACAGCAACCGAGCGGCCAGCTTTACTGAAGCTCAGTAAAATGAATGGTCACAAGGAAGTGTCTATTTTCTATCAAACACCAGAAGTATTGTCCCCTGATGTTCTTCAGTGTCCACGGTCACAAATCCATGCCATAAATTTCTAAAATTTAGCCACAGAACAAGGTTCCTCTCATTTTCGTGCACTTTTCTCAGACAACTGGAACTGTGCAATTGCTCCGCTTTCCCTTTCTGCCTTGGCTGCCAGTAAGCATGGGGATAAACCTGACGCTCAGTTATGCTCACCACATTAGATGCTGCTTCTCTGCCAGAGCTCCTTTAAACAGTCTTGTTTTTTTTATGTTTCTTATAAGCTATCTCAAACTTTTTGGAGCTAAGTGGCACAAGAAAACAAAACAACTCAAAAGAATCCAAGAAACTATGCCCAGGAGTGTGTTTGCCACTGAAGCTGGAGAGTCGGATAGATGAAATTCTAGTGGCAACAACTCACCTTGTCATGTGACTCTCCTCTGACAAGACTGGAGGCCAGACTGCAGAAAGTGTAGTGATTTGGGGGGTGTGTTTGCTTGTTTCATTTTTGCAAATTAGGTAAACAGCTAAGGTTAATGGATAAGGGAACAAAGAAATTTGGAATGGTAAGGACACAAGGACTGAAATAACCAGGTTATTTTATGGATCAGGTCAGGCCTGAGTAAGGAACAGAAGCTAGGACAAAGACGAGGCAAAGGGACAGTGACAATGGTAAGAAGCTGAGCAAGGCAACAGTCAAACTGAGGGCAAGGAACTGGTTCAACAGGAGTAAGAGTCCAGGGAGGGGCAGAGCAGTGCACTGAGAATTGACTTTAAGCCTTGGCAGGTGTTGGAGACAGGGAACTCCCAAAGAGCAAAGGTCAAACATGAGGCCACACCAGAAAAGTCATTAGGGTAGAAGTTGATGTGACAGAGACTCAAGAGTGCACCAAGGACTCTAGTTCAGAGGCCAGGATCCCTGGGGAATAGGAAACAACCTGAAGAGATTGAAGTGGCTTAAGTGGATAGTGTAGATTTTATAGAACCAGACATGTTGATTGCTTGAAAATGCTCACAAGTAGCCGCAGGAGCAAGGTGAAGACTTGCTGACCCCTCTTCCTCATCTACAGGGCAGCAGAACTAATCTCCCTAGGTCTCCCAGGAAGAGGATCTTAAAGCTAGCCTGCGGCCGGGGAAGCATGGCTGGTTCTACCACAGAGAGAAGGAAGAGATGGTCAAGGAAAACTTCAAGGATGTAGGAGTTCACCACACTAAAGAAAAGATCCCCAAGGCCCAGACCAAAGGGCTACTAATGCAGGGAAGTGGGAACCTGAGGGACCTAATACTAAGAATGTGAGGAACCCATCGCAGCTAGAGGGTTCTCACACTGGGGCACCACAATAGACACACAGGCTCCCGTAAGTTTCACTGAGATTCAGTTCCAAGATGGTACAGGTCTCCCCCACTATCTGAAAGTAGGGTGAGCCTATGAAACCTTTTGTTAAGGTCAAGTAGCATAAAGCAAAGAAGCAATTATCATTAATTTATGAGAACATTTTTTGTCCATTCCCAGACCCAAAAAATGACCTACCACATCATACCTAGTAACACATAAAACCTAACACAACTCTAACACAGAGTATTCACAGGGGAAGACCTGGTGGTGCAGTGGTTAAGCATGCAGCTGTGAACCAAAAGGCTGGCAGTTCAAACCCACCATTTGCTCTGTGGGAGAAAGATGTGCCAGTCTGCTTTCATAAAGACTTACGGCCTTAGAAATTCCATGGGGCAGTTCTACTCTGTTCTATAGGGTTGTTAGGAGTCGGAATCAACTGGAGGGCAGTAGGATACAGTATTCTCAGATGCAGTTCAAATGGCTGCTTAGTGCTGAAGCATCAGGTGTAGTTCCTGGGAAAGAGCTTGGTGACACCACTCTCGCTGCCCAGAGTGTACAATGCCTCTTTTAATAGTTCAATGTTGAATGCTAGTTTCACTTTGTGGTGGTTAAGTTTGTGTGTCAACTTGGCTGGGCCTGATGGAATGGCTGGGTAGCTGGATGTAGTATTCCCCATGATGACACTGGTAATCAACTCCATGGTGCAATCTACTATGAGCAGCTGAGTAGCTGCCTTTGGGTATGTGGTTTGCTTCTCATACATAAGAAACAGCTTTGGTGACCGAGTAGTTAATCCTGTGGGCTTGGGACCATAGTCACAGGGGAGGTCAAGCTCAATTGGCATAACATACTATACAAAACATTGTTCCACCTCCTTCTTTGGCGAGTAGCGACTGGGATCTTAAAAGCTAG
>NW_006921904.1:2311683-2341025 GCF_000298275.1 Orycteropus afer afer
GCTGTTGCATTGTGGTAAACTGTGGTCAATGACATGAGACAAAGTATATGTGAACTGCTGTATAGAAAGTGAATGTGCTCTGTAAATCTTCACCCAAATCACAATAAATTAAAAAAAAAAAAAATAACAGCTTTGAGAATGGTCTCTAGCTTATGGCACACTTGAACCATTCAAGTAGCCGTGTCATTGTTCAGCAGCCTGCCATCCTCTGCCAACCTTGGCACCTTCAATGAACTTGAATTAATGGCCTGCTGTGTGGTTTTGTAACATGGGGACTATGCCTTGTTACTTGTCACCTTTGGGCTTGTCAGCCTCAGCAGCCAGCAGCTGTCTCAGTGAAAAAATGCCTCTAGCTCTCCAGTGGGCCAGGATCAAGAGGCAGAGCTGAAGTCCAAGGTCGAAGTGCTTTCACGTAGCCCCTAAAGCCTGGCACTTTGAACTCAGACTTCTAGCCTCCTGAACAGTAAGAGAATAAACTCCTGTTTGTTCAAGCCATGCCATTTGGGGTAATAATATATTCCTATCAGAGCAGCACTAAGTAACCAGAACACGCTTTAACTCATTTTTCACAAAAGTGAAAATCCTCTTCAGACTTCTGTTGGTTAGTGAATACAGGTACTAATGTAGGTCTTTCATAAAAGTGAAATGGTGTAAAGCAAACTTTTGAAAAGCAGTGGATACTTGTAGCTCCACTTTTTTGCACATTTATTTCATATTAAACATCTAAGATGGTATCACAGATAATAATTGGAAGGAAAGGGTGTGTGCTGGTTAATTTTATGTGTTATTTTGGCTATGCCCACGGCCCAGTTGTTTGGTCGCTGTCAAGACATTGCTATGGAAGTATTTTGTTGATGTGATTGACACTTATAACCAGTTGCTTCTAAGTAAAGTGGATTACACTTGATAATGCAGGTGGGCCTTATCCAATCAGTGGAAGATTTTTAAGAATGAAAATTGAGATTTCTCTAACATAAAATCCTGCTGGAGTTTCTAGCCAGCCTGACCTATGCATTTTGGATTTGCCAGCTCCACAATTGCGTAAAATAAATCTCTCTTCTCTCTCCCTCTCCCTCTCCCTCTCTCCCTCTTTCTTTCTTTCTCCCTCTCTCTCTCTCTTTCCTGGAGAACCCTGACTAATATACTGTATGATTAAATTCTTCACAATAGAAATGGAATATCTTTAGCCAAAATCGCTGTGAAAAGTAGAAAAGTCGAGAGAGACAGCAGACAACAGAACTCGCCCTGGGCCTCCCTGACTTGGTGGTCCTCCCATTGTTGCTGTCAGCCAAGGTATCTCATCAGGATGGCTGGCAGTTGTGAGTGAAGTCATGGAGTTACTTCAACTGGATCTGGCTCCGACTTGAGTCTGTGCCTCCCAGAGTCCAATTCATCACAGCAGTGCCCGGGGCTGAAAAGCCTGCAGAGTCAGGGCTGCTGCCAACTATTTACAGGACTCAAACGGGTCTTTGTCCTGAAAGACTGCAAGAAATGAGGCCGAGGCAGGCAACAGTACTCTTCACAGCCACAGGAGCCTGCAGAATGCTGGGAAAGAATGACTGGCGCAGTAATCATTCCCATGTCTCCCCTGCTCTCATGAGGCAGAAATGCCGTTTTAAAGCAATGTCATCTGGTGAGAACCCTGAGTGGAGGATAAGCCTTTGATGAGCGCTGACGATGGGAGGGGGCCATGAGAGCACATCTGAGCAGAGACACTGAGTGTTTCTGGGTCTCCACAGCTAGCCCGGAGTCTCCACTGGCTCTGGAACACAAAAGCCTTCGACATACACTGACTGACGACTAAACACCACCGTGTTGGGTGGACAGTGTGTCACAGCTGAACAGAGTGAGTGGTTCCTGGGCACAGGCATGTCTGTGTCAGGCTTGTATTGGACCCTCCCACCCATCTGCAGTATGAGGATGTTTCCAGTAACATATCAGACAGCGTTCCACTGCTGCTCAGAACGTTGTCACTGGTCAATTCTTTGAGAAATAGATGGCCCCCTCCCTCTTCCTAGTCTGTCTTAGCCTGGCAGCTCTGCTGAAACCTGTCCACCATGGGTGACCCTGCTGGTATTTGAATTACTGGTGGCATAGCCTGCAGCCTCACAGCAACCTGCAAGCCACCACAGTACAAGAAATGGACTGACAGTGTCAGTACAAGCGACTGACAGTGTCAGTACAAGGAACTGACTGACAGTGTGAGGATGGGTTTCCCCAATTCCAGGACTCTCCAGGTAACACAAAGGGGGATGCTTGCACCTACTAACTGAAAGGCTCAAACCCACCCAGAGCTGCCTCAGAAGACAGGTCTGTTGATCTGCTTCTAAAAAGTCACAGCCATGAAATCCTATGGAGCACAGTTCTACTTCAACACACACAGGATGAGCTGGAATTAACTTGACGGCAACCGGTCTTGTTTTTTGCCCAGTATCACAGGATAAAAAGGCTGAGATCGTGTAGTTACTTTAGTAACAGCCCCTCAAAATATCAGGCCCTCATCCCTAGAGTCTATAAAAGTTGCCTTATAGGGAATATACCCATGACCATGTATAAGGTTGGCAGACAGTATTTCTACATACATATTTGTATGTGCTATAAGAATGTCCATAGATATAGTAGAGCTAACAAGGGCCAAAGTTATGACAACTTCTTAGCCACAGCCCACCAACCAGAGGGAGCAAGTTGTTGAACCGGTGGGCTCAGGACCATGGTCACAGGGGACATTAAGCTCAATTGGCATAACACACTACACAGTAACATTGTTCTTCTATCCTATGTTGGCGAGTAGAGACTAGGGTCTTAAAAGCTTGCAAGCAGCCATCTAGATGCAACAATGGGTGTCTCCTCATCCAGAGCAAAGAAGAATGAAGAACCAAAGACACATGGAAACAATTAGTCCAAGGGACTATCTCACCCTATACAACCATGAGACCAGAAAAACTAGATGGTGCCCAGCTACCACTGTCAACCATTTGGAAAGGGATCAATGCAGGAGATTCTCCATGGAGTGGGAGAACAAGGTGGAACTAAACTCAAAATCATAAAAAATACCAGGTTTACTGGTCTGATAGAACCTGGTGAGACCCCAAAAAATATGGCCCCTAGTTACCCTTCAGGTCTGGAATTGAACTTACTCCTATGGCTTCCAGCCAAAAAATAGACAAACATATAGAGTGAATATTTACATCAGGTAGATACACTCCTTAGAACAATCAATCATGGGAGAACAGAAGGGCAGTGTTTGCACAGGGAATAGCTCAAGGGGCAGGAATGCATAGGAAAGAAGGACACAGGGAAGAGGTAACCACAGGGAGGAAGTGGGAAAAGGGATGTCGCATTATAGGGATTGCAGTCAATGTCATGAAACAAAACGTTAATGAACTGCTGTACGGAAAATGAATTTTCTCTGTAAACTTTCACCCAGATCACAATAAAAAAATTTTCTTTACAGTTGCCTTATACAGAGAAAGGATCTTTGCAGATACAATTAAGTTAAGGACCATGCGATGGGAGGGCTAGCCTTGATTATCTGGGTAGACCCCCAAATGCAGTAACAAGTGTCCTCATAAGAGGGAAGCAGGAAGACGTGATTCAGACAAAAGAGGAGGCAACGTGACCATGGAGGGAGAGACTGGAGTGGTGCAGCTCCAAGACAAGAACACCTGTAACCACCAAAAGTGAGAAGAGGCAAGAACCAATTCTCCCAGAAACTTCTTCTGAAGGAGTGCAAGCCTGCTGACACCTTGGTTTCAACCCAGTGATACTGATTTAGGACTTCTGACCTCAGAACTGTGGAAGAATTCATCTCCGCTGTTTTAAACCACCAAGTCTGCAATAATTTGTCATAGCAGCCATAGGAAACTAACACTCTCTTCGGTAGCTTCTCCACAGGCACGGAATGGCATGAACTAGCACAAGAACTAGACCTCTTAGTCTAATAGTCATTCAACTCTACCACCTTAGTTTTGGGGGATTTTTGTTTAGTTTTTGATAAAACAATTTATTTTGTTTTATTGTTGTTGAGAATATGCACATCATAAACACACCAGTTCAAGTTTCCACACATACAATCAGGCACATTGATTACATTCTTTGAGTTGTGCGACATTTACACTCTCCTTTTCTGAGTTGTTTCTCCTCCATTAACATAAACTCACTGTACCCTAAGGTTCCTAACTAATCTTTCAAGTTGCTGCTGTCAGTGTGAGTCCATATAAACCAAAAACACCAAACCCACTGTCGTTGAGTTCATTTCGACTCATAGCAACCCTATATAGTGAGATCTTAAAGCACATAATGCTCAAGGTAGACGTCCTTTTCCAGTTCAGCTAAGCTACTGTTGGTTTAAAAATGACTTCAGGAGATATTTTTGGTTTAAAGTTTAAAGGTTGCCCCTTTTGTACATACAGTACTGTGATATCAGTGAAGCCAAACATTGATATACAGGTGGGTGGATGGATGGATGGATGGACAGGCTGAACTATTAGTGCCTAAGGCATTCACTGCTAACCAGAAGGCTCGTAGTTCAAACCCATCAGCCACTCCTCAGGAGAAAGGTTGGGCAATCTAGTTCCATAGTGATACTGCCTCGGAAACCCAAGGAGAGGTTGCTATGAGTCGGATCTGACTCAAGAGCAATGAATTTTTTTTTTTTTAAATGCAGGGGGGGGGTGTGCCAAGACCATGTATAGGGTTGGCAGATAATGTTTCTACAAATGTATTGGTATGTTCTGTAAGAATTCCCAGGTATATATAGGAGAGCTGACAAAGGACAAGGTTGTAGTCACTTCTTGGCCACAGCCAGCTACCCAGAGGGAGAGAGTAGCTGGACCTGTGGGCTTGGGACCATAGTCACAGGGGACATCAAACTCAATTGGTATAACATACTACACGAAAACTTTGCTCCACATCCTACTTTGGCAAGTAGTGAGTGGGATCTTAAAAGCTTGCAAGCAGCCATCGATGCAATGATGGGTCTCTCTTCGTCCAGAGCAAAGAAGAATGAAGAAAACCAAAAATTCATGGAAACAATTAGTCCAGGTGACTGGTATACCAGGTGATCCTCAGCCTATATGACTAGGAGACCAGAAGAACCACATGGTGCCCAGCTACCACTGTCAACCACTCTGAGGGGGATCTATTTAGGAGTTCCTGGATAGAGTGGGAGAACAATGTGGAACAAAACTTAAAATCACAAAAAAAAGGGCAGGTTTCCTGGTATGATAGTAGAGCTGGTGAAAGCCCTATGACTATGGCCCCTGGCTGCCCTTCAGGTCTGGAATTGAACCCACTCCTGTGGCTTCCAGCCAAACAAAAGACAGGCATATAAGCTGGACATTTACATTAGGTAGATACACTCCTTGGAGAGATCAGTCATGGGATAATTGAAGGGCTGTGTATGCACAAGGAGACAGCTCGGGGGCAGGAGTGCATGGGAGGGAAGAACACAGGGAAAACATAACTAAGGGGAGGAAGTAGAAGGGACCTGCTGCATTGTGGAAAATTGCAGTCAATGTCATGAGACAAAGTATATGTGAGCTGCTGTATGGCAAGTGAACTAGCTCTGTAAACATTCACCCAAATCACAATAAAAGTTTAAAAAAAAAAATTTAAAGATTATCTTATGGCAAGTTTCAGGGGTCCACGTAGCCTCCATGATTCCAGAAAGTCTGGATTCCATAAGAGTTTGAAATTCTGTTCTACATTTTCCCCCCTTTTGATAAGGATTCTGCTACAGATTCTTTGATAAAAATGTTTAGTAACAGTAGCCAAACAGAAGAGGCAGTTATTCATGGAGGAAATTGTAGTTTTTTAATAGACCGAATCATCATAACAAGCAGTTTCCTGCAACTTGTGAATATGAAGTTTCCACATTTTGCAAAAATATCAAGCCAGTGAGTCATGATGGAAATAATCTCTGTTTAAGGGGCCAAGAAGTGAAAAAGGATAGTTATGAAGTCTTTAGACTTCTTCCTTGGCATTTCTCATTTGTCTGTTCTTTATAACTTGTGTCTAGATTGGGACAAAATTTTGAGATACAACAAAGTATCAAGACATCCCACTACATTTCTGAGTGCACCAGCTCTAGGAGCTAAAATGATTGCTGATCACTTTGTAATTGATTTTCCAATGGCTATATTGTCTATGATTCCCCAGAAGGAGACCCCAGAGGGCGAAAACCTTTACAAAATCTCCTGGGAGTCACAGGCTCTTTGGTTCAAAGCAGAAACACAAGGATCATTATGTACCAATCCAACTCTTCTGCCAAACCCTAATCTACTGAGAAGATCCACCTGGAGGCAGCCTTAGCCACCTATGGTAGATAGAAGGTATCGAAGTAGCAAGAGCTGGTTAGGTTGACCTGAAAAATGATGACCTGGCAAATACTGTGTTATATATATATATATATTTCTTTTTTACCCCCAGATGACAAAATATACTACATACATTTTTAGAGAATATGTTCACTAATACTAACAGATAATATATATTTTTTTTTTTTTTTTACAATTTAAAAAAAGAGAGAGAGAGCTGGTGAAGTTAAAAAGTTATGGGTGTCACGTGTCTCACGTGTCTTTATTCTGAAACAGAAAGGAGAGGGTAGTGGGGCGAGGGACAAATAGAGAGGTTAGGGGGACAGGGAAAGAGAGGAGAGAAGGGGGCAGAGAAGGAGAGGAGAGAGAGTGTGTTCACCACAGTGTACACTCTACAGACACATAAAGGCAATGACTGGACAGAAAGAAACTTGTTCACCTTCCCAAAACACTGGAACAAAGGGAGTGCCTTCCAACCCTGATACTCACCTGTGTAAACAACTGCCCTGCCACCACTGTCAACCACTCAAAAAGGATCAAAATAGGAGATCCTGGATAAAGTGGGAGAACAACGTGGGAAAAAACTCAAATTCATTTTAAAAAAAAGAACAGGTCTGATAGAGCCTGGTGAGACCCCTGAGACTATGGATCTTAGTTACCCTTCAGGTACAGAACCGAACTCACTCCTGTGCCTTCCAGCCAACCAATAGACAGGCACACAGGGTGAACATTTACATCAGGCAGATACTATTCTAATAGAACGATCAATCATGGGAGAACAGAAAGGCAGTATAGTTCAGGGGGCAGGAATGCATGGGAGAGAAGGACACAGGGAAGAGGTAACTACAGGGAAGAAGCAGAAAGAAAGCTGTTACAATGTGGGGAACTGCAGTCAATGTCATGAAACAAAATGTGTATAAACTGCTACATGGAAAATGCATTTATTCTGTAAACTTTCACCCAAATCACAATAAAAAAATTTTTAAATTGCAGCCTTAGCATTTCAATTGTAACACCCTTCCCTTCTCTGAGACCCTTCTAGCCCACTCCCTCACATTTTCTGTTGTTGTTGCTGTTAGCTGCTGTTGAGTTGAACTGCTGTATGGAAGATGAAATTGCTCTGTAAACCTCCACCCAAATCACAATTTTTTTAAAAAAGATCTCCCCTCCCACATACTTGTCCTATCAAAAGGTATGTCCTATATGACCCATTGCCCTGAATAAAGGTAGGCCTATGATTACAGCAGAAGTGACTTCTGTGGCTATGTGGTGTGATGGTCATTTTCATATGGCTTTTCTAGCCACGTTCTTATAACTCCCACCAAATGACTGATAGCACTAAAGAGCTTTTTAACACTTGACCAAGCAGGGCAGAGGCCAGGGGCTGAGGGCCAGAGAGAGGCCTGCCTCTGGGCTTGTCTGAGAAGAGGCTGTCCTGACTGAAGAACTGTACTCTGAGCCATTCTTGATCCTGAATTGTATGTAATCTGTTACTTCCCTAATAAACCCCATATTGTAAAAAAAAAAAAATCTACAAATGGTTTACATTTAAATCATTTAACAACTATAAAGAATATAATAATGTAAACAGGACTGACAGCACACCCACACATCGCCATGGATGGTAGATCCCTAACGGCTTATGTGCCAGGTCTTAGAGTTAGCATCAGGGAGGGGCAGGGTGTCTGCCTTCCCTAACATGGCCTCAGTACCGATGCCAGCTCTGGAACACGGGGCAGTTCTTACACGCGCCAATCCACATGGACCTCAACCAAAACCATCCCTCTATTTGGGGTAAAATCTAGTGAAATGAAAAACATCATTGTAATCCCTGCCTGGGTATTTTTCACCAAATCATTCTTCTCACATCCAGATTGCCAAGAGGGCTTTCTGCTCATGAATAAAACGCTTTCAAAACTGCACTGAAGAGGCACCTTCAAGTACAAGAAAGCTTGACTCAGATCTATAATGTAGTTTAAATTACCTAAAACACCCTAAGGAAATAGAAAGATAATACAACTGTCTCCCTTTTAAATCAGCCTTTTAAATCAGCTTTAAAAAGCTAATTCCTTTTTCATCATCAACTCAGTTTTTAAATTTTATTTAGCATTACATGTTTTAAGCCATAATTCATTGTTTTTCCTCATTGAGACGGAGAAAATTTTTATATAACCTAGTCCCATTTTCCAAGGAGCCATGGTGGCACAGTGGTTTAGTGCTTGGCTGATAACCACCAGGTCCGTGGGAGAAAGACGTGGCAGTCTGTTCCTATGAAGATTATGGCCTTGGAAACCCTACGGGGCAGACCTACTCTACCCTCCAGGGTCACTATGAGTCAGAGTCAACTCAATGACAACAGGATTAGCTCATTTTCTAACGGTCCCATGTCATCGTGAAGGATGAAATAAATGGCTAATCGTCACCCTCATCGCAGCTGACTTCAAGTTCAAAACAATGTTTAAAAGAACAATGCTTGTAGCCAAAAGAGAAGCCAGCATACAAATCTTTTGCCCAGGAGCACTAGCTGTGACTACAGACAACACCAGTTTTGTTAAGTGCTGCTGAGTTAGCTCCAACTCCTAGTGACCCTGTTATAGAACAGAATGAAATGCTGCCTGGTCCTGCACCATCCTCACAATCCTTGCTAGGCTTGAGCCCATCATTGCAGCCACTGTGTCAGTCCATCTTGTTGACGGTCTCTCTCTCACCTACTGACCTTCGACTTTGCCAAGTATGACGTCCTTCTCCAGCAACTGGTCTCTTAACCAGATGACTATTTGGATACCAGCACACTCAGTGCCTATGGAATCTGTCATTTTGCTCCTTTCAATAGACCAAACCAAAAAAACCAAACGCACTGCCGTCGAGTTGGATCCAACTCATAGCAACCCCGCCTTGGGTTTCCAAGGTGGTATCACTACAGAAGTAGATTGCCCAACCTTCCTTCTGAGGAGTGGCTTGTGGGTTTGAACCACCAGCCTTCTGGTTAGCAGTCAAATGCCTTAGGCACTACGCCACCACACCACCAGACTGGTTAATATGCCTACACAAACACCAGCCTTTCAGAGTCTAGCGAATTAAATACCATAAACTACAATCTGAGTTTTCTTACCTCTCATTCTCGACAGAACCATATCCTTAATTATTTGCATGATAACACGCCCAAGGACCGTGACTGCGAGCAGGTGATAGACTCTCCACGGAGTCAACGCAAGGAACCTGGAAGAGCCGAAAGAGACAAATCAGTACTTCAGACCTGGATTTTCTTTTCTTTTTAACAGTTTGTTCCCGCAACAAAAGCAAAGCAGACATTCAATAATGGTTTCACTTTTCAAAATCACCCCAGTGTGACCGCCTGAAAGTGATTTCAAAGGCATCAAAGTCAGCAGGGTACAAATGCTCGAGCCACGCGTGCTTTGGGGCTGGACGTTCGGCTCCAGTCTCTAATTTGGGCACAGGAGTTGCTATCTTGGGGATGGCCCAAATCTCACCGGCAGTGCCAGGCTCCTCTGCTAACAGATGGAGACTGGAACTGACCTGAAACAGAGTCAGGAGGAGCTCGTGAGGCACAGCTGCAGGGTTTCCTAACACAGGGTCTGAGTGAGTACCCTTTCATCAATGTCTCTGTCCTATGTTTGGTTTTGGCTTTGGTTTATGCCATCATCACTGCCCAGACTCTACCCCGACCCCAAGTCCCTTAAACATAGCAGTTACAGCTGTCTATTAACGTGCTGCACTGTGGCATCTTGCATGTTGCTGTGAGGCTGGATGCTATGTCACCAGTCTTTCAAATACCAGCAGGATCACTCATGGCGGATAGGTTTCAGCAGCTTCTAGACCAAGAGAGACCAGGAAGAAGGGCCTGGTGATCTCCTTCCTAAAGTTAGCCAAGGAAAACCTATGGATTATAACAGAATATTGTCTGATATGGAGCGGGAAGACGAGCCCCTTAAGTCGGAAAGCACTACACAACAGCCACAAGGACAGGTCGACACATACAGACAATTGTAAGGACGGCACGCCCCAGGCAGCGTTCCATGCTATTCAGTCAAAGGTGACTCTTACCCGCAAATGCAAATCACGGTCAGAATGCAATTGGCTAACTCTCCTCTTGAAGATCACTATCATTTTTGTCAACCTGCCCACCTCCTCTCCATAGGGAGAGAAACAAACAAACAAAAAAGCTTTACCACTAACAGTACCCAAGCCCTGTAGGACTTTTTTGGGGCTGGGCTTGTGAAGGAATGAAGGAGCAGAGAAGTGACGAGGAACGGCAAGCCTTCATCAGAGACCTGATGTTGAACCCTGTTTCACACAAGCTGCCAATGAACTGTGCTATAACCATCAGCCCACTGAAAAACTAATATAATTTATTTAACAACTAAAAGTCACTTGACACTAGTTGCAAGCCCCTGTAGGAGACAGGGAAAGTAACTACTGCAGGGAACTTACTTTCTCATTAGACACACACATGGCCAAGGCAGGTGACAAACCAAGGACATGAGTCTGAGGTGCGGTTAAGCACAGGCCAAAGGTTGAACAAAGTACAAAGGAGGGAACATTCACTCAACCCAAATCAGGGAAGGCATCAGAGAAGGGGCACTTGACCTTGGCCTGGAGGATGTATGCAGTTCAGAGGAAAACAGAGGATGTTCCGAATAGAAGCTACAACATGAACAGAAGGCCAAGGCAGGTGGGGTCCCCTATCCCATCTGTATAGGAGAGGACTCACTAGCCAGATCATAGATACTTGTTGCTTTGGTGTTGGGAAGAACAGCACAGAACATGGCTGTAACAAGCACAACTTGACTGATGTTAACAATACCACTAAGAAGTGTACAAGAGAAAAGGATGTCTGAACCAAAGAATATGGTATAAATGATTGGACAGAAACACCAACACCAACAATAACCAACAAAAAATGAGTGTATAGTCACTAGGAGGTGTATAGGCATACAAACCAAAACCAAACCCACAGTCATCGAGTCAACGCTGAATCACAGCAACCCCCGTTGGGTTCCCAAAGCTGTAAATCCTCATGGAAGTGGATTGCTGCTGGTGAGTTTGAACCGCCAATCTTCTGGTTAGCAGTCAAATGCCTTAGGCTCTGCGCCACCAGAGCTTCTTCATATATGTGTATAGGCAGTTATGTGTGTGCACTGATAGAAGAATCTACATGTACAGATGTATATGCACATGTATATATATAGAACAAGAGGATACCACACGGTTTACAATCAAGAAGGGAGTGTGTTGGGGTAGTATTCTTTCACCATACTTATTCAATCTGTATGCTGAGCAAATAATCCAAGAAGATGGACTATATGAAGAAGAAAGCAGCATCAGGATTGGAGGAAGACTCATTAACAATCTGCTATAGGCAGACAATATAACTTTGCTTGCTGAATGTCAAGATGAGCTGAAGCACTTACTGATGAAGATTAAAGACTGCAGTATGGATTACACCTCAACATAAAGAAAACAAAAATCCTCACATCTGGACCAATAAGCACCATCACAATAAATGAAGAGAAGATTGACGTTGTCAAAGATTTCATATTACTTGTTTCCACAATCAACACCAATGGAAGCAGCAGTCAAGAAATCATATGTTGTCATATTGCGCTGAGCAAATCTGCTGCAAAAGACCTCTTTAAAGTGTTAAGAAGCAAAGATGTCTCTTTGAAGACTAAGGTGCCCTAACCCAAGCCATGGTGTTTTCAATCGCCTCATATGCATGTGAAAGCTGAACAATGAATAAGGAGGACCAAAGAAGAGTTGATGCTTTTGAGTTGAGGGGTTGGTGAAAAATATTGAAAGTACCATGGACTGCCAGAAGAACGAACAAATCTGTCCTGGAAGAAGTGCAGCCAGAATGTTCCATGGAAACAAGAATGGCCAGGCTATGTCTCACCTACTTTGGTCATGTTGTCAGAAGGAACCATTTTCTGGAGAACGGTATTATGCCTGATAAAGTGGAGGGTCAGGGGAAAGGGAAAGGCCCTCAAGGAGATGGGCTGACCCAGTGGCTGCAACACGGGACTCAGGTATAGCAAGGATTGTGAGGCTGGCGCAGGACCAGGCAGTGTTTTGTTCTGTTGTACACAGGGTCACTAGATTGGGGCCAACTCATCAGCACCTAACAACAACAACATGTCCACAGAAGACAGATACTTCTCAGATATAGCCAAATACCTTGCGAGAATAGTTTTCTTGGTTTGAAGGCTTAGGACCTCGGTCTCATAGGACAACTCAGTCAATCAGCATCACAAAGTTCATGTTCTGCACCCTAGTGAGGTAAGTAGAGTCTGCGAGCAATAATGGTGGCACCACATGAAAAATATCATCAAAGTCCCTGAGCTGTAAATGTGGAAGTTGTTATTTTCATGAATGCCTTGTTATGTGTGTTTTCACCACAATAAAAGTAAACAACAACTACAAAAAAAATAAAGCTTGTGAGCTGCCATTTTAAGATACAACTATTGGTCTCTACTCATTAGGAGCAAAAGAGAAAAAAGGAAACCAAAGTCTCAGACTAGTTTATAGAGTTAACAGCCTACCCGAGCCATGATCTCATCCACCCTGAAACCAGAACTAGGTGGTGCCCAACTACCACTACCAACTATTTGGATCAAGACCACCATTCATGGGCCCTGAAAGAATGGGATAAAAATGCCAAACAGAACTCAAGCTCTTAAAAAGTCCAGACTTACATTATGCTGAAATAAGTCAACCGCAGAAGGACATTAGACGACGTGTAGCATTGGGAAAGTCAACTGCAAAGGAACTGTTTCAAGTGCTGAGGAGCAAGGATATCTCCTTGAGGACTAAGGTGTGCCTGACATAAGCCATGATATTTCCAATCGCCTCGTATGCATGTGAGAGCTGGACAATGAATAAGGAAGACCGAAGAAGAGTTGATGCTTTTGAGTTGTGGTGCTGGTGGAGAATGCTGAAAGTACCATGGACTGCTAAAAGAACTAACAGATCTGTCCTGGAGGAAGTGCAGCCAGAATGCTCCTTGGAAGCAAGAATGGCCAGACTTCGTCTCACCTATTTTGGTCATGTTGTAAGAAGGGACCACTCCCTGGAGAAGGATGTCATGCTTGGTAGGGTGGAGGGTCAATGAAAGAGGGGGAGGCCTTCAACGAGATGGATTGACAAGGTGGCTGTGATGATGGGCTCAAGTATAGCAGGGATTGTGGGGCTGGCGTGGGATCGGGCACTGTTTCATTCTGCTGTGCATGGGGTCGTTATGAGTTGGAAACGACTCGACGGCACTTAACAACAACAACACAGAAGGATAAATATTGTATTAGTCCGTTATTGTAAAAATCAAAGAAAGGTATATACATGGAAGGAGATTTTCTTTGTTGGTTACCTGGGGTGGGAGGGAAGGGGAGAGGAGGGAACACTGTTAGATAGGTAGAGATAAGTATTGATTTGGGTGAAGAGAAGGCCAAGGTACCAAATGTGAGTGATCAGCTTGGTGGCACTGAAGAAGAAGACACCGAGAGGTACATGGGAGGTGCAGATAACAAAGAAGAACCCTTTTGCACATACAGTACTGCGTTGTCAGTGAAGGCAAGCATGGGTATACAGGTGGACAGGCTGAACTATTAGGTATGTCTATGCAGCAGGGAGTGTACCCAAGACCATGTATAAGGTTGGCAGACAATGGTTCTATAAGGGTATTTGTATGCTCTGTAAGAATTCCCAGGTGTATAGTAGAGCTGACAAGGGACAACGTTGTAGCCACTTCTTGGCTACAGCCAGCTACCCAGAGGGAGCAAGTAGTTGAACCTGTGGGCTCAGGACCATAGTTGCAAGGGACATCAAGCTCAACTGGCATAACATACTACACAAAACATTGTTCCATATCCTTCTTTGGCGAGTAGTGACTGGGATTTTAAAAGCCTGCAAGCTGCCATCTAGATGCAACTATGGGTCTCTCCTCGTCCAGAACAAAGAAGAAAACCAAATATTCATGGAAACAATTAGTCCAAGCAACTGACACACCATGCGATCCACAGCCTACACAACTATGAGACTAAAAAAACTAGATGGTGCCCGGCTACCACTGGCAACCACTCAGAGGGGGATCTATGTAGGAGATCCTAGATAGAGAAGGAGAACAATGTGGAACAAAACTGAAAATCATTTGGGGGAAAAAAGGGGGTGGGGGGCCAGGTTTGCTGGTTTGATAAAGCCTGGTGGAACCACTGACACTATGGCCCCTAGCTGCCCATCAGATCCGGAATTGAACCCACACCTGTGGCTTCCAGCCAAACAATAGACAGGCATATGAGTTGAACATTTACCTGAGGTAGATACACTCCTTGGAAAGAACAATCATGGGAGAAAGAAGGGCTGTTTATGCACAGGGAGACAGTTCAGGGGGCAGGAGTGCATGGAGGGTTGGACACAGGGAACAGGTAACTATGGGGAGAAACTGGGAAGGGAGCTGTTGCACTGGGGTAAATTGTAGTCAGTGTCATGAGACAATATGTATATGAACTGTTGTATGGAAAGTGAATTTGCTCTGTAAACTTTCACCCAAATCACAATAAAAAAAATAAAAGAAAGTCCAGACTTACTAGACAAGTTGAGACTAAAGATTCCCTAAGCCGGTTGCCCAGAGATACTCTTTAAACCTTGAACAGAAACTATCACCTGACATCACCTCTCAGCAAAATAGCAGATCGGCACACAAAATAAAGGATATTATCCATGAATACGGTGCTCCATTAAGGAACCATCTATATGAGACCAAAAGGCCGGCAATTTCTCTAAAGCAAAGATGAGAAGGTGCGGGGTAGGGAAGCGAGAGTCCCGGGAAAGCAGCCAGAGCACAAAGAGAGCGCACACAAGCTGTGAAAACTTAGCTAGTGCCGCTGAGCAATCAGTGCGGGAACTGTCAAATGGGAACCTAATTTCTCTGAAAACACAAGGAAATATATAAAACGAAGAAGGTCAGGTTAGGGAAGGGCAGGTGTGGCTGGGCCACAGGAGGAGTGCCGGGTAAGGAGGACCCGGAGCAGAGCAGTAAGCGGGGAGCTGGGAGACGGGCACTGAAAGACGCAAGTGAACAGATGGGCCAGGGGCAGACTCTACGGCAGACCCTGAACGATACACTGGGCCCCTGGTCTTTGTGGTACAGGCAACAGAGAGAAGGCTGAAGACACAGAATAGGAAAATGAAGTAACGGCTGATTGAGGAAGACGTCTGGGACCACAAGAAGTAGGTGGAAATTTGGAGTCAAGGACACAAACCACAAGATCATGAGAAGTGGCTCTCCATGAGATTCTGGGAAAAGGTGTGAGCTAAGTCCTTTAATCCAAGGTAGGCAACCTAGTGCAAGTTCTGTTTCCAACAGTAATGGTACGTATGACCTGGGCCAGTAAAACAAGGGGTGACACCAGGTCAGTGCTTCTTAAACAAGGTCTGCAACTGCCAGCAGGATAGCTGCCTGGCAACCTTGTCAAAATACAGATTCCCAGAGCCCAGGAACTTCCCTCAGGGTCCTCTGAAACAGATGGTTTAATTACTAGCATTTGGTGGTGTGGTGCCTAAGGCATTCGACTGCTAACCAGAAAGCTGGAGGTTCAAAACCACCGGCCACTCCTCGGAAGGAAGATGGGGCAATCTACTTCCGTAGAGATACTGCCTCGGAAACCCAAGGAGGGGTCGCTATGAGTCAGATACAACTCGACAGCAATGAGTTTGCTTTTTTTTTTTTTTTCAATAAATAAATATTCATTTACCAATTGCTTATATGGGGCCAGCACTGTGCTACAAAAAAAGGAATACAATGGCCACAAAAAGCCAATGCAATTTTGAAAAAAAAGAACAAAATGGAAAGACTCACACTCCCTGATTTCAAAACTACAATAAAGCTACTGTAATCAAAAGAGCCATCCACAGCATTGAGGATGAGAAAGACATAGAGAGGTACATGGGAGGTACAGACAACAATATGAACCCTTTTGTACATACAGTACTGAGTTGTCAGTGAAGGCAAACAAGGGTATATGGGCGGATAGAAGGGTGGGCAGGCTGAACGATTAGGTATGTCTATGAAACGGGGAGTGTATCCAAGAATATATATAGGGTTGGCAGACAATGGTCCTATAAGTTTATGTGAATGATCAGAATTCCCAGACGTATAGTAGAGCTGACAAGGGGCAAGGGTGTGGTCACGGCTTGGTCACAGCCAGCTACCCAGAGGAAGTAGTTGAACCTGTGGGCTTGGGACCATAGTCGCAGGGGACGTCAAGTTCAATTGGCATAATATACTATACAAAACATTGTTCCACCTCCTTCTTTGGCGAGTAGCGACTGGGATCTTAAAAGCTAGCAAGCTGCCATCTAGATGCAATGATGGGTCTCTCCTCATCCAGAGCAAAGAAGAATGAAGAAAACCAAAATTCATGGAAACAATTAGTCCTAGCTACTGGTACACCATCCGATCTGCAGCCTATATGAATATAAGACCAGAAGAACTAGATGGTGCCTGGCTACCACTGTCATCCACTTGAAAGGGGATCTATGTAGGAGATCCTTGATAGAGAGGGAGAACAATGTGGAACAAAACTCAAAATCATTTGGAGAAAAAAAAGAAAAAAAAAAAAAGGTGGGGACCAGGTTTGCTGGTCTGATAGAGCCTGGTGGAACCACTGAGACTATGGCCCCTACCTTTCCTTCAGATCTGGAATTGAACCCACACCTGTGGTTTCCAGCCAAACAAAAGACAGGCATATGAGTTGAACATTTACCTCAAGTAGATACACTCCTTGGAGAGAACAATCATGGGAGAAAGAAGGGCTGCTTGTGAACAAGGAGACAGCTCAGGGGGCAGGAGTGCATGGAGGGATGGACACAGGGAAGAGGTAACTATGGGGAGGAAGTGGGAGGGGAGCTGTTGCATTGTGGTAAACTGTGGTCAATGTCATGAGACAAAGTATATGTGAACCGCTGTATGGAAAGTAAATTTGCTCTGTAAACCTTCATCCAAATCACAATAAAATAAAAACAGCCATCCAAGACACAACAATTGGTCTTTATTCACCTGGAACAACAGAGGAAAAAGGAGAGTCAGGAAGAGGAAGAGGAAATGGAATCTGTGGCTAATTACCTCCATGAACAACTGCCTCTTTTGCCAAGAGACCAGAAGAACTGGATGGTGCCAGGCTACCACTGCTAAATGGTTTGATCAAAGATTCCATAGAATAATCCTGATCAAAAGGGGGGAAATGCAGGACAGAATTTCAGACCAGAATTCTCATGGGATACAGTTTTTTGGGTCTATAGAAGCTGGATGAACTCCTGAAACAAATGCCATGAGAGTCTCTGCATCTTAAACCAAAAATATCGTCTGAAATTTTCTTAAAACCAAACAATGGCTTAGCTTAACTAGTAAAAAAATATCTGCCTTGAGCATGTAGGATCAAGTTGACAGCAGCAACCCAAAAGATTAGACTGGAACCTTAAGGGGCAGTGAGTTTATTAAGTAGATGCGACTCGATGGCAGTACGTTTGGTTTGGTTTTTTTTTTTTTTTTTTTTTTTTGCACTGGTATAATGATAGGCATATGGACCAGTGCAATAAATTTAGAACTCAGAAATAAACTCATACATCTCCAGTCAATTGATTTTTGACAAGGATGGTAAGTCAATCCAATGGGGAAAGAACAGTCTCTTCAACAAATGGTGCTGGGAAAACTGCATCTCCCCATGCAGAAGCATGAAGATGGACCCATCCCTTACACCACACCCCAAAATTAACTCAAACCATAAACTCTTAGAACTAACCACAGGGATGATGTTTTGACAATGGAGTCTTAGACATGACACCAAAAGTTTAAACAATAAAAGATAAATTGTATTCATCAAAATCAAAACTTTTTGTATATCAAATAACTTCATCAAGAGAGAAGAGACAACCCACAGAAGGAGAAAAAACATAGTTAACTATACATCTGATAAGGGCTTATTAAACATCAAGAATATATAAAGAACTCCTTCAACTCAACAGCAAAAAGACAAACAATTCAATTAATTTTTTTCCAAAGAAGATATATAAATGATCGCTAAGCATATGAACAAAATGCTCATCACCAGTCAGTGGTATTGTTAGGTGCTGTTGCGTCAGCTCTACCCCATAGCGACCCTATGTACAACAGAACAAAACACCGCCCCATCACGCGCCATCCTCACTATCTTCGCCATTTGCAGCCACTATGTCAATCCACCTTGTTGAGGGCCTTTCCCTTTACTGCTGACCCTCTACTTTACCAAGCATGGTGTCCTTCTCCAGGGAACGGTCTCTCCTGACCACACTGCCAAAATACATGAGACAAAGTCTGGCCATTCTTGCTTCCAAACAGCATTGCAGCTGCACTTCTTCCAGGACAGATTTGTCACCAGTCATTAGGTAGGCGCTCTGGTAGCATAGTGCCTAAGGCACTGGACTGCTAACCAGAAGGCTGGTGGTTCAAACCCACCAGCCACTCCTCGGAAGGAAGATGGGGCAATCTACTTTTGTAGTGATACTGCCTTGGAAACCTAAGGAGGGATCGCTATGAGTCGGGTCCGACTCGACACTACGTAACAACAACAAAACAGTCATTAGGTAGGAGCTCTGGTAGTGGAGTGCCTAATGCACTTGACTACTAACCAGAAGGCTGGCAGTTCAAACCCACCAGCCACTCCTTGGAAGGAATGTTGGGCAATCTACTTCCACGGTGATACCACCTCAGAAACCCAAGGAAGGGTGGCTATGAGTCGAGTCTGACTCAACGGCAAACAACAACAAGTCATTAGGTAAATACAAATCAAAACCACAGTGACTGACCACTTCACACCCAGTAAATGCTTTCATAAGAAAAATGGAAAATAACAAGTCTTGGGTAAGGAAGTGGAAAAACTGGAACCTTCATCCTTTACTGGTAGGAATGTAAAATGATGCAGACACTTTAGGAAACATTTTGGTGGTTAAGTCACAGAATTACACATGACCCACCAATTCCACTTCTAGGTATATACCAAACGACTGGAAAGCAGGGACTCAAACAGAGACTCAAACACCAAGGTTCACAGCAGCACTACTCAAATTGTGCACTTAAAAAATAGTTGAACAAAGTTGTTTCCAACCAATCTTTTGCTTTACGTGAAAGCTGTCCCATACCCATCGTTGCAGGATCACTCAGTTGGAAGGAACTCGGAAGTCATCTGACTTACTTACCCCTTCCATCCAACCGATGATCCCCCTCAGTCAGACCCATCTGCGCCACCTAAGTACACTCTCAACTCAGGAAGCTCCACATTTCCTGCGGCATCCCACTATTCCTCAGGGGAGGACAGGATCCTGTTTTCACTCCCGTCACTAATACTTACTCCTGGGAATACACCAATGACTAAGGCCCACCCAGCCTTTCCCAGAGGAAGTTGGAAAGCAGGTAAACAAGTCTTTATAAGCTAAATCCATTCAAAATGGAGCCAGAGAAGAGAAGAGAGAGCCCGTAACTGTAGGAGGAAGCTGCAGAAAGCTTGAGAAGGGGCAGCCTTTAAGCTTTGACTTGCTAGGGGAACAGAGGCACAGGCATCCAGATAGGGGAACAGAGTAAGCAAAGGGATGCAAAAGGCCGTCAGACTAGCTAAGTGAAAGCCTGACCTTACTGCTTGCCTGAGGGCAGTGGTGGTGCAGTGACAGAAGTCTTGTCTTCCATGCAGAAGCCCTGGGTTCAATTCCCATCCAGTGTACCTCATCGCAGCCACCAATCATCGGTCAGTGGGGCCTACTTGTTGCCAAATGGGTTTCAACGGACCTTCCAGACCAATGGACCAGGAAGAAAGGCCTGGCAATCTACTTTTGGAAATCATCCAATGTGATGACAACAAAACCCTATGGATCCACAGTGATCTGATCCTGCTGTGCGTGGGGTTGCCAGGAATCAGGGACCAACTGGACAGCAGCTAACAAACACAACATTTGCCTCCCTTGATTCAGTGCCACACACAGAAGAAAACTCCAGGCAAATGAAATAGCTGATGAGAGTCAGGCACTGGTCCAATAGCTTTATACATATTCACTCATTTAATCCTTGTTTTTTGCCATCGATTTCGACTCACGCGAACCCTACAGGACAAGAGAATTGTCCCCACAGGGTTTCCTAGGCAGCGATCTTTATGGGAACAGGTTGCCAGCTCTTTTCTCCCACGGAACAGATGGAGAGTTTGAACTCCTGACCCCTAGTTTAGCAAGCTAGTGCTTCACCACCAGACCACCAAGTCTCCTGGTTTATCCTTACAGCAATCTAACGAGGAAGGTGCTACTGTTTCCCCTGTTTTACAGATAGACAAAGAGAGATTAAGGAATGTGCTGAAGGCCCCAAGACTGAGGAGTGGTAGACTGGGGTGGGAATCCAGACAGCTGGGCCCGGGGCTGGCTCTTCAAACTCTGCTAAAGGCCTCCAGACACAAGCTTCCGCCTCGGGGTCTGTTACCACATGACATGAGCAGGACTGTCACCAATCTCAGAGGATGTGCTCAGGACACACTGCTTTAAAAAGAAGCTACATGGGGAGTGTACAATAAGCTTAAGGGGTGCTGGGCACTGTCAAAGGCACCAACAGTCATCTGAGATGCACAAACTGAGGCCCCAGGAAAGACTCCTGGAGCGGCCCTGACAAGCACTGCCAAGGCCAGGGAAAGCACTCCCTGGTTGTTACAGTTCGAGCTGCGCCTCCCAAAATGTGCACTGTAAATCCTAGCCCCTACGCGAGGGACTGGGTTTTCTTTGTTACGTTAATGAGACCATTATTAGTGTAGGTGTGTCTCAAACCAATTCCACTTGAGATATGAAAGAGATTAGACAAGGAAGCTGGCAAGCAGAGATGGGGGAAGAGAGATGCCCAGCCACACGAAGATCCCCCAGGAGCAGCAGCTCAAGAGAGGTGAGGGCCTTCGTCCGGAGCCAGCCGAGGCCGAGAAAGAACGCTCCCCCCAGAGCCACCACCTTGCATCAGGACTCCTCAGCTGTGAGGAAATTATTTTGTTTGTTAAAATCACCCACTTATGACATTTCTGTTATAGCAGAACTAAATACCTAAGGCACTGGTGTCCAACATGGACCCTAAATTAAAGACCCTACAAGTAGACACTCCACGTGACACCCAACAGATGACAGTTGTTCTGCTTCTCACCCAGGGCTTCAAGCCAGTCTGCAACAGTTCAGTCATGGCCGATGGAGTGTACGTGTTGTATGGCAACCAAGTTTCTTGAGGGTGGGACTTTGACACCAGTAGGAAAGAGGCAGCAGTGCCCTGCTCAAAGATGGCGGCTGACACACATTCAAAGCATCATGGGTACCGAGCAGCAGGAAGTGGGCAGCCAAGGCCTTGTCCTGGGAAGGTGGGAGGCAGCAGGAGGTGGCCTTGATTTGGGAAGGTGGGAGGCAGCAGGAGGTGGGTCTGCACATGAGTCACAGCTCGAAGCCCCCAGCGCATGTACCATTGTTCCATTAGACTTCACTTACAAAACGCAAATTCAGAAGAAAATTAGTTATTTAGAAGTTCAAAGACACCAACAGTGGCACATTAATCACAAGTGAGGGGAACTCTCTCTGAGTGTGAAACCCTGGCCACCGTACAGGCCATACACCTGTGAAGCTGGCCCTGGCCTCCCTGTACCTTAAAGGGGAGGTCTCCACCAAAGTGAGCAATAGAGGCTTCCTTCCTTCATAACACTGCTTTCAGTGAGCCTAGGGACCTGTGACCTCATCAATGGATCCCAGAACTAAGACAATTCAGAAGCACCCATTTCAGCCATTCCTAAGCCCCTAGCTATCAGAACATCTTTCAATACATTGATGGGCTTTTTACAACTGTTCTGATTGCCTAGTGCTGCTCTGACAGAAATATACCACACATGGGAGGGCCTTAACAAACAGAAGTTTATTCTTACAATTTGGAGGCTTTAAGTCTGAGTTCAAAGTGCCAGGCTCTAGGGGCTGGGTGAAAGCCCCTCAACCTTGGGGTCCAGCTCTGCCTCTTGCTCCTAGCCCACTGGAACTAGTGGCATTTCTTCACTCAGACAGCTGCTGGCTGCTGAGGCTGACAAGCCCAAGGTTGGCAAGCAAAAAAGCACAGTCCTGATGTTATCAACCACACAGCAGGCCATTAACTTAAGTCCATTGTAAGTCCTAATGTCGGCAAAGCATAGCAGGCTGCTAACAATGACATTGCTACATGCAGGATCCAAGTGTGCCATAAGTTAGAGACCATTGCTAAAGCTACTTCTTATATCTGGGAAGCAGATCACATACCCAAAGCAGCTAACTACTCAGCTGCTTATGGTAGGTCCCACCATGGAGGTGACTGCCAGTTTCATCATGAGGAATAACTACCACCAGCTGCCCAGCCACTCAACCAGGCCTAGCCAAGTTGACACAAAAACATAACCACCACAACTAATTAAAAGAAAAAAATAAACAAACTACTATATCGTTTTTAATTTAAATATTATTTTTGTTACAAAAACTAGTTGGGTTTCTGTATACTAGCAATGAGAAATCTGAAATAGAAATTAGGAAAATGATTCCATTTACAACAGCATCTAAGAGAATAAACTATGTAGGAATAAATTTAACCAAGGATGTGACTTATTCAATGCAAATTATGAAAAACTGCTAAAAGAGAGTAAACCAAAAAAAAAAAAAATCACTGCCATCAAGTCAATTCCAACTCACAGCAACCCCTTTTGGGTTTCTGAGGTGGTAAATCTTTACGGAAGTAGATCGCTCCATCTTCCTTCCACAGAGTGGCTGGTGGGTTTGAACAACCAACCCTCTGGTTAGCAGTCAAATGTCTTGGCATCATGCCACCACAGCTAAAGAACAGTTAAATATATGGAAGATGTTCCGTGTTTATGAGTTGGAAAACTTAAGTTTTTTTTTTTTTTTTTTTTTTAACATAGTAACAGCACCCAAAATAATCTACAGATTCATGGCAATCCCAAGCAAAAATTCCAACAACCTTTCACAGAAATGCAAAAATCATCCTCAACTTTATACAGAATGGCAAGAGGCTCCAAATAGCTTCAGCAAAGCTGGAATAGAAGAACATAATAGGAAGACTCATACTTTCTGATTTTGAAACATATTAAACAGCTACAATAATCAAAGCAGCCTCTACTGGTGTAACAATAGACACACAGACTAAGGGACTAGAACTGAGAGTCCAGGAATATGCCACACATCCATGGTCAGCTGACTTGTGAGAAGGCTGCTAAGTCCATTCAATGGGGAAAGAAGAATCTCTCCAATAAATGGTGCTGAGAAGACCGTATTTTCACATGCAGGAAAAGCAGGATACGTGCCATACACACACACACAAAAATCAAAATGGATGAAAGACCTAAATGTGCAAACTAAAACCCTAAAATTCTTAGAAGAAAATGCAACGGCAATGCTGTGGGGCCTAACTTTTTAACAATGGATTATCTAACGTAATAACAAAAGAACAAACAGTAAAAGACAAAATAGATAATTGGGACTCATAAAAATTAAAAACTTTTGTCCATCAAAACACTTTATCAAGAGAGTGAAAATACAAGCTACTATCTGGGAGAATATCTTTGGACACTATACATCTGACAAGAATCTAACAACCAAAATACATAGAAAACATCGACAACTTAACCACAGAAAGAAAACAGTCTTACCATAAAATGGGCAGAGGACTTGAATAGACATCTCACCAAAGAGAACTTTCAAAATGACCACCAAATACATGAAAATATGCTTAGTGTCATTAACTATCAAAAAAAAAGAAAAAAAAAAAAAAACTCACTGCTGTGGAGTCGTTTAGCCAACTCATAGTGACCCCTCCTTGGGTTTTCGAGGCAGTATCTCTACGGAAGTAGATTGCCCAATCTTCCTTCCAAGGAGTGGCTAGTGGGTTTGAACCACCAGCCTTCTGGTTAGCAGTCAAATGCCTCAGGCACTACACCACCAGAGCTCTCATCAGCCATCAGAGAAATGTAAATCGAAACCACAAGGAGACACCATTTCACTCTCACTAGGATGGCTAAGAAGCAAGTCAGTGGTGCAGTGGTTAAGGCACTTAGCTGCTAACCAAAAGGTACGTGGTTTGAACCACCAGCTGCTCCACAGAAGAAAGATAAGGCAGTTTGCTTCTGTAAAGATTTATAGCCTTGAAAACCCAATGGGAGTTGCTATAAGTCAGAATGGACTCAATGGCAGTGAGTGAAGATGGCTAAAATAAAAAATAAACAAACAAAAGTAACAACTGCTGTTGAACACATAGGAAAATTGAAACTCCAATCAAATTGCTGAAGCTCTGGTGGTGTAGTGGGTAAGGCATTTGGCTGTTAACCAGAAGGCTGGTGGTTTAAACCCACCAACTGCTCCATGTGGGGGAGATGAGGCAATCCACTTCCATAAAGATCTACAGCTTTGGAAACTCAGTGGGGGTTGCTACGAGTCAGAATCCACTCAATGGTCATGGGTTTGGTTTGGTTTTGGTTTTAACTAACTGCTGGAAGAATTCAAAACAGAACAGCTATTGGGGAAAACAATGTGGTGGTTCCTCAAAAAACTAGAAATAGAACTACCATCTCACTGCCATTAACTCAGGTCAAACTCATAGCAACCTCTCCTTGGGTTTCGGCAGTGGTATCACTTCTGTAGCGATACTGCCTTGGAAACCCAAGGAGGGGTCGCTATGAGTCAGGGCTGACTCGACGGCACATAACAACAACAACAATCACTATGGAAGTAGATTGCCCAATCTTCCTTCCGAGGAGTGGCTGCTGGGTTTGAACTGCCAGCCTTCTGGTTAGCAGTCAGATGCCTTAGGCACTACACCACCAGAGCTCCTAGAACCACCGTATGAGCCAGCAATTCCACTCCTAGGTATAGACCCCAAAGACTTGAAAGCAGAGATTCAAACAGAGACTTGGATATGACTATTCATTGAAGCACTGTTCACAATAGCCAAAAAAGGGTGAAAACACCTAAACGCCTATCAACAGATGAATGGATAAACGAAACATGGTACACACATACAATGGAATACTACTCAGCCAGTAAAAGAAATAAAATGTTGATATGGATGGAGCTTAAAGACATTGCACTGAATAAAATAAGGCAATCACAAAAAGGCATAAAATAAGGCAATCACAAAATGACAATTATGTATGACCTCACTGATATAAAAAGACAAGAAATGGCAATGTACAGAGGCCAGAGTTTAGCAGTGTTACCATGGGTGGGAGGGAGGCGGGGAGAAAGGAGGGGTGGGGTTACACAGCCACTTACTTTAATTGCTGTCAATAAGTTGTACACTCATAAAAAACGGAATTGACAAAAGTTATATGATAGATATATTTACAACAATGACAAAAAAAGAAGGAAAGAGTAGCTGCTGAGAGGGATAATGTGCAACAGAAACCATCATGGGATTTGTTTCCTTGGTCTGGAAGTTTAGGAACATGCCAGTTAATTGACCTAATAATGTGTTTAGCACTTCTGTTCTACCTCCAGCTCACTGCACAGTGGTTGGGGTCTTAAAAACTTGCAAGTGGCCATTCAAGGCAGGACACGTGATCTCTTCACCTGGAGCAACAGAGGAGGAAGGAGGGTTAGGAATAGAAGGAGGACCTCCATGAACAACTGCCTCCCCTACTATGAGATCAGAAAAACAGGATAGTGTCCAGCTACCATTACTGAACATTTTGATCAAAGATGCCACAGAACACTGCTGGGTCAAAAGGGGGAAAATGTAGAACAGAGTATCAAATTCTCATGGACTTCAGACTTTCTAGAACCATCAAGGCTAGATAAATCTCTGAAAATATTGCCCTGAGATCATCTTTAAACCTTAAACCAGAAATATCCTCTCACGTCTTCTTGAAACCAAACAACAGTTTCACTAACAAAGCATCTATCTTGAGTACTGGGATCTTTTAAAGTCTATCTATGCGAAATCAGGAGCTCTGGTAGTGTAGTGCCTAAGGCACTTGACTGCTAACCAGAAGTCTGGTGGGTCAAACCCACCAGCCACTCCTCGGAAGGAAGGTTGGGCAATTTACTTCTGTAGTGATACTGCCTTGGAAACCTGGCACATAACAATAACAACAACTGTGTGAAATCAAGTTGACAACAGCAACTTGAAGAATTAGATAGGGCAGTGAGTTTATGGTAATGGAAGAGGAACAGCTCAGAAAAGGTGAAAATGGCTGCCCAACTTGAAGAATGTAATCAATGTCACTGAACTGTACACGCAGAAATTGTCCAACTCAGGTACGTTCCACTGTGTGTGGTCTCAATAACAACAACAAAAATGAAATTAATTATAACAGATACATCATTTTTGTTCACTAAGGTGGCTATGTGCACTTCTTTCAGCTGACACAGGATATAACTATTATCTGACAAAAAAGTATTCTAGATTTTGGAAATCAAGAGAGGCAAACATTATCCATGACAGTTATGATAGCTGTATCATGACAGAGGAGCTCTGGTGGCACAGTGGTTAAAGCTGCAAACCAGTAGTTCAAACCCACCAGCCGCTCCGCAGGAGAAAGATGAGGCAATCTGCCTCCACAGAGATTTACAGCCTTGGAAACCTTCTGGGGCAGTTCTACTCTGTCCTACAGGGTTGCTAGGAGTCAGAATCGACTTGATGGCAGTAGGTATCATGATAGGAAGACACTGGATATGACAATGACATGCAATATATAAATATACAAAACTATATGCGTATAGGAGCTCTGGTAGCATAGTGCCTAAGGCACTTGACTGCTAACCAGAAGGCTGGCGGTTCAAACCCACCAGTCACTCCTTGGAAGGAAGGTTGGGCAATCCTACTTCCGTAGTGATACTGCCTCGGAAACCCAAGGAGGGGTCGCTATGAGTCAGGGCCGACTTGACGGCAAACAACAACAACATATGCGTATAGTAATATCCCATTTGTTTTATCAAAAAATATGCTATGATTCAGCCGCAATTAGAAAGGTAAAGTTCTGTAAGTGTGCACCATCTTTTAGCAAGATGTGATCCATTTCTACATTTCAAAATGATGATTGCTCTAAAAAAGACCACAAACGCCCCATGTCCCAGCTGGCTCATGGTTAGCTTGTGACTGTTACAACCCATGGTGAGCTGTGACCATGACTGCATTATATCATTTCTGATTCATTTTCATATGGAATCAATTTGCTTGCTCACTTTTTCCTTTCTGTTTCTCATTTTTTCTACACTCTCTTCTCTTCTCTTCCCTGCCCTAATTCACTAACATGATATTGAATTTTTACCTTGTTTTCAAGCAAGGAACTGCCTTATCCCATGTGGCATTGTTGGCACTGTTGGGTGCCTGTGGGACCAGGCTCTACTGTCATCCTGGTCAGCTAAGAAACAGGACACAGCCATTCACTCAGAGGCAAAGGAGAGGGTGAGGAAAACAGGCAGGGTCATAGAAAGCCTACAGGACCTCCAGGATCAATGCAGTGCTGATGGTAGAAAGAAGGGGCTTGGGTAACCCAAGGAGGTCTGGTGGGGTAGTGGTTAAGACATTTCTTCCGCCATTCTGCGGAAGAAAGATGAGGCAGTCTGCTTCTGTAAAGATTTATAGCTTTGGAAATCCAAGGGGGCTGCTATGAGTTAGAATCGATTCAGTGGCACTGAGTTTGTTTTTGTTTTATTTTTTGACGAAGGGTTACCCCAGATTATGTCCATTACGGAATGCAGCATGATTTTAAGCAGATCATTTTCCAGCCAAATTGTGTGCTTTGATTAATATCAAAATTAGCCTGTATTTACTACACATAAGTCACATGGGAGCTGCACACTTGCTCCCAGGGGACGCTCAGTAACACGAAGAGCGACAGGCTGGGGAACCAAAGTCCTCTCCAGTGAATCATCCTCTTAGCTCTCGGTGGACAGGTCATTCAGATCACTGCCAGGGTCACGGCTTTGGAGCATCCCCTTGACTGATGTTCAGGCATTGCGTACTCACGTAGAATCTGAGTGTGGGGGTTTGCTTGTGGCTGCTCAGACTCCACCATGAGCCATAGTCAAGTGGCCAGGCTGCCAGAGAGAGTGATGGGCCCTGGGTTACGCAGACAACTGACACAGGGAAAGGTGGTGGTAGTTCCTGCTACTGAGTCATTTCCAACTCACAGCAACCCCCGTGGCACAGGAGAACTGCCCCATAGGGTTTTCTAGGCTGCACTCTGTACAGGAGATGATCACCAAGTCTGTAGCCTACAGACCTGCTGGGTGGCTTTGACCTGCTGACTTTTCAGTTAACAGCCGAGCACTTAACGATGTGCCACCCAAACCAAAATCCCACTGCCCTTGATTCTGACTCACAGTGTCCCTAGAGGACAGAGTAGAACTGCCCCATAGGATTACCAATGCTGTACATCTGTCCAGATGCAGGCTGTCACATCTTTCTCTTGTGCAGCAGCTGGTGGGCTTGAACCACTGACTTTTTGGTTAGCAGTCAAGATCTCAGCCACTGTCCTACCAGGGCTCCTAAAAAGAAAGCTACCATCCCAAAACACATTCTATGGAACACCACTAGCAGCTAGCTGCAAACCCCTAAATGGTTTTTTTTGGGGACTCATTCTGCGTGAATTTGATAAGAAAAAATTCCTGAATTTTCCATTCCTTTATGATTTTACCAAGTGCAAATTACACGACTTAACAGGGCAAATGGGTTTAAAGCAAAGACCTAGAATTCACAAAAACACACAGGAAAGGATTCATCAGTGAATGATGAAAAAGATGACATCTAGTTCTCCCCAACACTCACTCATTCCTGGGGAAAGCACAGCCCTCTTCATACCATAAAAATGGATGGTATCATGGCCACATAAAAAACGTTTTAGTCAAAAATTTAGGGTCAAACTTAAGGGCCCTAATATATGGTATAAATAGACTACCAAGCATAATTCAAAATGCACCAACAGCAGAAGAGAAGCCAGATGATTGGGACCTTCT
>NW_006921904.1:2343761-2344424 GCF_000298275.1 Orycteropus afer afer
TTGTCTGGTTTTTTTGGTTCCTTGATATTACAATGTCTTAATCATAAGAGAAAGAAGGGCCTCATAAGGTAAAATTATTTATCAGACATTATTCAAAGTGCAGATCACCACATTTTCCTGGAAAATAATTATTTCTTATCAAGAGTTACACCTACTGGCAGCCACGCACCTCATCTCACAAAGTTCTGAATTGTGACTAAAGCTGGTCTTAATTTTTCCTGGCCTTTTATATACATCCTGCAAAAATAATGACAGAAGGTGCTGTGAGAAATTAAATTATGTGCCATCAAGGGAAAAAGATGTATTGTCAAATAAATCATGAGCCCCTGAACTCTAAATGCATCCCAACTTCACAGCTGTCTATTGTGTGTGAGAGAGAGTATGCATTTCTTAAAAATCAACAAAATACGTCACTGTGAATCATGCAGTTAGAAGGAGACAAATCAAAGTGACGGCCCGATCAGTCATAAAACAGACATGAAATGAAGCTCAGAAGGCTGCTTTCTGTTCAGAGCAGCTGTGACAATCCACAGGATGAATGACCCTGTCCCAGATGACAATCCACAGCATGAATGACCCTGTCCCAGATGACAATCCACAGCATGAATGACCCTGTCCCAGGTGACAATCCACAGCATGAATGACCCTGTCCCAGGTGACAAT
>NW_006921904.1:2345732-2348285 GCF_000298275.1 Orycteropus afer afer
CACAGCATGAATGACCCTGTCCCAGGTGACAATCCACAGGATGAATGACCCTGTCCCAGGTGACAATCCACAGGATGAATGACCCTGTCCCAGGTGACAATCCACAGCATGAATGACCCTGTCCCGGGTGACGATCCACAGCATGAATGACCCTGTCCCGGGTGACAATTCACAGCATCAATGACCCTGTCCCAGGTGACAATTCACAGGATGAATGACCCTGTCCCAGGTGACGACCCACAGCATGAATGACCCTGTCCCAGGTGACGACCCACAGCATGAATGACCCTGTCCCAGGTGACAATCCAGCACAATGACCCTGTCCCAGATGACAATCTACAGCATGAATGACCCTGTCCTGGGTGACAATTCAACAATCCACCACATAAATGACCCTTTTCCAGGTGACAATCCACCACATGAATGATCCTGTTCCAGGTGATGATCCACCCTATTCTGGGTGATAAACACACTGGAAATACACAGTGATTACAACTGCACAACATGGAGAGTGTAATTAATGTCACAGAATTGTACACTTTAAAATGGTACATTTTATGGCATATGACCAGTCCCTGCAGAAGGATATTGTGGTAGTTCAGTTTCTGTGTCAACGTGGCTGGGCCTGGTTGAGTGGCTGGGCAGCTGGATGTAGTATTCCCCATGATGAGACTGGCAATCAACTCCTTGGTGGAATCTACTGTGAGCAGCTAAGTAGCTGCTTTAGGGATGTGGTCTGCTTCCTGTATATAAGGAGAAACCTTGGGAAACGGTAGCTAGCTTATAGAACACTTGAATCCTGCATGTAGCCATGTTGTTGTTCAGCCACCTGCCGTGCTCTGCAGATCCTGTGACTTACAATGGACTTGAATTAATGGCCTGCTATGTGGTTTGGTAACATCGGGGCTGTGCTATTTTCTTTGTCAACCTTGGACTTGTTAGCCTCAGCAGCCAGTGGCTGCCTGAGTGAAGAGATGCCTCTAGCTTCAGTGGGCCAGGAGTAGGAGGCAGAGCTGAAGGCCAAGGTCAAGGGGCTTTCACACAGCCCCTAGAGCCTGGCACTTTGAACTTGGACTTAAAGCCTCCGAAGTGTGAGAGAATAAACTCCTATTTGTTCAAGCCATCCCATTTGTGGTGTATTTCCTGTCAGAGTGGTACTAGGGAACCAGAACAGATATCATGGTTGGTAAAGGGGGGGGGGGTGTCAGTGGAAGGAGAAGACTCTCACCAAGATGGATTGACACAGTGGGTGTGTCAAGGGCCTCAGAGAAAGCAAGAGTTGTGAGGATGCTGCAGGCCCAGGCAGTGTTTCATTCTGTTGTGCATAGGGTCTCTATGAGCTAGAATCAACTTGACGTCTAACCCTAACCTAACAACAGCAACAGATATGTCACAATCTTAAAAAGTGAACTAGAAGCATGAAAGGAGATAAACATGAGGAAAACGAAGGGATAGGCTTTCTTTGTACAGCGAGATGGGGCAACAGGAAAGATGTGTACAGGAGAGGAGACAAGGGCAGCGGCAGGTCAGTGATAGTGTTCTCACCCTACAGGCAGGAGACGTGGACTCCATCCCTGGCCAGTGCACGTCATGCAAAGCCACCACGCATCTGTCAGTGGAGGCCGAGGTGCTGCTATGGAGCTGGGCCTCCAGAGCAGACACAGTAGGAAGAGAGGCCTGGCAACCCCTTGTAAAACCTCAGCCAGCGGAAAGCCCACGGATCCTAACAGTCTGATCTGCAACTGACCGCCGGATGGTGCAGGACTGGGCAGTGTAGGGTTCCACTGCGCATAGGGTCACCATGGGTCAGGGGCCTACTCAACTGCAGCTCACAACAATAGGCAGAAAGGTCCCACGGTGACAGCGGAGGGAAGCAGGCTTGCTCTAGTGGAAACAGGAGGCGAGATGCCAGGGAATTCCAGGAATGTGCCCCGGTCAGCAAGACTTGGTGGACAAACAGACAAGCCAGAGAGGGAGTGGAGGGGGGGACCACATTCTTGAGTCCACGGAGCCTGAGAAGCCGCCCAGGGCACGGCTGCAGTGGAACCAAGTCTATCTGAGCTGAGCTAAGACAAAATCAAGCTGGCTACCTTGCAGAGCAATTAGCATCAAAACCCAAACCAAACCCACTGCCATGCAGTCCATTGTGACTCACAGCAACCCCCACAGGGTTTCTAAGGCTATAAAACTTTACAGAAGCAGAAGGCCTCATCTTTCTCCCACAGAGTAGCTAATGGATTCAAACCACTGACCTTTTGGTTAGCAGCCAAATGCCTTAACCACTATACCACCGGAGCATCTGAATTAACAGCAAATCTACCAGTAAACTCAATCAGGGCCCCTTGCATGTAAGTTAAATACTTGCCCATCCACACTGCCTTGCCGCTTGTGCAGGACCTGGTCACTGCATGGGAGGGGACATCCAAGGAGGTGTGTGCAGCCCGTTCCAGCTGAGTTACCAGGAAGTTAACTGCTATGCTCTGGTAGCATAGTGGCTAAGACACTTGCCTGCTAACCAGACGGCTGGCGGTTCAAACCCACCAGCCACTCCTC
>NW_006921904.1:2348385-2349977 GCF_000298275.1 Orycteropus afer afer
GTAGTGATACTGCCTCGGAAACCCAAGGAGGGGTCGCTATGAGTCGGGGCCGACTCGATGGCACACAACAACAACAACAACAACAACAACCAGATTCGGTCACAGAAAGGGGCTGTGAGAACAAAGATGAAGAGCAGAGGAGAATGCTGTGCGTGGGAAAGTCCTGTGGGACGCTAAGAGGCAAGAAAGCAGACAGCGAGAGGGAAAGTAAAACCCAGAAGCAGGAGGAAAAGGAAAGAAAGAAATTCACACCAGGACACTGATATCCAAAGTGGCTGCTTTGGGGTTTTATGCAAATGGGAACGAGACACTCTGTGTGTCTGCCTGGTGGAACTGGCGCTGTTTGAATCTGGGGTCATATCACAGCTTTGCAGGGGCCAGCATGGCCACTGGTAAATTCCTTCTCATCCTGCGCTCCACGCCTCAATTATTCATCTTTAAGTTGAGGTGACTAGATAAGTCTTTCTCCAAACTGGCCTTTCAGAAGTACTGAAGGCACTTTTTAAAACTACAGATTCCTGAGTCCCGGTCTGGAGATGGTAGGCCAGGATCTTGGGAGGTGAGGTACAGTAATCTAAACATCAGCAGCCAGGCTAAGACAGACCAGGAAGAAAGGCCTGGCAGTCTACTTGCGACAAATCAGCCACTGGACTGTGGAGATCTCTCCAGGCCTTTCTCAGTCAAACATGCTTGGAGAGTCTATAACCCCAAATCCTATAGGCATCTCACATTACTGACCCCAAATAGCAAGCCGAGCCCCCAGGGCCTCTTCCCACCTTCCTAAGTAAATACACTTACAAGGACATGACCTTGTCCATGAATTCAATATCCGAGAAAGAACGAACCTGATTTATAAATGGGCCATCAAATGTGCTCAGGTGGCATAGTGCCTAAGGCATATGACTGCTAATCAGAAGGCTGGCAGTTCAAACCCACCAGCCACTCCTCAGAAAGAAAGTTGGGCAATCTACTTTCATAGTGAAACCTCGAAAACCCAAGGAGGGGTCAATATGAGTCAGATCCAACTCAACAGCAGTGTGAGAGAGAAAGAGAGAGAGAGAGAGAGTATTATCTTATCTTAGTTAACTGCACTTAATGTTCCCGAATAATCCAATGAAGTTAAAACCAAAAACCAAATTCACCACTGTGGAGTCGATCCCAACCATAGTGACCCCTGTCTACTGAAGTAGATTACCCAACCTTCCTTCTGAGGAGTGGCTGGTGGGTTTGAACCGCCAGCCTTCTGGTTAGCAGTCAAATGCCTTAGGCGCTACGTCACCAGAACTCCCCCAATGAAGTTAGGTCTATGAAAATGACATTTCCATAAACAGGTGTGACAATGTAAAGCTGAAGCAAACTGTCTAATATTATACAGCCTATAGGAGTTCTGGTAATGCAGTGGTTAAGACATTAGACTGCTAACCAAAAGGTTGGTGGTTCAAACCGACCATCGGGCTCTCTGGGACAGAGATGAGATCATCTGCTTTTACAAAGATGTATAGCTGGACAATGAATAAGGAAGACCGAAGAAGAGTTGATGCTTTTGAGTTGTGGTGCTGGCGAAGAATGCTGAAAGTACCATGGACTGCTAA
>NW_006921904.1:2350082-2358921 GCF_000298275.1 Orycteropus afer afer
CCCTGGAGAAGGATGTCATGCTTGGTAGGGTGGAGGGTTGACGAAAGAGGGGGAGGCCTTCAACGAGATGGATTGATACAGTGGCTGCGATGATGGGATCAAGTATAGCAGGGATTGTGGGGCTGGCGTGGGATCGGGCAGTGTTTCGTTCTGCTGTGCATGGGGTCTCTATGGGTCGGAAACAACTCGACGGCACTTAACAACAACAACAACATAGCCTTGGAAAGCCTATGGGGCAGTTCTATTTTGTCCTACAGGGTCGCTGTAGTTCAGAACTGACTCAGTGGCAGTGGGTTTTTGGGGTTTTATGCAGCCTATAAATGAAAGGGAGTCCCTGGGTGGCTGTTACAGATTGAATTGCATCCCCCCAAAATATGGTCTCTACTGAAGCAGGGGAAGAAGTCAGGAATAGGGGGAGGATGTGGAACATGTGACAAATGGCCTCCATGAACAACTGCCTCCTTTGCTATGAGACCAAAAAAGTGGATGGTGCCTGGCTACCATTACTGAACATTTTAATCAAAGATTCTAAGAAGCAGCCTCATCAAAATGAGGAAAATGCAGAACAGAATTTCCAATTCTCATGGACTCCAGGCTTACTGGAGCCATGGGGCCTGCAGGAAGCCCTGAAACTACTGCCCTGAGATCAACTTGAAATCTGCCCGGAGCACTGTGCTCTTTTAAGATCCAATTGACAACAGCAACTCAACAGATTGCACAGCAGCTTCATGGAGCAGGAAGTTTACGTTCATGGGGAGGAGCGACTCAGCAAAGAGGGTGAGCGTGGCTGCTCACTCGAAGGAGCAAATCACCGTCGCTAAACTGCACACGGGGCAACTTGCATCGGTCCATGTTTTGCTGGGCATGTTCTCAATAACAACAACAAAATAAATAAAACTCAGAAACATTCACCAGGAGTCGGGATCAACGCGGCAGCAACCGGTTCTGGTCATAAATTAAAGACTCGGGATGTAAAGCTGGCTCTTCTAGGCTCCAAGTGCACCTGCTCCATTTACACACCACCCGGAGGCTCCGCTCACACCTCACTGCGTTCTTTTAGCTTTCTTTTTTTTTTCATTGTGATTTAGGTGGAAGTATACGGAGAAAATTCATTTTCCACACGGCAGTTCACACACATTTTGTTTCAGGACAGGGATTACAATCCCCCCAATGCAACAGCTCTCTTCCTGCTTCCTCCCTGTGGTTACCCATTCCCTATGTACTTCTTTCCCAGGCATTCCTGCCCACTGAGCAATCTCCCTGCACTGGCACCCCATCTTAATCAACCAGTCCAAAGCACCAGAGTGCTCTAGAGGGCAGAGCTAAAAGCGCAATTGTCAGCTCGGTGCCTGCCTTTAAATCTCCCTTCAGCTGAGGTCAGCCACTCATCAGCTCCTGCCACGTTCAATTCCAGGGCCCATACCCGACCCTGTCCAGAGCCCCAAAAAGGAATTGGCCATTCTACAGTTATGGGACTTAGGGAACTGCCACAGCTGTAAATGACTCTTGTTCCTCTCCTGACTTCACTATAAAAAAACTTGGAAGCAAAGACCTGGACTTCAGCCCACATACTTCCATTCAGGTCCCACTCCTACTTGGTCTGCCTGGTTTGCCTGCCCACCCCTAACCCGTTACCTCTCATTTCTTGCTTACCTGAAGGCCTGCCAGGGGTCTACTTACCTAGCTCAGACCAATCCCTTTCCAGGGGAATGGATCTTGATCATACCCTCGTAACCTGTATTGTCCAGGGTCATGGCCACATGGAGACAATCACACAGAGTTGCTGTGATTGTTGTTGTTAGGTGCCGTCCAGTCGGCTCTGACTCTATGCACAACAGAATGAAACGATGCCTGGTCCTGCGCCAGCCTCACAGTCCTTGCTAAACCTGAGTCCCCTGTTGCAGCTACTGTGTCAATCCATCTCATGGAGGGTCTCCCCCTTTTTCACTGACCCTCCACTTTACCAAGCATGATATCTTTCTCCAGGGAATGGTCCCTTCTAACGACATGACCACAGTAGGTGAGATGAAGTCTGGTCATTCTCACTTCCAAGAACACTCCGGCTGCACTTCTTCCAGGACAGATGTTTGTTCTTCTGGCAATCTGTGGTATTTTCAGTATTCTTCACCAACATCATAATTCAAAGGTATCAACTCTTCTTAGGTCTCCTTTATTCATTGTTCAGCTTTCCATGCATATGAGGTAACTGAAAAGACCAGGGTTTGGGTTAGGTGCACCTTAGTCTTCAAAGAGACATCTTTGCTTCTGAACACTTTAAAGAGGTCTTTTGCAGCAGATTTGCCCAATGCAATACAATGTCTGCTTTCTTGACTGCTACTTCCATGGGGATTAATTGTAGATCCCAGGAAAACAAAATCCCTGACTACTCTAATCTTTTCTCCATTTATTGTAATATTGCTTATTGGTCCACTTGCAAGGATTTCTGTTTTCCTTATACTGAGGTGTTCCAAACTGCAGACTGTAGTATTTAATCTTCATCAGTAAGTTCCTGAAGTCATCCTCACTTTCAGCAAGCAAAGTTGTGTCATCTAGATATCACAGGTTAATGAGACTTCCTCCAATCCTGATGCCACATTCCTCTTCATATAGTCTAGGTTCTCAGATTATTTGCTCAGCACACAGATTGAATAAGTTTATGGATAACATTGCAAAGAATGGCAAGTCCAGAACACTTAATTGTGCTCATGAGGAACCTGTATTCAGACCAAGAGGCTGTTGTTTGAACAGAACAAGGTGATACTGCATGGTTTGAAATCAGGAAGGGTGTGCAATGTTATCCATAATTTGTTATTATCCACAAGACAAATGTTTTTGCATTGTCAATAAAGCAAGGTAAACATCTTTCTGGTACTCTTTGCTTTCATCCAAGATCCATCTGACATCAGTAATGATGCCTCTTGTTCCACATCCTCTGCTAAATCCAGCTTGCATTTCTGGAAGTTCCCTGCCAATATACTGCTGAAACTGTTTTTAGAATTATCTTCAGTAAAATTTTGCTTGCGTGTGATATGAATGATATTGTTCGATAGTTCCCATATTCTGTTGGATCACCTTTCTTTGGAATAGGCACATGTATCTTCCAGTCAGTTGGCCAGGTAGTTGTCTTCCAAATTTCTTGGCATAAATGTGTAAGTGCCTCCTGTGCTGCATCCATTCTTTGAAACCTCTCAATAGGCATTCTGTCAATTCCTGGGGCCTTGTTTCTTGCCAATTCCTTCACTGCAGCTTCTCTTCTTCCTTCAAAACCATTGGTTCCTGATCATAAGCTACCTCCTAAAATGATGGAACATTGACCAATTCTTTTTGGTGCCATGATTCTGTGTATTCCTTCCATCTTCTTTTGAAGCTTCCTGCACCATTCAATATTTTGCCCATAAAATCCTTCAGTATTGCAATTCGAGATTTGAAATTTGTCTTCAGTTCTTTCAGCTAGAATGTGCCAAGCATGTTCTTCCCTTCTGGTTTTCTAACTCCAGGTCTTTGCATATTTCATCATAACACTTTACTTTGTCTTCTCAAGCTGCCCTTTGAAATATTCTGTTCAGCTCTTTTATTTCACTTCTACTCACTTTAGCTACCTAGTCTCTGTTCAACAGCAAGTTTCAGAGTCTCTTCTGACATCTGTTGTGGTCTTTTCTTCTTTTGCTGTCTTTCTAACAACCTTTTGTTTTCTTCATGTATGATGTTCTGGATGTCATCCCACAACTTGTCTGGTTTTCGGTCACTGGTGTTCAATGCATCAAATGTAGTCTTCAGATGGTGTCTAAATTCAGGTAGAATATAATTAAGGTCCTATTTTGGCTCTCATTAACTTATTTTAAGTTTTCACCTTCAACTTGAACTTGCGTATGAGCAATTGATGGTCTGTTCCACAATCAGCTCCTGGTCTTGTTTTAATTGATGGTCTCTTTTCACAGATGTAGCCATCTGATTCCAGTGTAGTCCATCTGGTGAGGTCCACTTGGATAGCTGCTGTTTATGTCGTTGAAAAAAGGTATTTGCAAGCAGTAGGTTGTTGGTCTTGCAAAATTCTATTATGCAATCTCCAGCATCATTTGTATTACCAAGGCCATATTTTCCACTACTGGAAATTCTTCATTTCCAACTTTCTCATTCCAGTCACCAATAATCAATACATCTTGATTGTATGCGTGGTCAACTTCAGACTACAGAAGCTGGTCAAAATCTTCAATTTCTTCATCTTTGGCTTTAGTGGTTGGTGCCGTAAATTTGAATGTTGTTGCTGTTGTTAGGTGCCATCGTCTCTGACTCATAGTCAACTTCAGCAGAACAAAATACCACCTAGTCCTGAGCCAACCCAGTCCTGAGCCATCTCCATGATTCTAGCTATAACTGAGCCCATCATGCTGCCACTGTGTCAATCCATCTCACTAAGGCTTCCCCTCTTTCATCAACCCTCCACCTTACCAAGCATGACATTCTTCTCCAAGGAATGGTCCCTTCTGGAAACATGACCAAAGTATGTGAGACAAAGTCTGGCCATTCTCACCTCCAAGGAGCATTCTGGCTGCACTTCCTCCAGGACAGACCTGTTAGTTCTTTTAGCAGTGCACAGTACTTTCAGCATTCTTCACCAACACCACATCTCAAAAGCATCAACTCTTCTTCGGTCTTCCTTATTCATTGCCCAGCTCTCACATGCATATGAGGTGACTGAAAATACCATGGCTTGGGTCAGGCACACCTTAGTCCTCAAGGAGACATCTTTGCTCTTCAGCACCTTAAAGAGGTCCTTTGCAGCCAATTTGCCCAGTGCTATACATAGTCTGATGTCCTGACTGCTGCTTCCATTGGCGTCGATTGAAGAATAAAGCAATGTGAAGTCTTTGACAATTTTAGTCTTTTCTCCATTTATTGTAATGCTGTTTATAGGTCCAGTGGGGAGGATTTTTATTTTCTTTATATTGAGATTTAATCCATACTGGAGACTGTATTCTTCAATCTTCATCAGTAAATATTGCAAGTCATCCTCACTTTCAGCAAACAAAGTTGTATCATCAGCATATCTCAGGTTGTTGGTGTTTCTTCCTCTAATCCTGATGCCACGTTCTTCTTCATATAGTCCAGCCTCTCAGATTATTTGCTCAGCATACAGATTGAATAAGTATGGTGAAAGGATACAACCCTGGCACACTCTCTTTTTGATTTTAAACCATGCAGTGTTCCCTTTTTTCTGTTTCAACGGCAGTCTCCTGGTCTATGTACAGGTTCCTCATGAGTACAATTAAGTGTTCCAGAATTCCCATTCCTCTCAATGTTATCCACAATTTGTTATGATCCACACAATCACAAATGCTTTTGCATAGTCAATAAAACACAAGTAAACATCTTTCTAGTATTCTTTACTTTCAGCCAAGATCCATCTGACATCAGCAATGATATCTCTCATTCCACATCCTCTTCTGAAACCAGCTTGTATTTCTGGAAGTTCTCTGCCAATATACTGCTGCAACTGTTTTTGAATTATCTTCAGTAAGATTTTCCTTCCATGCGACATTAATGATATTTCCACATTCTGTAGAATCGCCTTCTTTGGAATGAGTACAAATATGGATCTCTTCCAGTCAGTTGGCCAGATAGCTGCCTTCCAAATCTCTTGGCATAACCAAGTCAGTACCTCCAGGAGGCCATCCATTTTTTGAAACATCTCAATGGGTAAATTTGAATAACAGTAGCATTAACTGGTCTTCCTTATAGGTGTATGCATGTTATCCTATCACCAGCAGCACTGTATTTCAGGATAGATCTTGAAACATTCTTTTTGACTATGTATGCAATGCCATTCCTCTTCGATTTGTCATTCCCGGTATAGCAGACCATATGATTGTATGATTCAAAACCGCCAAAACCAGCCCATTTAAGCTCACTAATGCCTAGGATATTAATCTTTATGCATTCTACTTCACTTTTGACCACTCCCAATTTTCCTAGACTCATGACAAAGAGAAGCAGTGTCCAATTTGTTTCAAAAGTTGAAAGCATGAAATACACCTAGCACTGCAAAAATCATTTTGTCATCCTAAGTGTACCATTTATCTTAAGATCAAGATTAAATGGTCCTTCAGCAGCAGACAACAGTGGCACTGCTCAAGAGAGCAAATCCAGGGTCTCACTGTTTATGAACATGCCTCTCCATCTATGAACACAATTGTCATGAATACGTGTTGAGCAGCTTCCCTACACAGCCTTTCCCTTCATGTCAGTGGCATCTTATCCAGTAGTAGTCCTCAGAAAACCTCACCACTTTTATTCCTTCTTCAATGCCAAAATCCTCAAGAAACCACATAAAACCCACAATAAAATGTGGTCTCTTGTCACATTTCCATTGACAACAAGGTTTAGGTGGTAGAACAGTGATGACCCTCTTGGTCACTGGTCCCCATGAAAGGCAGCTCTGGGACAGGAAACTCAAAGCTGAGAAGTATACTCTCACTCAGTGAAGCTGCCCTGACAAGCACAGGATGAGAAACGCTTTCCAACAGAGTTTAAAAACAAAGAGTTTGTGGTATATACAGTTGATGTCTTTCTATCTAATACTGGCAAGGACGGAGGAGAACCGAGGCCCCAGTCACTTCAGTGCATAGAAAGCTATGACTCCCTGATCCTCTGTGATCCAACTTCAAACCCTGTACAAATACCATTAGATTACTCCAAGCCCACAGTCCATGGCTTCATTCCAGTTGACATTGCTTGGCAGGGTTCCCCCAAGGCCAGAGATGGTGTCACCTTATCCCAGGTAGCAAATCCCCTTCTGATCCTTTCCTATGGGTCTGATTACCCAATGAGAGAGAGTGAATGAGTAAATAGGAGTGAATACAAGAAAGAGTACACCTTCCTATGAGCATGAGATAACTGGCAGCTACCTCAACAGTCTAAACCAAAACTCTCTGCTGTCGAGTCAGATCCAACTGATAGCAACCCCTCCTTGGGTTTTGGAAGCGGTATCACAATGGTAGATTGCCCAACAATTCCCCAGACCCCTAGAGCATTCCAACTGGGAGTGCACCTGAGATGAGAACCAATGTTTTTTTGGTGGTTGTGAATTCTTCAGGGTCTCCCATCTCAGCCCCTCAGCCCACAACCTCTGAGGTCCATCAGCAGGGTCTGAAGATGGAGGCAAGTAGAGCCCTTCACCCTGGGAGGTGATCCTATGCACTCAGATGGAGCACATGTGAATGTGCATGCATGGGGACACACTCCCACTGTAACAGAAAAGTCCTCACACCTCAAAGCTGTACAGCTGGCTTAGGTGGACAAGGGTTTCAAAGTACAAGACTTCCTCTAGCTATGTTGTTGTTGTTAGGTGCCACTGAGTCAGTTCTGACTCATAGCTATCTAACACTGCCTAGTCCTGCACCATCCTCACAATCCTTACTATGCCTGAGCCCATCATTGCAGCCACTGTGTCGATCCATCTCATTGAGGGGCTTCCCCTTTTTTGCTGACCCTCTACTTTACAAAGCTTACTCTCCGACTCCAGGGACTGGTCTCTTCTGACAACATGATCAAAATATGTGAGATGAAGTCTGGGTATTCTCACTACCAAGGAGATTTCCAGCTGTATTTCTTCCAAGAGAGATTTGTTCATTCTTCTGGCAGTCCATCGTATTTTCAATATTGTTCACTAACACTGAGATTCAAAGCCCTCAATTCTTCTACTTTCTTCCTTATTCACTGTCCAGCTTTCACATCATATGGGGCAATTGAAAATAGTGTGGCTTGGATCGGGAGCAACTTAGCCTTCAAAGTGACATCTTTGCTCTTCAACACTTGAAAAAGGTCTTTTGCAGCAGATTTTGCCCGATGCCATACATCATCTGATTTCTTAACTACTGGTTTTGTGGGAGTTGATTGTGGATCTAAGTAAAATGAAATCTTTGACAATTTCAGTCTGTTCTCCATTTATCATGATGTTGCTTATTAGTCCAGTTGTGAGGATTTTTGTTTTCTATATGTTGAGTTGTAATCCAACATAATTGTAGTCTTTAATCTTCATCAAAGTGCTTCAAGTCCTCTTCATTTTCAACAGCAAGGTTGTGTCATCTGCATATTGCAGGCTGTTAATGAGTCAGTCTGTCTCCTATCCAGATGCTGTGCCCTTCTTCAGACAGTCCAGCTCTACCTCCAGCAGTAGAGGTATTTTTATTTCAAATAATAAATACTTTCAAATATCTCCTGCTGCATTTTTTGCCTGCTAACCAGATGGCTGGCGGTTCAAACCCACCAGCCACTCCTCGGAAGGAAGGTTGGGCAATCCTACTTCTGTAGTGATACTGCCTCGGAAACTCAAGGAGGGGTCGCTATGAGTCGGGTTTGACTCGATGGCACACAACAACAACAACAACAAAAATAATCTTACATCAAGACCATAAAGAAACCAATCAAAACTCCAAACTCACTGCTGCTGAGTCAATTCCAACTCATAGTGACCCCTCCTTGGGTTTCCGAGGCAGTAAATCTTTACAGAAATAGACTGTCCAGTCTTCCTTCTGCAAAGTGGCTGGTGGGTTTGAACCTCCAACCTCCTGATTAGCAGTCAAATGTCTTAGGCACTACACCACCAGTTTCTTCCATAAACAAACAGTTATACAAAAATTCATGTAACATTTTTCAGTGGTAAATTGCTATTCTGAAAGATAACCAGAGGGAAAGGAGGTGACCTGAATCCACTATTGCCTGTGGACCATAGACCTGCAGTGGGCTGTCTCTTGAGGTTCTTGTTACTTTGTGAGGAGATGGGAAGCACCAATCTTTACAACAAATGCAGAAACTGAAGATCAGAATGACTCACTTGGCT
>NW_006921904.1:2359021-2360865 GCF_000298275.1 Orycteropus afer afer
AACCTTCCTTCCGAGGAGTGGCTGGTGGGTTTGAACCGCCAGCTGTCTGGTTAGCAGGCAAGTGTCTTAGCCACTATGCTACCAGAGCTCCCATGTTAGTCCACCATATTCCAGAACCCCCACTCCCCCATCACCATCCCCACCCCACACACACGGACTTGCCAGGCTCTAGGAACATTTATTTTTACTGAAGCTCAGTCAAAAACCCAGCTGAGAGAGCTTAGGGTCTACCATAACACAGAATAAGGATAAAGAGGTTGGAAAACTGAGCAAAGGGAAAATAAAGCAAAAGATTGCTCATTTCTAAGGAGGCAAGAGTGGTTCACTACCTGGATTCTCCCCTTCCATGCAGGCGACCAGGGTGTGATTGCCAGCCATACACCTCACACAGAGGCTTTGGGTTGCTATGCTGTTTAACAGGTCTCAGTGGAGCTTCAAGGCCAAGACTAGGAAGAAAGGCCTGGTGATCTACTTTTGAAAATCAGCCGGTGAGAATCCTCAAGGTCCAGTCCACAGCTGACCATGGGGATGGCACAGGTCAGACAGCATTCAGTTCCATTGTGGAAGTTGTCTCCAAGAGTCCAAGCTGAGCTGACTGTCATCAATACCAGGATCCAAACCATGACTATAAGCTGCATTTGGCAAGAAGTCTCCAAGAGTCCAGGCCAACCTGACAGTCACCAATAATAGGATCCAAGTCAAGTTGTAATAAGACAGTCACCAACACATAAATCAGACTTTGAAAGAGTTGAAAAGGCAAATAGATGACTCCACAGTCATAGTGGGAGACTTTAATACCCGACTTTCAACAAAAGATAAAACAACCGGAAAGAAACTCAACAAAGATGCAGAAGAGCTAAACAACACAATCTACCAATTTGACCTTATAGACATCCACAGAGCACTTCACCCAACAACAGGACGATATACATTCTTTTCCATTGTACAAGGAACATTATCCATGATAGACCATATGTTAGGCCATAAAGCAAGCCTTCATAAATTTAAAAACATTGAAATACTGCAAAACATCTTCTCAGACCATAATGCTATCAAACTAGAAATCAACAATAGGAAGATCAACAGAAAAAGAGTAAACACATAGAAATTGAATAACACCCTCCTTAAGAAAGACTGGGTAAAAGAATAAAAATTGAAATTCAAAAATTTCTTGAATCAAATGAGAATGAAAACACAACATACCAAAATCTTTGGGACACAGCAGAAGCAGTGATCAGATGCCAATTTATAGCAATCAATGCACACATCAAAAAAGAAGAGCCAAAATCAACACTTTAAACCAACATCTCCAACAATTAGAGAAAGAACAGGAAGAAAAGCCTACAATCATCAGAAGAAAGGAAATAATATTCACGCAGAAATCAGTGAAACACAAAATAGAAACACAATAGAAAAAATCAACAAGACCAGAAGTTGGTTTTTAGAAAAGATTAGTAAAATTGACAAACCACTGGCAAATTTAACAAAGGAAAAAGGAGAGAATACAAATAACATGAATAAGAAACAAAATGGGTGACATCACAACAGAACCAACTGAAATAAAAAGGATAATATCAGGTTACTATGAAGAACTGTACTCCAACAAATTTGAAAATCTGGAAGAAATGGACAGATTTCTAGAAACACACCACTTACCTAAACTAACACAGGCTGATATGGAAAACTTGAACACATCCATAACAAATGAAGAAATTGAACAGGTCATCAAAAAATTACCAACAAAAAAACAGTCATAGCCCAGATGGTTTCACTGGAGAATTCAACCAAACATTCAGAGAAGAACCAACACCATTCCTCCTCAAACTATTCCAAAACATAGAAAA
>NW_006921904.1:2365649-2372516 GCF_000298275.1 Orycteropus afer afer
TGGAAACAAACTAGGTGTGCATCAACTGAGGAATGGATAAACAAACTGTGGTACATACATATAATGGAATACTATGCAACCCTACAGAACAATGTAGAATCTGCAGAAAACTGCATAATGTGGATGAACTTGGATGACCTTACGCTGAGTGAAATAAGTCAATCACAGAAGGACAAATCGTGCTTTAGTCCCTTATTTTAAAAGTCAAGGAAAGGTTTATCTATGGAACGAAATCTTCTTTGTTGGTTACCAGGGGTGGGAGGGGAGGGGAGGGAACATTGTTCAGATAGATAGAGATAAGTATTGATTTGGGTGAAGAGAAGGGCAATGTACCAAATGTGGGTGGTCAACATGGTAGCACTGAGGAAGAGGAAGACATAGAGAGGTGCATGGGAGGTACAGACAACAAAGATGAACCCTTTTGCACATACAGTACTGCATTGTCAGTGAAGGCAAACATGGATATATGGGGGGGATAAATGGGTGGACAGGCTGAACAATTAGGTATGTCTATGAAGTGAGGAGTGTACCCAAGACCACATATAGGGTTGGCAGACAATGGTCCTGGAAGTGTATTTGTATGATCTGAATTCCCAGGTGTATAGTAGAGCTGACAATGGACAAGGTTGTAGTAACTTCTTGGTCACAGCCAGCTACCCAGAGGGACTGGGTAATTGAACCTGTGGGCTCGGGACCATAGTCACAGGGGACATCAAGCTCAATTGGCATAACATACTACACAAAACATTGTTCCACCTCCTACTTTGGGAAGTAGCGACTGGGATCTTAAAAGCTTGCAAGCAGCCATCTAGATGCAATGATGGGTCTCTCCTCATCCAGAGCAACGACAAATGAAGAAAACCAAATATTCATGGAAACAATTAGTCCTAGCAACCAGTACACCATGCAATCCACAGCCTATATGACTATGAGACCAGAAGAACTAGATGGTGCTCACCTACCACTGTCAAACACTCAGAGGAGGATCTATGTAGTAGTAGGTCCTGGATGGAGAGGGAGAATAATGCGGAACAAAACTCAAAATCATTTGGAAAAAAAAAAGGGGAGGGGGACCAGGTTTGCTGTTCTGATAGAGCCTGGTGGAACCACTGAGACTATGGCCCCTAGCTTCCATCCAAACAAAAGACAGGCATATGAGTTGAACATTTACCTGAGATAGTTAACAGTCCTTACAGAGAACAAGCATGGGAGAAATAAGGGCCATTTATGCACAGGGAGACAGTTCAGGGGGCAGGAGTGCATGGAGGAATGGACGCAGGGAAGAGGTAACTATCAGGAGGAAGTGGGAGGTGAGCTGCTGCATTTTGGTAAATTGTAGTCAATGTCATCAAACAATGTATATGGAACTGCTGTATGGAAAGTGAATTTGCTCTGCAAATTTTCACCCAAATCACAATTTAAAAAAAAAAAAAGAAGAAACAAGCAATGAAAGAAAGCAAGACTCCAACACAGATGAATATCACAGTTGGCCACCTTAAGGTTATGGGGAACGAGCATCATGAACCAAACACTAGTACCACCATGACTTGTTACACATGAATCTCTGGGGGCGTTTTCAGTACTTTTCATTACTGGCCAGAAAGAAGCTATAAAATAGGAAGAACAAGAGAAACGGTGATGAGAAAAGTTTAGGTGAGAACAAAGCCTCTCCTTCCTCCACACACCACTGAGGACTCGCATGGGTTTCCTGAAAGGCGCCATCTCTACCCAACAGGGTGGTCTGCTCTTGGTTCCCTTTGTGCACACGCATGTGCTGTACCAGAGGCAGAAGCAAACCTAACAACATTCTCTAATTAAACAAGGGAGACAAAGCACTCCCTTAGCACGGGCTCTAAACCACGCTCCAATGGAAAACATATGTCTCTCCTGATCATTTCACCTGAGATTTCCAGGACCATATGAACCCTCCAAACAAGAAAGACAAAGCCGTGAAAAACAACGCAGGTACCAAGAACAAAAGAATATATAATCAGGAAAGATCCCAGTTAGTCATTAAGCTCTCTGAATGAGCCACACACTCAAAGGCTGGAAATTAAATATGAACAACAGAAGAAAATGCCTCAGTTCAACCCCAAACATAGTTGGCACCATGAACCTGGGACAAAATAGGATCTACTTTTCAATAACAAGCTTACATTGCAATCAGATGAGAAGAGAATCGGAGGTAAAACTGCTTGTAAATAATGACATAGAGAAATGGCTTCGGTTTGTCTCTTCAAAGTAAAGCAGAATCCAATTATGCAGTCAGCTACAAGTGAACTTCAAATTAACACGTGGCCATTCTGATAAATGAGAATGTGGGTTCTTTGGCAAAAGGCGTTTGTTTTCAAAAGCTTGGCGGAGTCACAACAGTGAGTCAAGGCACCACCACGTGCACAGTGGTGACACTCTGTATCGACACAGCACTGAAAACAAATCCCAGTGTCTTTGGCAGCCTGTAACTAAAAGCAGGTCAGTCCAGGTCTCTCGCGGGGGGTTATCCCACAGCGCTCATCTTGATTGCTAATATATTACTTGCTTGTTCCCTTGTTCACCCTCTGTACTCCCCACTCTGAACGGCAAGAAAAAGGACCGACCACTCTTTTGTTCTCGAAGGTCACCCCAGCAAGAGGTCAACGCCTGGCCTATTTCTCTGTTGCTGTTAGTCGTGATCAAGTTGCTCCAACATACACAGACCTTATGTCCAACAGAACGAAATGCTACCCAGTCCTGCACTACAGTCAAGATCGCTGTGATGTTTCAGGCCATTGTTTTAGCTACTGTGCCAATTCAAGTTTTTGGGTTGTTACTCACTTAGCGTTTGCAAGATGATTCGGTTCATGTCATCACTTATAGATGTAATTAATGTATTTACCCATTATGAATTCCCTCAGCACACTACCATAACAGCAACAGCTTGACCAACCTGAAAAAATGGACAGGGGCATTAAAATTTCTACACAATTTTTGAAGACCTTTGGGAAGCAATTGATAACATAACTGGCCCGTGGATCTTGGCTTTCATTCATTTTCATTCCTCCTTTTAGGGAAGACGTGGATTCCAATAAGCTTTTAGAAATCGGTCTGGTGCTCCTCATCCGCCACCATGGTAAAGACATGTTATAAAGGTGTGGTTGGTCAGGTCAAAGAGGCTGAGGCCTTGGGCAACTCAGTCATCCTCATCACCAGCAGACGTATCTCCTAAGCATAAATCTAAGCAGCCATACTCACTATGGGAACCACACACACACACAGAACGTGTTTGGATTTCTTCTGAGACAACTGGGAATCTGTCTAACTAAAAGCCAAAGATCATTAGGTTTTCTAGGTTTGAAAGCTTAGGATCATGGTCTCATGGGACAACTCAGTCAATTGGCAGAACATAGCTTGCAAAGTTCATGTCCTGCAACCTTGTGAAGTGAGTACATCTGGGGTCTTTAAAGCTTGTCAGTGGCCAGCACTATTGGGCTCTAGTCATCAGAAGCAGAAGAGTGAGAAGGTAATCAACATCCCAGAGCAGAAACAAGTCTACAAGGCTGATAGCCTACGTGAGCCTTGGCCTCATCTCCCTTGAGACCAGAAGAGCTTAGATGGTGCCCAGGAACCACCACTGACCAATCTGACAGGGGACACAATAGATGGTACTGGTTAGACTGGGCGAAAACTCCAGACCAAAACCCAAATTCTTAAGTGACCAGACTAACCAGACACCTGAGACCAGAGGATCCCTGAGACTACTGCCTGGAGATGTTCTTTAAACCTTGAACCAAAACTACTCCCTGAAATCACCTTTTAGCAGAAAAGCAGAGTGGCATAAAAAATGTGAAGGTCCTAAGCCATTAGGTCAGTGCCCTACTAGAAAACCATCTGTAGGAGTCTAAAAGGTCAACACTTAATCAAAAGCAAAGATGAGACAATAAGGGAGAAGGGAAACTAGAGGACTAGAAATAGAACAACCAGTACACAATTAAAGAGACTGTTGGCTCAATGTGAAAAATGGAACTAATGTCACTGATCAATATGTGTGGAAACTGTCAAACAGGAATTTAACTTGCTGTGTTTACAATTCACCAAAACCACAATAAAGTATTATTTTTAAAAAATCCAAAAGTTATCATTTACATTTGGGGGATTGTGTTCCAAGAATGTTTCTAGTGCTTAAGGCACTTGACTGCTAAACAGAAGGCTGATGGTTCAAACTCACCAGCCACTCCTCGGAAGGAAGGTTGGGCAATCTGCTTCTGTAGTGATACTGCCTCGGAAACCCAAGGAGGGGTCACTATGAGTCGGGTCCGACTCGATGGCACATAACAACAACAACAATGCTTTTGTAGGCCAAACCAAACTCACGGCCATCAAGTCAGCTCCAACTCATAGCAGCCCCTCCTTGGGTTTCTGAGACGGTATCTCTACAGAAGTAGATTGCCCAGCCTTCCTTCCAAGGAGAGGCTTGTGGGTTTGAACCTCCAGCCTTCTGGTTAGCAAATGCCTTAGGCACTATGCTACCAGAGCTCCCACAGCAAACATTTAATTAATGATGATGGGCACAAGAGCCTTAAGACATACACCTGTCTGCACCAGGTAAACCCACACACCAGAGATTCCATGGCCACCATCAGAGCTAAAAGCCAGCGAGCACACGCCTAGAATTCAGTGTCTTTCATTGCATTTAGCTGTATGCAGTGATATGAATCCAAATGAAAAAGTTTCCAGATTTCCATTGTGATAAATTAAACCTAGTATTCATTAATGTTAGCGAATTAAAGAAAAAGCAATTTTTAAATCCTAATGCTTATATCCATTTAATATTATAAAATCTATTCTAATAATTAAACTTAGTCCTTGAGACAAAAGGGAATTCTTACTGTTAAATATCTTTCTACAATTTATATATCTGTTATAAGAGCAAGGAGCTCTGATGGGGTAGTGCCAAAGGCATTTGCTAACCAGAAGGTTGGTGGTTCAAACCCACCGCCGCGGAAGGAAGATGGGGTGGGGAGATCCACTTCTGTAAAGATTTACTCCTTTGGACATCCAATGGGGGTCACTATGAGTCAGAATCGACTGAATGGCAGTGAGTTTTGTTGTTGTCATAAGAAGTTAATTTTCATAAATCATCATAATAAACTGGTTCAAAATCTCTCACTAAAATGTATGGTATCATGGATGATACAACAATGCAAGCTATTGCTTTTAATTTATGCAGAAGGTATTTGGAAGTTAAATTTCAAAAGGTATTTACCAAAAAGACATACACTCATTCCTAAAAAGATGAAAAATGTTTCTATAATGTAAACAACGCTCCAAGATACACCCATTCAGGTTTCAGGAACTCAATGGCCAGAGAAGTATCATGTACTGTCTTTTAGTTTATAAGCTGTTTCTTCCACACCAACTAGGATTTGGATTTTATGGAACTCACAAGCCCTAGACAGAAGCCACAAGGCCTTCTATTTCTGACTCACAGAAATTCCCCTCTCAGGGTACAAATGACGTGTAAGCTGCCTGCAGCTGCAACCTTCTACAGCAGGCCCGCCACTGTCAGGTGCCATCGAGCTATTCCAACACAAAGCTACTACCCTATACACAACTAACAATAACGTTCTTTTGTGTCCTCTCAGTACGGACACCATCATCAAAACCAGGCCAACAACTGACCACCACCCACGATATGGCAAAAGGGTCCCTTAAAGATGTCATTTTTGCAAATACTACATTCCCCCAGGATCACATCCCAAACTGCACATATTTTATGTATCACTACATTCCACAAAAGGAGCTCTGGTGGCATAGTGCCTAAGGCATTTCACTACTAACCAGAAGGCCGGCGGATCAAACCCACCAGCCACTTCACAGAAAGAAGACTGGGTAATCTACTTCCGTAAAGAGTTACTGCCTTGGAAACCCAAAGGGGGTCATTATGAGTTGGAATCGACTCAATGGCAGTGAGTTTGGTTTTTGGTTTTATATAGAGATAGATATACTTCAATAAATATGTGTTAAGTGCTACTGTGTATCCTGTTTATGCTTCTCAACTGCAGTTATTTGTTAGAATTTAAATGAGTACCCAGTACATGAGGAGGAGTTCTGGTGGTGTAGTGGTTAAAAGCATTTGGCTGCTAACCAAAAGGTTGGTGGTTCGAAGCCAAGAGAAGCTCCATGGAAGATGAAGCAATCTGTTTCTGTAAAGATGAATGGTCTTGGAAGCCCAGTGGGGGTGGCTATGAGTCAGAATCGAGTTGATAGCGAGTTAGGTTTTTCTGGTTTTAGTACATAAGAGCTGCTCAATCTATTATGCTTGGGAAAGGAGAGAGTCAGCAAAAAAGGGGAAGACTCAACAAGGTGGACGACATGTTGGCTGCAATGATGGGCCCAAGCATAGCAACAACTGTGAGGATGGCATGGGACCAGGCAGTGTTTCATTCTGTTGTTGTATAGGGTCACTATGAGCAGAACCAACTCAACAGCTCCCAGCAACAATATGTGTTAGTTTTCTTTCACTTCTTCCATCCTGATCTTCCTGTCTCCTCCCCATCCTCCACACCTACTCACTCTCTGCCTACGGGATTCCTCCTGGTGCTTGTGGTCTCTGTTTGGCACTCCCAGCCTAACCCCACATTATAATTACAGGCTTATTAGTCTGTTTCTCTCAGCAGGGATCAAAACGTGTCTTAGTCATCACTGTATTCCCAGCAGCTAGTAACAATGACACACCTCAGTTATTTGTACTCATTTGGATCAATCAGGCAGCTTAAAAATATTCAGACAGTGGGGAAGAGAATGTTTGTTTAATAAATGGTGCTGGCAAAACTGGAGATCCATTTGCAGAAAAATGAAACAAGATCTGTACCTCACACCACACACAAA
>NW_006921904.1:2374065-2388656 GCF_000298275.1 Orycteropus afer afer
AACAACGGGGGATTAAAAAAAAAATGGAAAATGAAGCTGAGGTATAGTTTATACTCAGATAGCATAACCATAAAATTATGCAAAATCACTAAAGATGGGTCAAAAATTGGCTTTGAGCTTCACAGTCTCTACAGCAGAGAGGCAGAACGAATGAGCTTCAAGCCCTGAGCTGGTCAGAACAGTCCTTGGGTCCACCACCAGCACTTCCTGGTGTGAAGGTCCCACGGGGCAGTAGTGGCTCAGTGGTAGAATCCTCACCCTCCATGCGGGAGACCTGAGTTCAATTCCTGGCCGGAGTACGTCATGCAAAGTGACCACCCATCCGTAGAGGATTGCACGTTGCTGTGATCCTGAACAGGTTTCAGTGGACCTTCCAGACTAAGACAGACTAGGAAGAAAGGCCTGGTGATCAACTTCTTAAATCAGCCAGGGGAGACCCCGTGGTCACAGCATGGGGTCACCATGTTGGGAGCTGACTATAAGGTCCCAACGTCTGAGGGAAGAGCTGGGCATGAGAACTTATAAAGGAGTTATTGTGTCATACGGAGGTTCACGAGGCCACTGCTGCAGAAACACAAGCTAAATGCTGAACATAAAAACTTGCCCTAACTATTTTCAGTTGAACTGCACCTCCTCTATTTGGCAAGGCTTAAACTCAGCACACCTTGTGCAAGCAATCTGACTTTCCTCTCCTCCAGCTCAGCTCACAAGCCTTTCTAACACCTACAATGCTGCAGAGACCCTCAGCTCCTGTCACGAATCCAAGACAAAGAATATAGTAGAGTGGTAGTTGAGTGGTTAAAGGGTTCAGCTGTGAATCCACCAGCCACTCCACAAAAGAAAGACGAGGCAGTCAGCTTCTGTAAAGATTACAGCCTTGGAAACCCTCTGGGGGGCAGTTCTGTTCTGTTCTGTCCTGCAGGGTCACTGTGAGTCCTAAATGATGCAATGGCAATGAGTTTGGGGCTGGTTTTTTCCAGTTTTGGGCTCCCAAGACATGTGGCATGAGTCAGGAGAGTCCCCCCATTCTGACCACACTGAGGGGTTCATTCCCCACATATTCCTGGTATTGTCCTACATGGAAAGCTCTTGCCATTTCTCTTGTTGTTAAACTACGCCTATGTTGAACCCCAAAACTACCGCCTGTTGATAATCTTTAGACCTTCAACCAAAACTGTCCCGTGAGATCTCTAAACCAAACAATGTTGTTATATACCATCTGAGAGTTCTACTTCATATGTACAACAGAACAAAACACTGCCCAGCCTGCACCTTCCTCACAATCTTTGCTATGTCTGAGCTCACTGTTGCAGCCACTCTGTCAATCTACCTTGTTGAGCATCTTCCCCTTTTCCAATGATCCTCTACCAAGCATGATGTCCTTCTCCAAGGACTGATCCCTCCTGATAATACATCCAAAGTATGTGAGACAAAGTCCCGCCATCCTCACTTCTAAGAAGCATTCTGGCTACACTTCTTCCAAGACGTGTTCATTCTTCTGGCACTCCCTGGTATATTCATATCCTTCACCAACACCATCATTCACAGGCATCAGTTCTTCAGTCTTCCATATTCATTGTCCAGCTTTCACATGCATATGAGGCAACTGAAAATAGGTTCTTAGGTTGCCCAACCTTCCTTCCGAGGAGCGACTGATGGGTTTGAACCGCCAGCCTTCTGGTTAGCAGTCAGATGTCTTAGGCACTATGCCACCGAACTCCCAAATTTAAAATAGGTTGATAGATTGACTTAATAGGAAAACACTGTCAGTCCCAAGCACTGTTTTCTTTTAAAGAACTGTTATTAGAGCCCACTCCAAATGACAGCATAGAACTGCCCTGTTCTGGTGACCTAGTGCCACTCTGACAGGAATATATACCACAAATGGGATGGCTTTAACAAACATGAGTTTATTCTTAAAACTTGGAGGCTTTAAGTCCATGTTCAAAGTACCATGCTCTAGGGACTGGGTGAAAGCCCCTCAACCTTGGGCTTCAGCTCTGCCTTCTACTCCCGGCCCACTGAAGCTAGAGGCTTTTCTTCACTCAGACAGCTTCTGGCTGATGAGACTGACAAGCCCAAGGTTGAAAAGTAATTGACAAGTAAAAAGGCACAGTCCTGATGTTACCAAACCACACGGCAGGCCATTAATTCAGGTCCATTGAAAGTCCCAAGGTTGGCAGAGCATGGCAGGCTACTGAATAATGGCATGGCTACATGCAGGGTTCAAGTGTGCCATAAGCTAGAGACCATTCCCCAAGGCTTCTTCTTATATACAGGAAGCAGACCACATCCCTAAGGCAGTTAAACTCAGCTGTTCACAGTAGATTCCACCATGGAGTTGATTACCAGTCTCATCATGGGGAATACTACATCCAGCTGCCCAGCCACTCCACCAGGCCCAGCCCAGTTGACACACAAACTTAACTACCACATGTCCCATTGAGTTTCCTAGGATGTCATCTTTATGGGAGCAGATAGATCTCTTCTCCCATGGAATCGCTGTTGGGTTCAAACTACCAACCTTTCAGATAACAGGTGATCACTTAACCACTGCACCACCAGGACTTCTTCAAAGCACTAGTAATGGGAGCCAGTTAACTATAGCACTTTGACAGGAAGCTTAGGGGACAGAGAGCTTATGTTAAAGGGTGAGGGACAATTTGTAAAAGGAGGTGCAAACTTGAAAAACGTACTCAACACCACTGAATTGTACATGTGGAAATTGTTGAACTGGTCTATGTTCTGCTGTGCATATTTTCAATGGCAACAACAAAAATAAATTACATTTTAAAAAATCACACTTATCAGTAAGTCCCACAAAACCGTCACCAACTACTCTAAAGCCTCTGATCTCTGTTTTGTCTTCACTCTGGGACTGTGGCATTCAATTTAGAAGAGTGATGTATTATTTCAGTCAATTCATCTGAACCACACGTGTCTCCTAAGACACAGGCTGGACTCCGGAAGGGAAGTGCGGATTCTGGGCTGCTGGGCCCAGCATCATGCTGGACATGGAGCCAGCTTGTCTACCACTGTGGACAACCCAGATGGAACTGAGCTAAAGCAGGGAAACCGGACAGATGAATGACTGCAGAGATCCCCACCGATGCAGATGCAGCCCCGCCCGACACAATTTCACCCCATGTTGGAATCAGGAGTCCCTAGGTGGCTCAGACGTTAAGCACTTGATTACTAGGCAAAAGGCTCATGCTTGACCCCACTCAAAGGCATGCTGGAATAAGGCCTGATGATTTGCTCTGCTCACACGGAGTGGCCATGAGTCAGAGTTAACTCCAATGACAATAGGCTGGAACCATTAAGTGCAAGTCTGTAACACTGAAAAAGTGCATACTAATTCATAGCTGACATAATTGGTTTCCGATTGTTCTTTCCAAGAGAGATTCATTCAAACAGAACAAGGGTATATTACGTGGCTTAAAATCAAGAAAGGTGTGTCTCAGGTCTATATCCTTTCACCTTATTTATTCTGAGCAATCTGCATGTTGAGCAAATAATCCGAGAAGTTGGACTATATGAAGAACAACGTGGCATCAGGATTGGAGGAAGACTCATTCACAGCCCGCAATACGCTGATGACACTACTTTCCTTGCTGAAAGCAAGGATGACTTGAAGCACTTATTGATGGAGATTGAAGACTACAGTCTGCAGTATGGATTATACCTCAACATAAAGAAAACAAAAATCCTCACAAGTGGACCAATAAACAACATCATGTCAAATGGAGAAGAGACTGAAGTTGTCAAAGACTTGCTATTACTTGGATCCATAATCAACATCCATGGAAGCAACGGTCAAGAAATCAAACCTCATATTGCATTGGGCAAATCTACTGCAAAAGATGTCTTTAGAAATGCAAATCAGAACAATGAGATACCATCTCACCCTAGCAATGATGGTAAGGTTCAACAAGAAGAAAATAACAAACACTGGTGGGGATGTGGAGAGATTGGGACTCTCATACACTGCTGGTGGGACTGTGAAGTTATACAACCACTGTGGAAAGCAGTATGGCAATTCCTTAGAAAATTGGTATTGGAGGTACCATTTGATCCAGCAGTACCATTACTAGGTATATATCCTAGAGAGGTGAGAGCCAGGATAGGAACAGATACATGCACGCTCATGTTCATCACAGCACTATTTACAATAGCAAAAAGATGGAAACAACCTACATGCCCATCGGCGCAAGAGTGGATGACCAAACTATGGTACATACACATACTGGAATGCTATGCAGCACTGAAAAATAATGTAGAATCTGCAGAACACCGCATAATATGGACGAACAAGGACATTATGCTGAGTGAAATAAGTTAATCACAGAAGAACAAATACAGTATTAGTTCGTTGTTGTGGAGGGTCAAAGGAAAGGCTTATATATGGAGGGAAACTTTGTTGGTTGCCAGGGGTGGGAGGGGAGGGGAGGGAACACTGCAAAAAAAATGCATTGACCCATGTCACTTTAGTTTTGTGTTATTTCACTGTATATAAATTATATTTAAATTTAAAAAAAAATAAAGAGAGACCTCTTTAAAATGGTGAAGAGCAAAGATGTCACCTTGAAGACTAAGGTGCACCTAACCCAGGCTATGGTATTTTCAACTGCCTCTTCATACATGCAAAAGACTGACAGCAAATAAAGAAAACGAAAGAAGTGATGCCTTTGAATGATGGTGTAGGTGAAGAATATTGAAAATACCATGGACTGCCAGAAAACCAATGCAATCTGCCTTGGAAGGAGACCAGCTGGAGTGCTGCTAAGAAGCAAGAATGCCTTCACGTCTCATAAGCTGGTGATGTTACCAGGAGGGACCAGTCCCTAAAGAAGGACAACATGCTTGGGAAAGCAGAGGACCAGCAAAAAAGAGGAAACCCCTCAATGAGGTGAAGTGACACAGTGGCTGCAACGGAGGGCTCAACAGTAACAATTGTGAGGATGGCGCAGGACAGGGCAGTGTTTCGTTCTGTTTAGGGTCATTGCTGTGCTCTGAACCCATCATTCCAGCCAACACATCAATCCATCTTGTTGACAGTCTTCCCCTTTTTCAGTGACCCTCTACTTTGTTGTTGTTGTGATTTGCCATCAAGTTGGACCCGACTCATAGCGACCCCTCCTTGGATTTCCAAGGCGGTATCACTACTAAGTAGATTGCCCAACCTTCCTTCCCAGGAGTGGCTGGTGGGTTTGAACTGCCAGCCTGGCGGTTAGCAGTCAAGTGCCTTAGGCATTATGCTCCCAGAGCTCCTACCCTCTCTACTTTACCAGCATGATATATCAAGCAGCTCTTACATACTAAAACCAAAAAACCAACCTCACTGCCATCAAGTCAATTCTGACTCATAGGGACCCCCATTGGGTTTCCAAGATTCAATCTTTACAGAAGCAGGCAGATTGCCTCATCTTTCTTCCACGGAGCAGCTGGTGGGTTCAAACCACTGACCTTTTGATTAGCAGTCAAATGCTTTACCCACTACACCACCAGAGCTCCTCCTTATGTACTAGGTACTCATTTAAATTCTAACAAATAACTGCAGTAGAGAAGCATAAATAGAATACACAGTAGCACTCAATCTTTCAATAGATTATTGAAATATATCTATCTATAGATAGCTAGATATGTGGTCCCTGGGTGATGCAAATGGTTTGCTCTCAGCTTCTAACCAAAAGGTTGGTGGTTCGAATCCACTCAGCAACACTTTGGAAGAAAGGTCTGAGTGTGGATTCCTCTCAGTGAGCTGGACGTACAGCTTCAGACTAACTTACTGGAACCTAACAATTGTTCTTTGGAATGATGGCGTAGAGACGAAACACTGAATTTGTGGAAAGAGGATATGGCTTCATGACTCAGTCTGTTATGGGTTACACTGTGTCCCAAAAAAACAGATATAATAAAGTGCTGATCCCTGCTACCTGTGATTATGACCATCTGGAAACAAGGTCTCTGAAGATGTTATCAGTTAAGATGGCATGAGGTCAGACTTGAGCAAGGTAGTTCCTAATCCAATATGACTTGTGCCCTTATAAAAGAGAAGAGACCCAGAGCCCAAGAGGGACACAGAGGGAAGAGGCCATGTGACAACAGAGGCAGAGACTGGAGTGAAGCAGTTACAAGCCAAAGAGCATCAACCACCCTCAGAAGTCAGAAGAGAAGTAAGGATCAGATCTTCCTCAGAGCTCTGCAGAAGGAACCAAGCCTGCCAACACCTTGATTTCAAACTTCTAGTCTCCGGAACAGTGAGGCAATAAATTTCTGTTGTTTTAAGCCGCCCACTTTGTGGTAATTTTCTACATGTTATGGATTGAATTGTTCTCCCCCCAAATGTATCAACTTCAGTAGGCCATGATTCCCAGTATTAGGTAATTGTCCTATGTGTTATAAATCCTAACCTCTGTGGCGTTAATGGGGAGCTCTGGTGGTGCAGTGCCTAAGGCATCTGACTGCTAACCAGAAGTCTGATGGTTCAAACCCACCAGCCACTCCTTGGAAGGCAGATTGGGCAATCTACTTCCGTAGAGCTACTACCTCAGAAACCTAAGGAGGGGTCGCTATGAGGCAAATCGACTCACTGCAGTGAGTTTGTTTTGGTTTTGGTTTTTAAGATGTTAATGAGGCAGGACTGGTTTGCATCTTGAGTCTATCTCTTTTGAGTCATAAAGGAAATTAAACAAGGGAGCAGAGAGAGATACCTCATTACCACCACCAAGAAGAGCTGGGAGCAGATCACATTCTTTGGACCCAAGGTCCCTGTGCACAGAAGCTCCTAGATCCAGGGAAAAGCCAAACCACACGGAGATCTCTAGGGAGCCAGGCCCACAGGTGTGGAAAGCAGACAAGGGCCTTTCCCCAGAGCCAAAAGAGAAAGCCTTCCCCCAGAACTGGTCCTCTGAATTCCTAAACGGTGAGAGAATAAATTTCTGTTTGTAAAAGCCACCCATCTGAGGTGTTTCTGTTACAGCAGCATTAGAGAACTAAGACGGTATGCCAGCCCCAGGAAACTAGGACACAGCCCCAGGACTTGTCATCTAGATCTGTCCTGTCTAACATGGCAGCCAATAGGGATGTGTGACTATTTAAATTAGGCTGAATGTAAACTAAGTATACAGCTCATGGATCACAGGAGGCACAGTGCAAATGCTCAGCAACCACACAGGGCTAGTGGCTACTGTACTGGTCGGTGCAGATATAAGACACTTCTATGGGTATACATATCCTACTGGACGGCTCTTGGCTAAGTCCTCTTTGATGAATTCAATTAACTTCCATGAGCCTGTCTCTTCTTGGATGCAGTGGGGAATACCTACCTGACTGGGTTAAGATTTAAACAAGATGCTAAATGTGCACTTACTTTATAATGATTTTAATGTTTACAATCGAAGGAGATACAAGCTGTTAAGCATTCAACAGCTAACTGAAAGGCTGGCAGTTCTAACCTACCCAGCTCCTCAAGAACAAGACCTACAATCTGCTTCCATAAAGAACACAGTCAAGAGGAATCTGGGGGCAGCTGTACTCTGTACAGCTCGTCGGGTGGGTGTGGGTCGGACCCACTTGGCAGCACACAACAACAACACAATTTGACTAAGACCAGAGTCTATGATGATCAATAATAGCTGCCGTCAAAGGGAGTTACTGTCAACCGGGATAAAGAAATTCTACCTCAGGCCATGTGAACAGGACACAGTCCAGGATGAGGGAATAGGTACACACTGGCCAGCCGGTCTCAGGAACACGATGTAAGGAGGAGAACAGATCAAGAGAAGAACATCCAGAAGGTTCTAGAAACCATACAGGAAAACACTGAGTGTAAGGAACCAGCATTTCTCTCCTAAGGAAGCCACAGCAGGAACAGAGAACAAAGGACTATCTAGGGGGCCAAGGGGGCACTGACCCTGGGCAGAAAGAGAAAACAGGTGGACTTAGCTGGACATAAGAACACTTACTAGTTGAGTTGTACAATGGCCATGGCTCCTTTATGGAGAAGAGAGCTCCCAATCCCGTAAGTGATCAAACCTGCTCCTTCCCAATCAGAGCTGGAGGAAACCAGATGTCCTGACCCCACCACTGGGGCCTCAGTTCCCATAGGGGTCTTACTCACCTAGTGCTACTATAACACAGATACCAAAGGGTGGTTTTAAAGGACAGAAATTTATCATTTCACAGTTCTGGAGGCTACAGGTCCAAATCCAGCGTCAACCAAGATAAAGAAATTCTACCTCAGGCCATGTGAACAGGACACGGTCCAGGATGAGGGAATAGGTACACACTGGCCAGCCGGTCTCAGGAACACGATGTAAGGAGGAGTACAGATCAAGAGAAGAACATCCAGAAGGTTCTAGAAACCATACAGGAAAACACTGAGTGTAAGGAACCAGCATTTCCTATTTCCTTCTGGAGGCTACAGGTCCAAATCCAGCGTCAACCATTTGGATCCTTCCTTATCAGTAGAAGGTAGCATTGGGGTTCTTCGGCCTGGCATCTGTCTCCTCCTAAACCCCCCACCCTGCCCCCCAGGTACTTATCTGTGTTTGTAGAATCCTGAAGCGATTAGGTTTAAGACTTAGACTATGCTGGTGTGAGCTTGTTTAACATAAAAGAAAACCGTATTTCTAAACAGGATCAGATTCACAGGTACAAGAGTCAGGAATTCAACACACATTGTTGGGGGGCACAATTCAATTCGTATCCGTTGGTGTGGGGTGAATTTATTTCTCTGACTAGCATCCAGGTGATGCTGATGATGCTGGAGCTGTCGGTCCAGGGCCACGCTTGGGCGGGTACAGCTCTAATCAATGCTAAAGGGACTCCTTACTGAAGCTGTGAAAGAGTGGCTTGCTACCAAGTCGGGGGTTAGACCTCACAACCTTCCAAACCGACTCTCAGAGCACTCGTGGGACGCTAGCTGGGTCATGGCATTCCAGAGGGCAGGAAAGTTCAGAGGTGTCTCAAAGGTCCAAGTGTCCAAGGCCTCCATCAGCCCAGCCAGCTACTTAGTCACCTCAGGCAAATCACTTCCTTGCCTGTTTTCTCCATTTGCACAAAGCCAGTTGCCTATGCATACTTACTGCTGTCTATTGTGTTGTTGAGCAGTGGTTCACAACTAAACCACAACAGAACTGAACCACAGTAGAGCAGAACCACTTTCCACGCTGCAGAGGAAGGATGCCCCAAGAGTAGGGCTGCTTCCTCAGCCATGAAATTGGAGTATTATGACCAGCAAGGAGATTCAGAAGATAGACATTCCACCCCATCGCTTTCCTATCCAAGGCAACCGTCATCACATGGCTGCAGAAAATAAGAACTCAAGCATCAGACACAGGCATTTCTGACAACAGCTTTATGCATCATAGCCACACCTGGAAAGAACTCAAATGAACATCAACCAGTAAACATAACCATGGCAGTCCCTCCGGGAAGTGGGAACTATTCAATAAAATGCTGAATTATTGACATGTACAACAGAGATGAATCTCAAAACTTTATGCTGAGCAAAGGGCTACAGACACAAAAGCGCGCACCCCACGTGGCATTGTTGGGCAGAAATTCTAGGAAAGGCAAATGTAACCTATTGTGGCAGACAGCAGATGAGCGATTGCCCAGGGTCGGGGGGGATGGGACTGGAAAGGACAACAAGGAAGCTCCTGGGTGATGCAAATGGTCTGGACTTTGATGGCAGGTGTGGGTACAAGGGTGTACACATTTGTCTGTACACTTAGAGTGTATGCATTTCAGTGTATGAAGTGTACCTCCAGATCAGCTCCTAAAGCAAATAATGTAACCTGTGGGTGCTATGCTCCTTTTAAATAATCACTTAAAAATGAGATCAAATGGTCACTATTTATGCTCAGCCAAAGATGGGAAGGTGGGGAATGGGCAGGGAAGCTAGATTAATGGAAGTGGAACCACCAGAATGGAAATAATAAGAATGTTGACACATCATGGAAAATGTGATCAATGACACTGAACGATATGACAGAAATTGTGAAATGGGAACCTAATCTGCTGTGTAAACTTTTGCCAAAAATACAAAAAAAAAAAAAACAGTATTTCTCAAGAAGTTCATTTTAAAGAAACAAAACAAACAGGCAATTTTACTGGGTTCACTCTATTTCATGTCATGCTTAGTACAAAGTTTTGTGGAATCACTGCTTGTTGAGACAAGCACTGTATGTGGTCTGTATTTTATCAAACTCCTCTGAACTCTGAATATAATTTTTTTAGTAATATTTACTATTTTTCTAAAAATATATCGTAGATACGAAGATATATGCTTACATATATATACATACACACACATACATATATATACACATACATACAAGAAGGCCAGATGACACAGTAGTTAAGCACTCAGCTGCTAACCCAAAGGTTGGCAGTTTGAACCCACCAGCTGTTCCGTGTGAAAGAAGTGTCAGTCTGCTTCTGTAAAGATTACAGCCTTGGAGAGCCTAAGGGGCATTCTGCCCTGACCTACAGGGTCATTAAGAGTCAGAATCAACTCAATGGCAATGGTTTTTTATACATACATATGTACATGCATACACATACACATACACATACACATAGTAGTGCCTAAGGCACTTGACTGCTAACCAGAAGGCTGGCAGTTCAAACCCACCAGCCACGCCTCCGAAGGAAGGTTGGGCAATCTATTTCTCTGGTGATACTGCCTTGGAAACCTAAGGAGGGGTCACTATGAGTCAGGTCCAAATCGATGGCACGTAACAACAATAACAGTCTTAAAATAATTATAACTTACAAAAACAGCAGAAGAGAAACCAGATGATTGGGACCTTCTAAAAATTAAATGTTTATGTTCTTCCAAAGACTTCTCCAAAAGAGTCAAAAGAGAACCTACAGATTGGGAAAAAATATTTGGTAATAACATATCTGACAAGGGACTTATCTCTAGAATTTATAGAACACTTCAACACCTCAATAACAAAAAGACAAACAATCCAATTAAAAAATGGGCAGAAGACATGAATAGACGCTTCACCAAGGAGGATATTCAAGCGGCCAACAAACATATGAAGAAATGCTCATGATTATTAGCTATAAGAGAGATGCAAATCAAAACAACAATGAGATACCATCTTGCTCCAGCACTAGGAGCAAAGTTCAATAAGACAGAAAATAACAAATGCTGTCGAGGTTGTGGAGAGATTGGGACTCTCATGCACTGCTGGTGGGACTGTAAAATGGTACAACCATTGTGGAAAGCAGTATGGCGATTCCTTCAAAAGTTGGAATTAGAAATACCATTTGACCCAGCCATTCCATTACTAGGTATATACCCTAAAGAAGTGAGAGTCACGACAAGAACAGATATATGCACACCCATGTTCATCGCAGCACTATTTACAATAGCCAAAAGATGGAAACAACCTATGTGTCCATAAACTGAGGAATGGATAACCAAACTATGGTACATACACACAATGGAATACTTTGCAACACTAAAGAATAATGTAGAATCTTCAAAACACCACATAACGTGGATGAACTTGGAGGATATTATGCTGAGTGAAATAAGTCAATCACAAAAGGACAAATATTGTATTAGTCCGTTATCATAAAAGTTAAGGAAAGGTTTATCTATTGAAGGAAATTTTCTTTGTTGGTTACCAGGGGTAGGAGGGAAGGGGAGGGAACGCTGTTAGATAGAGATAAGTATGGATTTGGGTGAAGAGAAGGGCAATGTACCAAATGTGAGTGACCAATATGGCAGCATTGAGGATGAGAAAGACATAGAGAGGTACATGGGAGGTACAGACAACAATATCAACCCTTTTGCACATACAGTACTGCATTGTCAGTGAAGGCAATCATGGGTATGTGGATAGATAGATGGGTGGACAGGCTAAACGATTAGATATGTCTATGAAATGGGGAGTGTATCCAAGAATATATATAGGGTTGGAAGACAATGGTCCTATAAGTTTATGTGAATGATCAGAATTCCCAGGTGTATAGTAGAGCTGACAAGGGGCAAGGTTGTGGGCACGGCTTGGTCACAGCCAGCTACCCAGAGGGACTGAGTAGTTGAACCTGTGGGCTCGGGACCATAGTCGCAGGGGACAACAAGCTCAATTGGCATAACATACTGTATAAAACATTGTTCCACCTCCTACTTTGGCAAGTAGCGACTGGGATCTTAAAAGCTAGCAAGCTGCCATCTAGATGTAACAATGGGTCTCTCTTCAACCAGAGCAAAGAAGAATGAAGAAAACCAAAATTCATGGAAACAATTAGTCCTAGCGACTGGTACACCATGCTATCTGCAGCCTATACGACTATGAGACCAGAAGAACTAGATGGTGGCCAGCTACCACTGTCATCTACTTGGAGGGGAATCTATGTAGGAGATCCTTGATAGAGAGGGAGAACAATGTGGAGACAGCTCAGGGGGCAGGAGTGCATGGAGAGATGGACACAGGGAAGAGGTAACTATGGGGAAGAATTGGGAGGGGAGCTGTTGCATTGTGGTAAACTGGTCAATGTCATGAGACAAAGTCTATGTGAACCACTGTATGGAAAGTGAATTTGCTCTGTAAACCTTCACCCAAATCACAATTAAAAAAAGAAAGAAAAATAATTATAACTTGACCACTGTGTAACCGCCACTCAGGTCAAGAACTAGTGTACCACCTACACCCCAGAAGCCCCATGTTCTCCGCTCTCATCACACCTTCTCACTCCTCCCAGGGCCTCTCCTGATTTCAGGAATAACAATGTCTTTTATTTTCTGCTTTGTAGTTTTGTCTCCTATGTACACATCCTTAATACCGGGTTTTTTGCACATTTTAAAACTTCTAATACATTGGATCATTCTGCACGTATTATTTTGTGACTCTTCAGCCCAAAATCACATTTGTGAAATTCACCCACAGACTGCCAGAAGAACGAGAATGAACAAATCTGTCTGGGAAGAAGGACAGTCAGAATGCTCCTTAGAAGCAAGGATCACACATACTTTGCACATGGTATCAGAAGGGACCATTCCCTGGAGAAGGACACCATGCTTGGTAAAGTAGAGGGTCAGCAAAAAAAAGGAAGACCCTCAATGAGATGGATTGACACAGCAAAAAAGAGGAAGACCCTCAATGAGATGGATTGACACAGCGGCTGCAATAATGGAATCAAACATAGCAACGAATGTGAAGATTGTGGGCGACATTTTGTTTGGCTATACACAGGGTCCCTAAGAATCAGAACCGACTCAACGGCACCTGATAACAACAGCAACAGGCAGAGAGCCAGGCCTGGGCAGACTGCCTGGGCACTGCTTGCCTCTCCAGCAAACTCATAAATAAAGCGGGTAGAAAGATAGAACTCCTGAACAATACCAAACATGTCTTGCAATTATTTTACACAAAAAACCATATATACTATTTTCATTATATATTGTTGTTGTTGTTGTTATGTGCCGTGCAGTCATACCCGACTCCTAGCGACCCCTCCTTGGGTTTCCGAGGCAGTATCCTACAGAAGTAAATCTACTCAACAGCACACAATAACAGCAGCAACATGTTAATAAGAGTAGCCATGGAAAAAAATATTTACAACTCATAGTACAGAGATTTAGGCTAAAGTCTTTAATATTAAAAAAAAAAAAAGCTCCTATAAATCAATAAGAAAAAGATCAATGGCCCAATTTTTAAAAAAGGGGGCGGGGGTTATTTATAAACAGGCAATGCCAAGAAAAGAGATTTACAGCTGTTCTTGAGTTTGAGAAAAATGCTCAATCTCAGAGAAATGCAAATTAAAACCGTATTAGGATAACTTTACCTATCAGATTTGTGAGAGCAAAAAGTTTGATAAAATACAAGGTACGGGGACCAGATAGTCCCACCCACTGCAGGTGAGAGGACACATTTATAGAGGCACAAGCATGTGGGATAAGGTAAAACCCATCAAAACTACAAGTGCCACCACCTTGGGCCCAGCAGTTCCCCTTCTGAGGATTGATCCCACAGAAATGCTTGTATATATGCCAAATGATGCACGCACAAGGTCATCAGCACTTAACACTGTAACAGCAAGTTTGGGAACAGCCAGAGTCCATCAGTAGAGGGCAAGATAAACCACTCAAGACATTCTTACAATGGAATTCTAGGTCTCTGAAAAAGAATGAGGAAGTGATGGGCAAGATACACTAAGAGGAGGAACCGCCCACACACGCACAAGAGACTACAGGGCACACTGTAGAACTGCCCCATTGGGCTTCCAAGACTCTAATCGTTATGGAAGCAGGCTGCGTCATCTTTTTCCAGCGAAACAACTGATGGGTACAAACTGCTGACCTTACAGTTAGCAGCTCAGCACTTAAGCACTGCGCCACCAGGACTCCTTATCACCCAATGGGTAGTTCACTATTTGCCTAGAATATTGGAAACTGGTAACATTGGATGCCACTGTGAGAAAACGAGATAGCCAGGGGTAGGCTTGGGAGAGAATGTTTCAAAAGTATTTACTCTTTTGTACCTTTAAGCTTCTGAACCTTGAGACTCTAACAGCTATTCTTAAAAATAAAATTTAAAACCTAAAAAAAAAAAAAAAAAAAA
>NW_006921904.1:2388871-2395397 GCF_000298275.1 Orycteropus afer afer
CGGAAGGAAGGTTGGGCAATCCTACTTCCGTAGTGATAACTGCCTCGGAAACCCAAGGAGGGGTCGCTATGAGTCGGGTTTGACTCGACGGCACATAACAGCAACAGCAACAGTCTCCCTATTCGCATGGTCCATGGAACTTCACAGCAGAGACAGCGACTGTGGAAATAAACTCTGGCTTAGCCACTACAGAAAGCTAGGAGACCCAAAGTATGAAGTTAATTCACATTCAGGACCCTGATAAATTACAGCTCGAGGGCAGAATCTCTTCTCACCATAACCTGGAATGTGGCGTCCTGTGTGCATTTCCATATTCCCTAACTTTAAGAAGTCCAGGTCTTGTGACAAGGTATCTATTACTGAAACTCAGCTTATTCTGCACACAGGAGATCATGTTTGTCACTAGAACACATTAGCACACAAAGAAGCTTTTCCTTGTCTTTGTTCAGGCTGAGAGGGCTTCAATAAAGAGATCAACCACTTCCCCAACGTCTGTCCGCCTGCCCGGGTGACGAACGCTTTTTGGAGAGCAAAGCCTGTTGATCCGGGGCTTTGCAGACAACGGTCCCGTGTCTTCTCTCTGAAGATGACCTAGAAATATGTGTTTTCCACTGTGCATACCTGGAGGAAGAGGGGCTGTGCATAAGCCACCATCTGCCCAGTTTTCTCATCAGGGAGTAAAGATGGTAAACCCAAGCCTCCAGGGCAAGGAAAAACAAGCCATTCGATGCCCATCTCAGGTGGCTTATCAAGGTTGCACAGCCTCGAACGTGTACCTAGGATGGTCCAAATACGCCTGCTGGGGGTGCCGGAACGACTACACGTGCAAGCACGTTAGCTAGGGCATGCTTGGGCAAGCAGGTCAAGACCTGAGAATTTTAGAAAGCAAAGCCGAAGTTTTCCAGCACGCTGGGCCCACCTGTAGGGACAGGTGCGTGCAGGTCAGCCAACTTCCTAGGGTCCCAGACTGGATATACCCATAGTAGTTGACGCTGTTTACAGAGAAGCCCATCTGAGGAAAGGTGAAGTATGTGTCTGTGTGAGACCAATGGCCCAGAAAGCTGGGCCAGACTGACACTCCTTCCTCTGCAGTGGAGAGAGCGCCCCCACCGCGGTCCCTAGGCGCGCCCTCCGCCCGCCCCGTCGCCCCCTTGCGCCGCAAGGTCACCTGCCCTCCCAGGCGCCCCCACCCACTCGGCTTCTCACCAGAACAGCAGGTTGGCGCCGACGAAAGCGAGCAGACTGCGCAGCGGCCTCTCCCAGCTCAGCAGCTCGTCGGCGCGGCAGCCCAGCCACAGCACCGGCTCCGCGAGCAGCCAGGTCGCGGCGGCGCCCACCCGGCCCGCGGCCTCCTCCACCTGCCTCTCTGCGCTGGCTGCCGCCCGCTGCTCCCCGGGTTCCTCCTCCTCCTGCGCCTCCTCGCGGGAAGCCAGGACCGGGCATCCCTCCTCCGCAGGCTCCGCGGGCGCGGGACTCGCCATCTTCCGCGGCTGAGCCAGGCAGGGACGGGGACGCGCCTGGATGTCGGCGGGACCCGGCGCCGGGCGCGCAGCGCGGGGCGCTGGCGGCTGGGTGCCTTGTGACGTCAGCGCGGGGGAGGGGGAGGGGTCGCCGCCCGGGGAAGTGGGTGCGGCCAAGTGGCGCGGGGTGGGGCAGCCTCCCTGCGCGGTGGGTGTGTCGCTGCCGGCTGTCCCCGGCCCCACGAGAAAGGGTCACCACCTACCCCTAGTCTTTCCTACTGGGCCAGCGGCAAAGGCGTGTCTTAAGTATGGCAGGTATGGCGCGTGCCCTGGGCATCACTTGAAGGGGGGCGCCACTGAGCAGTTTAACCATCTCAGTTTCCATCGCCAGCTGTGAGAGATTATACAGTTAAAACTATAAATTTCATGTGAGAGCCACCACAGGCAAAGGCAAGGAGCTCTGGTGGCGTAGTGCCTAAGGCATTTGACTACTAACCAAAAGTTGGCGGTTCAAACCCACCAGCCGCTCTGGGGAAAGCAGAGGAGGCAATCTACTTCAGTAAAGATTTACCGCCTTATAAAGCCAATGGGAAGGAGCTCTGGTAGCATAGAGCCTAAGGCACTTACTTGCCTGCTAACCAGACGGCTGGCGGTTCAAACCCACCAGCCACTCCTCGGAAGGAAGGTTGGGCAATCTACCTCTGTAGTGATATCACCTCCTATAAAGCCAATGGGAAGGAGCTCTGGTAGCATAGAGCCTAAGGCACTTACTTGCCTGCTAACCAGACGGCTGGCGGTTCAAACCCACCAGCCACTCCTCGGAAGGAAGGTTGGGCAATCTACTTCTGTAGTGATATCACCTCCGAAACCCAAGGAGGGGTCGCTATAAGTCGGGCCGACTTGGGGACACGTAACTACTACTACTACTACTAAATCCAATGGGAGTGGCTATGAGTTGGAATTGACTCCATGGCAGTGGGTTTGGTTTTGGCTTACAGGTAAAGGCAGACTGTGATCTTGCTCTTCTGATGGTAGAAAGAGAAGAAACTGAAAAAAAAAAATGACCCCATCATAGACGATTTTTCGTCAGTGAAAGCCTGGAAGGTGCAGTTGTAATTTTCACATAGTGCCGGGATGTACCAAGTAAAAGATGAACCAGCTTGACTTGTGTTTTTGAGACGTTTTTGAGCTGATGTTATGGGAAAGTTATTTACAAGATGGGTGTCAGATGTTTGGAAAGGGGAATAATTTCAGTGCTTGCCATAGGTGCTATTTTCAGTAGATAGGCCCCTGGGAGCGGGTCTGGGGAAGATTTTGCTGCCCATTACTTATCTAAAAAGAAGTCAGGGCTAGGAACAAAATAAATGGGACCGCTCTGTTGTCTCAAGGCAGGGCGGGCCACCACGCACAACCCTGAAGTCTGTGACAGCAGGTTTCTGCCCCGTCCAGCCCCTGCCCTTCCCCCAGCCCAGTGCCCTCCCAGGGTACAGCCCGTGCAAACCATAGGCACTGAGGTCTTTGGCACCCTGGGAATACCATGAGGATGTAAATCTTGGATTGAGAAACAGGAAAGAAACATTTGGGGTCAATTAAGAACAGCCTGACCCTCTCCTTTGCAAGTGAGGACAGGCACTAGAGGAAGTTGCTTCCTGTCTCCAACTCTCGGTTTCCTGTGGGAAAAGTGATCTGGCTCAAAGGCACAGGTGAGTGGGAAGTTGCAAAGCAAGGACCTCAGGGAGACGGGACTCCCTGCCACCTCTCATATCTGTTGCTCTGTCTTTTGGTTTGGCGATTTTCTCTCCATCTCATTTGTAAAAGTACATAGTGTCTTGCCCAGCGCCCCCAAGAGACACACCCTTTCCCAGTTTTAAGGAACAAACACTCCAAAATGGAGAGGTTAGCCTGATTTCTGCTGTAGGCGCATGCTCATGGTCCTCATCATCCATGAGCCTTTATACAATACACTGCCCATCTGTCACTGCAGGAGCCATGGTGGCGCAACACCTAAGGCATGTGACTGCTAACCAGAAGGTTGGTGGTTCAAACCCACCAGCCACTCCTTGGAAGGAAAGTTGGGTGATCTACTTCCACAGAGATGTTGTTATTGTTGTTAGGTGACGTTGAGTTGTTTCCGACTCATAGCAACCCCATGCATAGCAGAATGAAACACCAGCCTATCCCACGCCAGCTCCATGATCCTTGTTATACTTGAGCCCATCATGGAAGCCACCGTGTCAATCCATCTCGTTGAAGGCATTCCCCTCTTTCGTCGACCCTCCACATTACCAAGCATGACATCCTTCTCCAGAGAATAGTCCCCTCTGACAACATGACCAAAGTAGGTGAGACGAAGTCTGGCCATTCTCGCTTCCAAGGAGCATTTCGGCTGCACTTCCCCCAGGACAGATCTATAGAGATATTGCCTCAGAAACCCAAGGAGGGGTCACTATAGGTCGAATTGACTCCATAGCGGTGAGTTTGGTTTTTTATCTGTCACTGCGGTAGTAGTAACAATACTGAAAGCTGTCTTGGAAGTGCTAACTCTGGGGAAACCCAGTTATAACTTTCATAGTTACTGTGTAGCAGAGGTAGACAGAGTGGAAGTTAGAAATAGGGTTTGGCAAGCCCAGGCTGCCGTTCCTTAGGCAGTGAGTAGATGACAGACTTGGGGACCTCACAAGGCTGGGCCGCTTTGGCCCTGGGGCTTCTGGGTGACCGTTTGTGGTAGGTGAAAGGTAAATGTTTATGTTCACTTTTCATTGTTTGTTTTTTTACATTTTTCTATTCTTCCATCCCCCAGATCTTGCTTGCTTCTAGGAGAATATGCTCCTCCCCCACTCCCCCTGCACACACCCATCCCTGGAGAGTTCTGCATGCGGTGAAGCAGAGCTTCTGCTGAGTCGGTGACTGAAAACCAGCCAGCTTTCCCAGGTTGGATGGGGCTTGTTCCCAGAGCAACCATGCCCTTTGGCTCTAGGGATTGTCTGAAGAAGCGCTGTGTGTGCTGAGATGAGTGGTCCTTTCATATGTTTACACCTGCCTGCTTGTGGGTAAAGATCCGGCCATTTGTGCATTGCAGAAGCAGTAGTTTTCTGTATGTGTATTATGCCTCAAACAAGTATATTCCCAGAGCTCATTCAAAGGTTTACTACCTACCTGCTACATGCCCAATGCTTCTCTAAGCACTGTGACTGGTGCTTCCATCCAACAAGGAGCCAGTTACCAATGTGGTGATGGCGACAATCACTAAGAGCAAAGACAGTCCTTCCTTAAGTTGAGGATCCAAAATTAGGGAGGGGTGGAGGCATCAAGTTTCCGGTGGGTTTTGGAATAGATAGCTGACCTAGATTGTAAGAGACCCTGGCTGGGGCTGATGTTAATGTCCTGGGCTGCTAACCAAAAGGCTGGAGGTTTGAATCCACCCAGAGGCCCCTTGGAAGAGGGCCTGGAGACCTACTTCCGAAAAATCAGCCATTGAAAGCCCTGTGGAGCCTAGTTCTGCTCTGACGCACAGGGTTGCCAGGAGTCGGAATTGACTCCATAGTACCAATTGACAAACTCCATAGTGCGGCCTGGGCACTAGATGATGAGAGAACAAGGTGGGAGTGGGGTGGGGGTGGGAGAGGCAATGTCTTCTGTTGAGCTAGGAGGTGAGGACAGATGATTTCTGTTGAGAGACATACGTTCTGTATAGCTTCCCATCAGAGGTGTGATGTTTAACCTGGAGGCCCTGCAGGAGTCTGGCCTTTTGCACTTGCCTGTTGAAGGAAATCTGCCACCTAATGGACCAGGCCCAGGAGGCATGGAACACCCCTGTGTGGAAACAATGCAGGTATTTTTCCCACAAAAGAAAAGCCTACCTTCCCCCAGGACCCTGGAGGAGCAGCTTTTGAAGATGCTTTATTGTGCTTTATTGAGTCCTTTGTTTGGCGCTGGATATAGCCCCAGGTCTGCTGTCTTCTGTGATCTCTCCTGAGGCACTAGGCAGGCTGGGCCACTGCTGGTAGGAGGCCCAGGAGAAGGGGGAGCCAGGCATCCCTTTGCCCAGACCGGTGCTGAAGTACTCTAGAGACTTTCTTCACGTTTCCCCTTCTTCACTTGCATGCAAATTGCTGTCATCAGCAGCTGTGAAAATAGTCAAAGCTGTTGACAACCGAGACACAAAAAAGCTAAGCTGTAGTTGCTATGTGTGGTTTGTAACACGTGTTATCTTTGCTTAGTGATAAACCTCCCAGCCTGCCGCTCGGCGACCTGCCACTCCACGGTGTGCACTGTGAAGTTCTTTTTTGCTCTCTGGAAATTATTGAGGGGAGGGGGGAATGCTCTAGGCAGAACTGTTTTGCATAAAAGACTGGACTAATTGCTCTCCTCTGTCTTTTGTACCTCTGTCCTCTAATAATTACTGACAAACACATTGTGTGACAGGAGTAGACACAGGCAGACACATATTAATTGGCACTACTGGGTGTTTTTCCTTTTTTTAATTATCTTTGTGATGCTTGAGTAATTTATTCAGCACTAAGACTACATAAAAATAATGCTCACAGTGGTTGTAATAAACCTCGTGCCCCTAGCCTATGATGTTTAAAACTCCTGAGGGTGACTGGAAGGATTACGATTCTCTTCTGAATTCTCCATCACTGAATAGGGTAACAGAGGGCTTACCATGAACGAGCTAAACTATTTGACAATATGTATTTGAAGAAAGGTCCCTTGGTGTCCCAAATGATTTGCCCTGGACACCAGTCTAAATATTGTGGTTTGAACCTACACGGCTGTGTCACAGGAGAGAGGCCTGGTGATCTGCTTTCTTGAAGATGACAGCCAAGATCTCAGCCTACACGACCCTGAGACCAGAAACTGGATGGTGCTGGCTACCACTGCCAACCATTCTGAAACAGACCAAAATTGGAGATCCTGGATAGAGTGGGAGAAAAATGTGGAACAAAAGTCAAAATCACAAGTAATGACTAGCCTTACTGGTCTGACAGAGAATGGTGAAACCTCCAAGACTGTGGCCCCTAGTCACTCTTCCAGCCTGGAATTGAGCTCACTCCAAACCCACC
>NW_006921904.1:2395497-2413120 GCF_000298275.1 Orycteropus afer afer
GTAGTGATACTGCCTCGGAAACCCAAGGAGGGGTCGCTATGAGTCGGGGCTGACTCGATGGCAAAACAACAACAACAACAACCAGTGCCTTAACTTTCAGCCAGACAATAAACATGCCTGCCCTGTGACCAATTACACCAGGCAGGTACACTTCTTAGAAGAACAATCAACCCTGGGAGATCAGAAGGGTAGCGTCTGCACAGAGAGACAGCTCAAAGGGAAGGAACGCATAGGAAAGAAGGACATGAGAAAAGTAACTAGTGAGGAAGTGGGATGAGAGCTGTTCCATTGGGGGGATTGCAATCAGTGCCACAAAACAAAATCTGTATGAACTGTTGAATGGAAAACAAATTTGCTCTGTAAACTTCACACAAGTCACAATAAAAAGTTAAAAGAAAAAAAAAAAAATTACCACCAAGAAAACCCTGTGGGGCAGTTCTCTAACATACAGGATCACCGTGAGCCAAAATCAACTCCACAGCAATGGGTTTGGGCTTTTATTAATCTGAGGAAAACCAGGAAACTAAAAATGTGTTTAAGATTTTAAAAAAGAGAGAGAAAGAAAAAAGAGACAGAAAACAATGTAGTTCCAGGCAAACCAAAACTAAACCCACTACCATCGAGTCAATTCTGACTTATAGCGACCCCCATTGGGTTTCTGAGGCAGTAAATCTTTATGGAAGTAGATTCCCAGTCTTCCTTCCACAGAGTGCCTGGTGAGTTTGAACCACCAGCCTTCTGGGTAGCAGTCAAATGCCTTAGGCACTGCGCTTCCAGAGCTCCAGGAAGGAAAGTCAAAATATGCATAAGAATTTTCTAAAAGAGGTCATTCTTCTTTCTCTTCCAAAGTAGTAGAAAGCTTGTAATTGAAGAGAAAAATACTGAATAATTCATTCCCACTACATGTGGGAATCTACCCCACAACAGTGAGTTTGGCTTTCTTGGTTTGTAGGAAGTCACACAGGAAACATCAAGATAAGCCCTAGAAGGAGGGGGACGCCTGGGTTTTGTTGGCTTTCCCCTGGACTGTTTCATGGTAGAATCTACTGTAGGTCCATGACTCCTTGAACGGAGGAGCCGTGTATATACCTGGTACTGTTTTCAGTCCTGCAGACAGAATTTTCAGACTGACAATTTTATTAAAGCAATTCTGTCGTCCTATTCTTAACCATATGCTCTACTCCTTATTCCTAATTTTCCTTGTCATTGAACCAAGAGAACCTAAATACTTCATTCTAAGTACAGAAACCACTGCTCATCTGTCAATTCATTGTATTATGGTGGCTTGTGTGTTTCTGTGAAGCTAGACCATGAATAAGGAAGACCGAAGAAGAGTTGATGCTTTTGAGATGTGGTGCTAGCGAAGAATGCTGAAAGTGCCATGGACTGCTAAAAGAACTAACAAATCTGTCCTGGAAGAAGTGCGGCCAGAACGCTCCTTGGAAGCAAGAATGGCCAGACTTCGTCTCACCTACTTTGGTCATGTTGTCAGAAGGGACCACTCCCTGCAGAAGGATATCATGCTTGGTAAAGTGGAGGGTCAACGAAAAAGAGGAAGGCCCTCAGTGAGATGGATTGACATGATGGCTGCAATGATGGGCTCAGGTATAGCAAGGACTGTGAAGCTGGGGCAGGACCGGGCAGTGTTTTGTTCTGTTGTACACAGGGTTGCTATGAGTTGGAGCTGACTCAACAGTACAACACCAAGTACAGAAAAATGAGAAAATCTTACGTCAGCACACTCCCAGTTACTGTCCCATCAGGCTCATGGTGACCCCACACATGTCAGAGTAGAGCTGTGCTCCAGAGTTCTCATGGGCGGAGTTTTTTCGAAAGTACATATCAGGCCTTTCTTCCAAGGCACCTCTGGGGGGCTCAAGCCTCCAAGCTTTTGGTTAGCAGACAGGGGTGATAACCCTTTGCACCACCCAAGGACTCCAATACCAGCACAACAAAGGAAATACAAAGGCAGATCATATCTTCAAGCTTTCAGGTTTCAAGCAACTCAGGGGCCAGTTTTCCGAAGGAATTCACTACTTTTGTTGGTTGAATGCCTGTTGTACTTAAAAGAATTGGAATATCCAAACCAGAGTACTTGTTTGTGATAAGCATTTTGTAAGGGACATTCTTACCAGAAATGAACAACCTGGCACCAAGAAGGTGACAACCTATATATTGATTGGGGTAGTCAGTTTTGGTTTTTCTCCATGCATTGGAATCAACTTGGGTTTGGTCCGTAATAATGCCCAAAAGGAGTCCCTAGGTGGCTGTGATAGTTATGTTTATGTGTCAACTTGGCTGGGCCTGGTGATAGTTATTCCCCATGATGAGACTGGCAATCAGCTCCATGGTGGAATCTACCACAAGCAGCTGAGTAGCTGCCTTTGGGAATGTGGTCTGCTTCCTGTATTTAAGGAGAAGCTTTGGGAATGGTCTCTAGCCTATGGCATGCTTGGACCTTGCATGTAGCCATGTTGTGACTCAGCAGCCTGCTATGCTCTGCCAACCTTGGGACTTAAAATGGACTTAAGTTAATGGTCTGCTGTGTGGTTTGGTAACATTGGAACTGTGCCTTTTGACTTGTCAACCTTGGGGCTTCTCAGCCTCAGCAGCCAGCAAATGTCTGAGTGAAGAAATGCCTCTAGCTCCAGTGGGCCAGGAGCAGGAGGCAGAGCTGACCCCAAGGTTGAGGGGCTTTCACCCAGCCCCTAGAGCCTGGCACTGTGGACTTGGACTTGAAGCCTCCAAATTGTAAGAATAAACTCCTGTTTGTTACGGCCATCCCATTTGTGGTATATTTCTTGTCAGAGTGGCACTAGGTAACCAGAACAGTGGCTAAAAAGTCTGTCCTGGAAGAAGTGCAGCTGGAATGCTCCTAGGAAGCGAGAAGCATTTTGGGCACGTTGTCACAAGGGACCATTCTCTGGAGAAAGATATCATCCTTGGTAAAGTAGAGGGTCAGCAAAAAAGGGGAAGACCCTAAACAAGATGGATTGACACAGTAGGTGCAATGATGGGCCCAGGTATAGCAAGGATTGTGAGGGTGGTGCATGACTGGGCAGTGTTTCTTTCTGTTACACATTGAGTTGCTATGAGTCAGAGCTGACTCAATGGCACCTAACAACAAATGGCACAGATTGTTAAGCACTTAACTAGTAACTGCGATGTGGATGGTTTGAAACCACTCAGAGACATATTAGAAGAAAGGCCCACCATCTGCTTCCAAAAGGCCACAGCCTTGGAAACACTCTGGAGCAGTTCTACCCTGACACACATGGGGTCCCTGTGAGTTGGAATTGACTTGATGGCAACTAGTTTAATGCCCCCAAAGTCTTCAAAATGGTTAATTAAAAAGAGCTGAGTTGCTTAGGGGACCATGAGCTTCTGTTAAAGGTGATGGAAAAATTCAGGAATGATGATGGGTGAACAACATGACAAACATATTTGATGTCACTGAGCTGTACATGTGGAAATTGTCGGAATGACAAAATTCTTGTCACCTATATTTATCACAATTAAAAAAAAAAATAGGTCAAAAGAAAAAAGAACTGAGGTAACACTACAATATAAGCATATCCTAAAGAACTAATCCATTGTTTCAAACACCAGCAGGTTGCACATGGTGCACAGGTTTCAATGTAGCTTACAGACTGAGACAGACTAGGAAGAAGGAAGAGGCCGTCCACTTCTCAAAGAATTGACCAGGGAAAGCCTTATGAATAGCAGAAAAACACTGTCTGTTACACTACTGAGCAAATTTATGACTAGCCCAGAAACACTGTCCGATACAGTGCAGGAAGATGAGCCCCTTAGGTCGGAAGGCACTCAAAATACGACTGGGAAAGGGCTGCCTCATCAGAGTAGAACCAACCTTAATGATATGGATAAAGTACAGCTTTTGGGACCTCCATTTGCTGACGTGGTAAGACTCAAATTGAGGAGAAACAGCTGCAAACATTCATTAATAATCAGAACATGGAATGTACAAAGTATGAATCTAGGAAAATTGAAAGTTGTCAAAAATGAAATGGATGAAATGCATTAAGATTGATATCCTAGGCATTAGTGAGCTAAAATGGACCAGTTTTGGGCATTTTGAATCAGACAGCCAGATGATCTACTATGCCAGGAATGACAATTTGAAGAGGAATGGTGTGGCATTCATCATTGCAAAGGATGTTTCAAGATCTGTCCTGAACTACAATGCTGTCAGTGATGGAATAATATCCATACATCTACAAGGAAGACCCATTAACCCTACTATTATTCAAATTTACACACCAACCACCAAAACCAAAGATGAGGAAATTGAAGATTTTTATCAACTTCTACATTCTGAAATTGACTGAACATGCAATCAAGAAGTGTTAATTATCACTGGAGACTGTAAAGCAAAAGTTGGAAACAAAGACGAGTCATCGGTAGTTGGAAAATTTGGCCTTGGTGACAGAAATAATGCTGGAGATCGCATGATAGAATTTTGCAAGACCAATGACTTATTCATTGCAAATACCTTTTTTCCAACAAAACAAATAGTGGCTATACACATGGACTTCACCAGATGGAGTACACAGGAATCAGATTGATTACATCTTTGGCAAGAGGCAATGGAAAAGCTCAATATCTTCAGTCAAAATAAGGCCAGGAGCTGATTGTGGAACAAGCCATCAACCACTCATATGCAAGTTCAAGTTAATGAAGACAAAACAAGTCCACAAGAGCCAAAATATGACCTTGAATTTATCCATCCCTCCTGAATTTAGAGACCATCTAAAGAATAGATTTGATGCATTGAACATCAATGACTGAAAACCCAAAGAACTGTGGGATGACATCAAGAACATCATCCGTGAAGAAAGCAAGAAGTCATTAAAAAGATAAGAAAAGAAGAAAAGACTAAAATGGATGTCAGAAGAGACTCTGAAACTTGCCCTTGAGTGGAGAGTAGCTAAAGCAAATGGAAGATATGACAAGATAGAAGAACTAAACAGAAGATTTCAAAGAGCAGCTCAAGCAGACAAAGCCAATTACTACAATGAAATGTGCAAAGACCTGGTGTTAGAAAACCAAAAGGTTTCTCAAGCTGAAAAACCAGGAAAAATTTAAGCCTTGAGTTACAATATTGAAAAATTCTATGGGCAAAATATTGAATGATTCAGGAAGCATCAAAGGAAGATGAAAGGAATATACAGACTCACTGTACCGAAAAGAACTGGTTGATCTTCATCCATTTTGAGAGGTGACATATGTTCAAGAACCAATGGTATTGAAGGAAGGAGTTGAAGCTGCACTGAACGAAGTAGTGAAGAACAAGGCTTCAGGAATTGACAGAATACCAATTGAGATGTTTCAGCAAATGGATGCCCCACTGGAGGCACCCACTCGGTTATGCCAAGAGATTTGGAAGACAGCTACCATATTTGTACCCATTCCAAAGAAAGGTGATCCCACAGAATGTGGAAATTACCACACATTATCATTAATATTGCATGCAAGTAAAATCTTAGTGAAGATAATTCAAAAACGGTTGCAACAGTATATTGACAGAGAACTTCCAGAGGTGCAAGCTGGATTCAGAAGAGGACATGGAACAAGGGTTATCATTGCTGATGTCAGATGGATCTTGGCTGAAAGCAAAGAATACCAGAAAGATGTTTACTTGTGTTTTATTGACAATGCAAAAGCCTTTGATTATGTGGATCGTAACAAATTGTGGATAATATTGAGAAGAATGGGAATTCCAAAACACTTAAATGTACTCATGAGGAACCTGTAAATAGACCAGGAGGCTGTCATTCAAACAGAACAAAAGGACACTTCATGGTTTAAAATCAGGAAGAGAGTGCATCAGGGTTGTATCCTTTCACCATACTTATTCAATCTGTATGCTGAGCAAATAATCTGAAAAGCTGGCCTGTATGATGAAGAACGTGGCATCAGGATTGAAGGAAGAATCATTAACAACCTGAGATATGCTGATGATACAACTTTGCTTGCTGAAAGTGAGGATTAATTGAAGCACTTACTGAGGAAGACTGAAGACTACAGTCTGCAGTATGTATTACATGTCAATATAAAGAAAACAAAAATCCTCACCACTGGACCTATAAGTAGCATCATGATAAATGGAGACAAGATTGAAGTTGTCAAAGACTTCACATTGCTTGGTTCTACAATCAATGCCAATGGAAGCAGCAGTCAGGACATCAGACGACGTATAGCACTGGGCAAATCAACTACAAAGGACCTCTTTCAAGTGCTGAAGAACAAAGACGCCTCTTTGAGAACTAAGGTCTGCCTGACACAAGCCATGGTATTTTCAACTGCCTTATATGCATGTGAGAGCTGGACAATGAATAAAGAAGACAGAAGAACTGACGCTTTTGTGTTGTGGTGCTGATTAAGAATGCTGAAAGTACCGTGGACTGCTAAAAGAACTAACAAATCTGTCCTAGAAGAAGTGCAGCTGTAGTGCTCCTTGGAAGCAAGAATGACCAGAAGCAAGAATCACCTACTTTGGTCATGTTGTCAGAAGGGACCATCCCCTGGAGAAGGATGTCATGCTTAGTAAGGTGGAGGGTCAACGAAAGAGGGGAAGGCCCTCTATGAGATGGATTGACATGGTGGCTGCAGCGATGGGTTCAAGTATAGCAGGGATCCCACGGCTGGTGCTCCCTCAGGTGGTGTTTCGTTCTGCTGTGCATGGGGTCACTATGAATCGGAAATGACGTGACAGCACCACCACCACCATCAACAACAAAAGAGATAACTATCTTCCCACAAGCACTCACACACATACGCTAACACCTAAAATCAGCAAGGATGCCTATAGTACGTGAACTTCCAACCCTTTCCCACCAGGAGAGTACTTGTACCTGAATCAGTGGACAAGCTTCTGCTCTGGTCCTGGCTTGCAGCCTCCTCAGGGTGATGGTCTGCCCGATTTCTGCCTCATCGCACTTCTCCCTCATTCATTAGTATTTCCTGTCATTCATTTTATTTCCCACCATTCATTTTTATTTCCCATCATTCATTTCTTCATTTCATCATCCATTGAGCATTCAAGGCTTTTATGCTCTTCTATGAGTCGGGGCTGACTCAATGGCACTTAACAACAACAACAAGATGAAAATGGACAGGACTGTTTATTTCTCTCGGGGTGCTTACGGCATGAACGAGGGACAAAGGGCCTGCAGAAGGCGGCCAGATGAAAGAAATGGGGCAGTGTGAAGGGCCTGGCCTGGCAGCAGAAAAGAAGCTGGCCTGGGCCTCGGAGGAAGCTGGGAGCATCCTAAACTAGACGCCGGGGCAGGGGATGTTGTTTGTGAGGTGCTTTGTCTCCTCCTGGGTAATGCATGTTGCCCTGAGAGGAGTGGCAGCCATTCCAAGGTTCTCTACCTGAGAGGGAAGGGGCCTGTGTTGTGTTGCAGAAAGACAACGGATTAGGGAGAGACAGGCACAGGAGAGACAGACTAGGCGACTTTCCCTGTTGGTCCAGAAGTTGGGGAGTGGAGGAGGAGTTGCTCTGAGAGAGACATATTCCCTCATTTGGGACATCTTCAGCGATGTCCCTTAGGTATTTGGACACAGGTCCCTGCATGCCAGAAGGCAGCAAAGGGCTTGGCCAGGAGACAGATCCAGGCAGAGGAGAGGAAGCTGCAGAGAGCAAGGTCCAGACAAGTTCGGGGTTAAGAGGCCAGATCCGCTTGACTGCACAACCAGAGAACATGAGGAGACCTCTAGAGCAACAAAGATGAGACCTAGGGGAGTCACTCACACTTGTGTCAGTCACACAAGTTGAGACCCAGTCCTGGGGGCACCACCAGATCCTGAAGCTTGTTGCTCTCTCTACCATTTGTTTAGCTGGCAAGTGACACAGTCAGAGCCCCAGTCCCCTGAGGCCAGAAGCTCCAGCTGGACTTCCCATCACCAAAGCAAAATTGCAGCATGGTTATCTCCAAATCCAGGTCCCCAGATCAGGCCTCAAGTCTCGAGGGGTATTTTCTTTGCTAAAATTAGAGTTGTTGAGTCAATGGAGAAAGTTAGATCCCACAAACCAAAACAACCCAACCCACAGCTGTTGAGTCGGTTCTGACTCTTGGTGACCATATGTATTACAGGTATCTAAGCAGCCGCTGTGGTGCAGTGGTTAAGAGCTCCGCTGCTAACCAAAAAGTCAGTGGTTTAAATGCACCAGCTGCTCTGCAGGAGAAAGAAGAGGCGGTCTGCTTCTGTAAAGATTCAAACCAAAACCCAAACTCACTGCCATCAAGTCAGTTCTGAGTCATAGCGACCCCTACTGGGAGTAGGGGTCCTGAGACAGTAAATCTTTACAGAAGTAGATTGCACCATCTTCCATCTGTAGAGTGACTGATGGGTTTGAACTATCAACCTTCTGGTTAGCAGTCAAATGCATTAGGCATTATGCCACCAGAGCTCCTTCTGTAAAGATTACAGCCTTGGAAACTCAATGAGGCAGTTCTACTCTGTCCTATAAAGTTGCTGTGAGTTGAAATCAACTTGATAGCCGTGAGTTTTTTTTTTTTGTTTGTTTGTTTTTTGTGTGTTTTATAGGATTTTCTTGGCTGTAATCTTTATGGAAGCAGACCGCCAAGCCTTTCTTCCACGGTGCTGCTGAATGGATTTGAACCACCAACTTTTAAATTTGTAGTTGAGCACCAAACATGCCTCCAAAATGTGTATTTGGCTGACCTGTTCCTGATTTAATTCATTTGAAAGAAGGCACACGAACTGTCTCTTTAGGCTGTGGGACATTGTCCACAGTTCTTACAGAGGACATGCGGTCAAACCGTGCCATGTTCGTCCACTTGGACTATGGACAGAGTGGACAGCCGCGTGCTCACCACACAGCACACGGTGCTCACGAGGACCCTCAAGTGCTATGAGGCTCTCGTGCCTTCTAGTCATTGTAGAAACATTAAAATTATATTTAACATAGTTTGGAGTTCAGTCTATATATTTAGCTGCATGCTAATTTATGGAAAAGTGATGTTGTCTCTGCCCCATTTGTGCCCTCACTCCTGCACTAAAGCAGGTACTCTGAGGCCAAGGCAATCAAAACAACCCAAACCCATCGCTGTGGAGTCAATTCCAACTCAGGGTGTGCACAGTAGAACCACTCCATAGCGTTTTCAAGGCTATGACCTTTCGGAAGCAGATCGCCAGGCCTGTCTTACAAGGGGCCTCTGGGTGGGTTCGAACTGCCGACCTTTCAGTCAGTAGTCACATGCCTGTCTGCATCACTCAGCGCCACCACACAGCTTTCCAAAAAAATGCCCTTGGGAGCCTACTCTGAGTTGTCTGGTTAAGGACTGACCGGGACTGGAGGCCTTTCTCCTTTCTCCAGGGAGAAGAGGTGCATCTGAACTTAGGGTCCCCGGGCTCAGTGGCACCCTCTTCCATAGCCAGCTTCCCAGGGCCCTCAAATTCCCCAGGCACTGGGAAGCTGGAATTTCCCAGACCACATCAATTGCTGATGTCTACTGCACCATGACTTGTTCTGTTTCTTGCCCTAGAAGGAAGGAAGGTGACAGGCAGGAGAGCAGGAAAGGAGGGGGTCCCTCCAAGAACATCCACCTCAGTTGGTTCCAGAGAGCAGCCTGGCGCACAGCTCTCTATGAGGATGGAAGGAGGACTGGATGCCTTGTCCCTACCCTTGGCTTCTAAGTTTCTCCAGTAAAGCCTTTTCCTTACCTGTACCATGCGGGGCTGTTGGAGTCTTGTTGGGAAAGACAGGAGGCAGTCACATCACAAAGAAGCCCGACTGACACAAGAGGTGGCATTTACCACTGCCCTGACAGTACAGTAGCCCACAGTCACCAAAGACAAGAATAATGGTGTAAGTTTGATTCTGGTCTCTCCTTCATTTCTGGTATCTGGAATAATCATATGTCAAGTTTCGCTCAAGACGGTCCTGCTTTTTGCCTGTTGTTTGGAATGGTTATTAATAGCACTTTCCTTTCTTTCTCTAAGAAGGTGTCCTTGCCTGAGTGCCAAATTGTATGGGCTCCCTATCTATCTCCATCTGTTACCAGTGTCATGAACCTTCCTCTAAGTGCCGGTCTATTCCTCTATCTCCTACAGTCTGATCCCAGGGTCATCCTCTCTGTCCAGACTTCATCATTCTGTGCCTGTCTGAACTGCACGCAGTAACCTCATCCCTCCTCCTCTTTCAACCCCTTGACACTTTTCCTCGAAAACACTACTTTCAACCTGTGTTAAAAAAAAAAAAAAACCATTGCTGTGAAGTTGATTCTGTCTTGTGGTGACCCCATGTATTACAGAGTAGAACCACTTCATAGGATTTTCTTGGCTGTAATCAGTACAAAAGGAGCCATGGTAGTGTAGCCAGGTCAGTAGTTCGAATTCAGCTGCTCCGTGGGAGAGAGATGTGGCAGTCTGTTTCTGTAAAGATTACAGTCTTGGGAAACTCAGAGGGCAGTTCTGCTCTGTCCTTTACAGTCACTATGAGTTGGATTAACTCACTGCTGATGAGTGTTTAAATCTTACAGAAGCAGATGGGAAGGCCTTTCTTCTGTGATGCTCCTGCATGGGTTCAATTGCCAACCTTTTGGTTAGTAGCCTAGAGCTCACTGATTGTGCCACCAGAGACCTTTCAACATGTCACCCCCACTCCAATGCTTACAAAAGCCCCCAGTTACCTAGAGCTGTAAACCCGAGTTGCCATGAGTCACATTTTACAGCCCACAGTCATCTAGCCAATTTCCTCCTACCTCTGTACTGCTCTCAAATCTGAACACTTGACCGTAGTCAGGTTAGCTCTTCACATTCCAATCAAACATTTCCATCCATACCTTTGCTTGTGCTGTAAAGTCTTTCCCCATCTTCTCAACCTCCTCCAACCTTAACACTCCTTGCATGCAGCTCAGCTCTCTCCAATTCCACAAAGCCTCAGCAAAGTGGAAACAGCACAGGTTTCTTAGTGATTAAAACCTGAATTTGGGATAAGCAAACTATGGTACATACACACAATGGAATACTATGCAACACTAAAGAATAATGTAGAATCTGCGAAACACCGCATAACGTGGATGAACTTGGAGGACATTATGCTGAGTGAAATAAGTCAATCACAGAAGGACAAATATTGTATTAAATCCTTATTGTAAAAAGTCAAGGAGAGGTTTATATATGGAAGGAAACTTTCTTTGTTGGTTACCAGGGGTGAGGGGAGGGGAGGGAACAGTGCAAAAATAAATTAAATAAATCTGAATTTGATCCCAGATCCACCACTAATTGCTTTGTTTCATTAACTCTAAACCAAAAACCCAACAATACACACTGTCATTAGATCAGTTCTGACTCAGGACAATACCATGTGGTACAGAGTTGCAAGGCTCCATAGGGTTTCCACGGCTTTCATCTTTATGGAAGATCACCAGACCTTTGTTACTCAGCAGTGGGTGGATTCAAACCACCAATCACTAGGTTCATTGTCAGGCACAGACCATGACCCAAGGACCTTGATTCTAGGACATGTTACTTTTCTTTCACCTTTTAACATATTTGAGCAATCTACTTCTGTAGTGATACCACCTTGGAAACCCAAGGAGGGGTCTCTATGAGTCAGATCCAACTCGACAGCAGTGAATTTTAACATATTTGGAAACAAAATGAAAATCCATGTCATCTTACATTCAATGAACTATTGTAGCTCTGTGATGTTGCCTTGTAAGATACACTCTTGGCATTTTGGTTTTCTTCATCTTCAAAACATAAGTAAAACTTGACACTCAAGACTGTCGTGGGAATGATTTGAGATAAACTGCAGTCAAGACCCATGGGAAGACTATCTCCACAGGACTCTGGTTCTATGCCGGGTCATTTTGTCATAATTACCCAGCATCCTTTGGGAAGACCTATGTTGTTCCATCACTCGTCTGTCAGTTTGTCATACTGTGGTGGCTTATGTGTTGCTATGAAACTGGAGGCTATGCCACCAGTATTTCAAATATCAGCAAGGTCACTGTTCTGGTTAGCTAGTGCCACTCTGACATGAATATATACCACAAATGGGGTGGCTTTAATAAACAGGAGTTTATTCTCTCACAGCTTGGATGCTTTAAGTCCAAGTTCAAAGTGCCAGGCTCTAGGGGCTAAAAACCCCTCAGCTTTGGGCTATAGCTCTGCCTCCTGCTCCTGGCCCACTGGAGCTGGAGGCGTTTCTTCACTCAGACAACTAACTGCTGGCTGCTAAGGCTGCTAAGCCCAAGGTTGACAAGTAAAAAGGCACAGTCCCAATGTTACCAAATCACACGGCAGGCCATTAATTTAAGTCCATTGTAAGTCCCAAGATCGGCAGAGCATGCGAGGCTGCTGAACAACAACACGGCTACATGCAGGGTCCAAGCATGCCACAAGGTAGAGACCATTCCCAAAGCTGCTGCTTATACGTAGGAAGCAGACCACATCCCAAAGGCAGCTACTCAGCTGCTAGTGGTCTATCCCACCATAGGGTAGATTGCCAGTCCCATCAAGGGGAATAAATACCACCAGCTGCCCAGCCACTCAACCAGGCCCAGCCAAGTTGACACACAAATTTAACTACCACAGTCACCCACAGTGGACAGGTTTCAGTGGAACTTCCAGGACAAGACAGACTGGGAAGAAGGAAGGAGCTATCCATTTTTCAAAGAATTGGCCAGTGAGAACTTTATGAATTGCAGTGAAATACTGAACAAACTGTATGAATAGCCCTGAAACACTGTCTACTATAGGGCAAAAAGGTGAGCACCTCATGTCGGTAAGCACTCAAAATACTACTGGGAAAGAGCTGCCTCCTCAAGTAAAGCCGACCTTAATGATATGGATGGAGTAAAGCTTTGCTGATGGGGCACTATTCAAAATGGGAAGAAACAGTTGCAAACATCCATTAATAATCAGAATAAGGAATGTGTGAAGTATGAATGTAGGAATATTGGAAGTTGTCAAAAATGAAAGAGAACACACAAAGATCAATATCCTAAGCATTCCAAAAAAACCAAACTCACTGCCATTGAGTCAATTCCAACTCATAGTGACCCACACTGGGTTTCCGAGGCAGTAAATCTTTACCGAAGTAGATTGCCCAACCTTCCTTCTGTGGAGTGGCTGATGGGTTAGAACTGCCAACTTTCTGGTTAGCAGTGAAATGCCTTAGGCACTATGTATGCCACCAGAGCTCCTTATCCTAGGCATTCACCAAACCAAACCAAACTCACTGCCATTGAGTTGATTCCTACTCATAGTAACCCCTCTTTGAGTTTCTGAGGTAGTATCTCTATGATAGTAGATTGCCCAGTCTTCCTTCTGAGGAGTGGCTGGTGGGTTTGAACTGCCAGCCTACTGGTTAGCAGTCAAATGCGTTAGGCATTGTTGTTGTTGTTGTTATGTGCCGTCGAGTCGGCCCCGACTCATAGCGACCCCTCCTTGGGTTTCCGAGGCAGTATCACTACGGATTGCCCAACCTTCCTTCCGAGGAGTGGCTGGTGGGTTTGAACCGCCAGCCGTCTAGTTAGCAGGCAAGTGTCTTAGCCACTATGCTACCAGAGCTCCTTGTTAGGCATTAGTGAGCTGAAATAAATGGATTTTGCCATTTTGAATCATACAGTCTTATGATCTACTGTGCTGGGAATGACAAGTTGAAGAGGAATGGTATGGTATTCATCATCACAAAGAAAGTTTTGAGATCTATCCTGAAGTAAAATACTATCAGTGATAAGGTAATATCCATATGCCTACAAGGAAGACTAATTAATACTACTATTACTCAAAGGTATGCACTAACCACTAGAACCAAAGATGAAGAAATTGAGCATTTTTACCAACTTCTGTAGTCTGAAATTGACCAAACTTACAATCAAGATGTGTTAATTATCAGGGGTGATTGGAATGGAAAAGTTGGAAACAAAGAAGAATCACCAGTAATTGGAAAATATGGCCTTAGTAATAGAAATGATGCTGGAGATCACATGATAGAATTGTGCAAGACCAATGATTTATTCATTGCAAATACCTTTTTTCAACAACATAAATGGTGGCTATACACATGAATCTTGCCAGATGAAATACACAGGAATTGCATTGACTACATTTGTGGAAAGAGGTAATGGAGAAGCTTAATATCTTCAGCCAAAACAAGCCCAGGACCTGACTGGAACAGACCATCAATTGCTCATATGCAAGTTCAAGTTGAAACTGAAAACAATTCAAGCAAGTCCACAAGAGCCAAAATATGACCTTGATTATATCCCACTTGAATTTAGAGACCATCTAAAGATAGATTTCACACATTGAACATCAATGAGCAAAAACCAGATGAATTGTGGGATGACATCAAGAACATGATCCATGAGAAAGTAAAAGGTCATTAAAAAGGCAGGAGAGGAAGAAAAGTCCAAAATGGATGTCAGAAGAGACTCTGAAACTTGCTCTTGAACAGAGAGTAACTAAAGCAAACGGAAGAAATGACAAGATAAAAGAGATGAACAGATTTCAAAGAGCTGCTTGAGAAGACAAAGTCAATTATTATAATGAAATGTGCAAAGACCTTGAGTTAGAAAACCAAAGGGAAGAGCACGTTCAGCATTTCTCAAGCTGAAAGAACTGGAAAAAAAAATCCCAGCCTCGAGTTGCAATATTGAAAGATTCTATGGGCAAAATATTGAATGATGCAAGAAACATCAAAAGAAGATGGAAGGGATACACAGAGTCACTGTACCAAAAAGAACTGGTGGATGTTCCTCTATGTCAGGAGGTGGCATATAATCAAGAACCAATGTTATTGAAGGAAGAAGTCAAAGCTGCACTGAAGGAACTGGCAAAAACAAGGTTCCAGGAATTGATGGAATGCCCATTGAGATGTTTCAACAAATGGATGTCATGCTGGAAGCACTTAGTCGCCTATGCCAAGAAATTTGGAAGACAGCTACCTGGCCAACCGACTGGAAGAGGTTCAGATTTGTACCCATTCCATAGAAAGGTGATTCCACAGAATGTGGAAATTATCAAAGAATATCATTAGTCACTCACAAATAAAATCTTGCTGAAGAAAATTCAAAAACAGTTGCAGCAGTATATTGACAGAGAACTGCCAGAAATATAAGCTGGGTTCAGAAGAGGACATGGAATGCGAGCTATCATTGCTGATGTCAGATGGATCTTGCATGAAAGCAAAGAATACCAGAAAGAGGTTTACTTGTGTTTTACTGACTATGCAAAAGCTTTCAACTGTGTGGATCATAACAAATTATGGATAACATGGAGAAGAATTTGAATTCCAAAACAGTTAATTGTGCTCATTAGGAACCTGTACATAGACCAGGAGCCTGTCATTCAAACAAAACAAGAGGATATGCATGGTATGAAATCAGAAAGGGAGTACGTCAGGGTCATATCCTTTCACCATACTTATTCAATCTGTAAGGAGCTTGGGGTGGTGTACTGCCTAAGGCATTTGACTGCTGACCAGAAGGTTGGTGGTTCAAACCCACTGGCCACTCTGTGGAAGGAAGACAGGGCAATCTACTTCCATAAAGATTTACCACCTTGAAAACCCAAAGGGGGTTGCTATGAGTCAGAATTGACTTGATGGCAGTGAGTTTGATTTTTCTTTGTTTTATTCAGTCTGTATGTTGAGCAAAAAATCCTGAGAAGCTGAACTATATGAAGAAGAATGCAGCATCAAGATTGGAGGAAGAGTTAATAACAACCTGTGATAAGCAGATGACACAGCCTTGCTTGCTGAAAATGAAGATGACTTAAAGCACTTACTGATGAAGGTTAAAGACGATAGTCTGCAGTGTGGATTACATCTTAACATAACGAAAACAGAAATGCTCACAACTGGACCAATAAGCAGCATAATGATAAATGGAGAAAAGATTGAAGTTGTCAAAGATTTCATATCACTTGGATCCACAATCAACATCCATGGAAGCAGCAGTCAAGAAATCAGAGGTCATATTGCACTGGGAAAATCTGCTGCAAAAGACCTTTTTAAAGTGCTGAAGAGCGAAGATGTCACTCTGCAGACTCAGATGCACCTAACCCAGGCCATGGTCTTTTCAATCCCCTCCTATGTGTGTGAAAGCTGGACAATGAATAAGGAAGACCAAAGAAGAGTTGATGCCTTTGAATTGTGGTGGTGGTGAAGAATACTGAAAGTACCATGGACTGCCAGAAGAACTAACAAATATGTCCTGGAAACAGGGCAGCTGGAATGCTCCTTGGAAGCGAGAATGGCCAGACTTTGTTTAACCTACTTTGGTCATTTTGTCAGAAGACACCATTCCCTGGAGAAGGATGTCATGCTTGATAAAGTAGAGGGTCAGCAAAAAAGGGAAAGACCCTCAATGAGACGGATTGACAGAGTGGCTGGAAAGATTGGCTCGGGTATAGCGAGGACAGTGAGGCTGACGCAGGACCAAGGAGTGTTTCATTCTCTTGTACGTAGGGTCTCTATGAGCCGACTTGATGGCACCTAACAACAACAACATGTTGTTGTTCAGTACCATTAAATCATTTCCAACTCATAGCAACCCTGTGTACAACAGAGCAGAGCACTGCCCTGTCCCGCACCATCCTCACGTTAACTGGCTGTGTTTGAGCACATTGTTGCAGGCCCTGAGTCAATCCATCTTGTTCAGGGGCTTCCTTTTTCCTGCTGATCCTCCATTTTACCAAGCATCCATCCCTTCTCTAGGGACTAGAGTTGAGTCAACTTGGGGCCACCTAACAACACCAAAGGTTTGTAGAGGAAAAGGATGTTTACATAATGTCAAGACACTTAACAGTTACAAAGGCAGGAATGTGCCCCCGCACTGGAGGGATGTGTCCTCTTGCACCTCATCCGCATTCCATCACACTAGGTAGCGCCAGTGGTGGGACAACCTGTATGAGGTTATGAGCCTCCCAATATTATGTGTTGGGAGGTCCACAGCGTAACTGACCTGCATCGAATCCTGACCAAACAGAGCAATGCCGAGAATGTTCAGTAGGCTGACGGGCCTGGCTCTCCAGAATGTCCGGTGCATGTGCAAAGGAAGAGCTTAGGGGGAGTAAATAGATGCAAGAGCCAAATCAGAGTGTGGAAGTTGATTGGATTCTGGGTCAAAAATATAAAAGACACGGGAAATTTGGGTCAGGACTGTATGTTGCATAGTGTTATTGGATTAATGTTGGTTTTCTTAGGCATGGTAATAGTGTTATGATGGTGTAAGAACTATCCCTGTTTTGAGTGATGCAAGATGCAACATTTAGGGGAGAAATGTCATGAGGGTAGCTGCCTGCTTTCAGCAAAAAGGAAGTGCATGTGTGTATATATTGATAGAAAAATAGCCACACAGAGAGGGAGGAGATGGGTGGGGCAGGATGTCAGTGAGTCTGTTTGAGGGCTATGTGGTATTGCACTGTTCTTCCCATTTTTCTGTGGCTTTGAAGTGTTTCAAAACAAAACCAAAAAATATATATATGTATATATATATATATATTTTAAAAAAAAAAAAAAAAAAAATTTATGAGAGAATAATGAATTTGCAGCAAACCCAAAATTCAGAAATGAGATCCACTGGTAGCACACTTACTTTAAGTAAATACTATTGAA
>NW_006921904.1:2413625-2441983 GCF_000298275.1 Orycteropus afer afer
GGGGGGGGAAATACAGACATATATTAACTTCAGTACAATATGATAAGATTTGGGAAAAATGCTTTTGTCATTATAGCATCACTATGAGTCAGAGTGCACTTGGCAGCAGTGACCAAGTATCCAGGGCCAGCTTCAAATTTCTAAGAATTGTGACCAAGTATCCAGGGCCAGCTTCAAAATAAAGGGTATCTGAACTAGAGCTTGAAGAGCAGACCAAGTGATAGGTATTCTAAGGAAATGAAACACACACAAAAGCATGAAACTATTGTGAAATATAATAAGTTTTGTTTTATGAAAACAGAGAGCTCTCTTGCTCATGATACTAAAGGCTAACTTATTAAATATTAGAAACCTATGTGCTGTAACATCATATATAGATAGATAGATAGAATTTTAAAAGCTTATAGTTATGCCTTAAACTGCAACTAATCTTTGAAAGCCGCTTATCTTGTTTCACATAATTGTATTTAGGTGATAAGACTCACTGACACACTTGAAACTTGTTCTTGCAAAAAACAATGGAAGATTAATGAGCCTGTTCTGTTTCTAAGACTCAGAGGTCTTTATATCATGGCTCACTAATCTTGCATTTGTCTTAGCAAGATTTCTGTTTTTCTGTACTTTATAATGTTTGAGCACGTGCTGCTTTTATAGGATTTATGTATTTTTTTTTGCTCAAAGTTCCTGATGAAATTATATATAAATCAAAACCAAACCCACTGCTGCCAAGTGCACTCTGACTCATAGTGATGCTATAAGACAAAAGGGAACTGCCCAATAGGGCTATCAAGGTGGTAATCTTCACAGAAGCACATTGCCGTGTCTTTCTCCCATGGAGCAGCTAGCTGGTGGGTTTGAACCATTGGCCTTTCGGTTAGTCACTGATGGCTTTACCACTGCATCATCAGGGCTCTTGTTAGTTGCCATCAAGTTGATTCCAACTCATAGCAACCCTATGTTTTGTTGTTGTTGTTAGGTTCTGTCAAGTCAGCTCTGATTCACAGTGACCCTATGCACAGAACAATACACTGCCCAGTCCTGTGCCAGCCTCACAATTGTTGCTATGCTTGAGCCCATTGTTGCAGCCACTGTGTCAATCCATCTCATTGAAAGTCTTCCTCTTTTTCACTAACCCTCTGCTTTACCAAGCATGATGTCCTTCTCCAAGGACTGCTCCCTCCTGGTAATATGTCCAAAGTAGTGTAACAATTTCTCACCATTGTCTCTTCTAAGGAGAATTCTGGCTGTACTTCTTCCAAGATAGATGTGTTCATTCTTCTGGTGATCCATGGTGTATATTACATTCTTTAAAACCAAACCAAACTCACTGCCGTCGAGTGAGATCCAACTCATAGTGACCCCCCCATTGGGTTTCTGAGGAACTATCACTAAGGAAGTAGATTGCCCAACCTTCCTTCCAAGGAGTGGCTGGTGGGTTTGACCCGTCAGCCTTCTGGTTAGCAGTCAAATGCCTTAGGCACTACGCCACCAGAGCTCCTATAACATTCTTTGCTGACACCATAATCCAAAAGCATCAATTCTTCTTCAGTCTTGCTTATTCATTGTCCAGCTTTCACATGGATATGAGGCAACTGATTGGGTAGGGTACACCTTTGTAATTTTGCATCTGAGAGATGCTGAAGGCCTAAACCAAGACAGAGGAGATGGAGCTAACAAAAGTGTGGATGCAGGAGACATTTTGGGGACTGCATCACTAGGGCTTGGTTACACTTGGTAGGATGTGACTGAGAAGGAGTTGTCAAACATACCCCATTAAAAGATTGGCTGTATTGTGACATCATTACTGAGATATGGACTTGAGAGAGGAGGAGAAATTTGGGAAGAAAAACAGCATCAGTTTTGAAGATGTTGAATCTTAGTTGGCCATGTCTAGTGGTCAATTGGTCATCTGGAACAGACTCTTAAAAGACAGATCTTTATGAGTCAAATTAAAGTTCCTAGATGAAGCCAGTTCCTGGGAGGTAAGTATAGTTTAGTGCTCAGCTACTAACCTACAGGTTAGCAGGTCAAATCCACCCAGAGATGCCTTGAAAGAAAGGCTCAGCCACCTACTTCCCAAATAAAACCAGCCCTATGGAGCACAGTTCTACTCTGGCACACATGAGGGACCTTTGAGACCAGTGACTCGAAGGCAACTGGTTTGGTTTGTAGTGGAAACCATAGGACCAGATAAGGCTGCTCCCTGAGAGGCTGTTCATTCATTTAACAAATGATCTCTGGGCGCCACTATGGTCCAGACAGTTTTCCAGGCTGGAGAGCATAGTGTACCCAGGACAAAATTACTGTCTCCATAGAGCTTAAATTTTAGAAGGATTGATAGGCAATGAGCAACTATTCACACATGTATATAATTTCAGATAATAATATATACCATTAATCTACTACATAATAAACCAGCCCAACACTTGGTGAATTAAAACAACTATTACATATTCATCTACCACTCATCTGTCAGGTTATGGTGATTGGACTGAGAAAGTTGAAAACAAAGAATCATGGATAGTTGGAAAATATGGCTCTGGTGATAGAAATGATATTGGAGATCACATGACAGAGTTTTGCAAGACTTATCAGGGGAGTGTGCCCATGACCACGTATAGGGTTGGCAGATGATGTTTCTACATGTGTATTTCGATGTGCTGGAAGAATGTCCATGAGTATAGTAGAGCTGACAAAGGACAAAGTTGTAGTGACTCCTTGGCCACAGCCACCTACCCCGAGGGAACGAGTAGTTGGACATGTGGACTCAGGACCATGGCCACAGGGTACATCGAGCTCAATTGGCATAACATACTACACAAAAACATTGTTCTACATCTAATTTGGTGAAGAGCACTGGGGTCTTAAAAGCTTAGAAGTGGTTATCTAGATGGAACAATGGATCTCTCTTCACCCAAAGCAAAGAAGAATGAAGACAGCCAAAGACAAACATTAGTCCAAGGGACTAGTAGACCATGTGACCCTCAGCCTGTATGACCATGCAGCATCTGGATTGGAGGAAGACTCGTTAACAACCTGCAATATGCAGATGACACAACCTTTCTTGCTAAAATTGAGGATGACTTGAAGCACTTACTGATGAAGATTAAAAACTACAGTCTGCAGTATAGATTATACCTCAGCATAAAGAAAATGAAAATCCTCACAACTGGACCAATAAGCAGCATCATGATAAATGGAGAAAAGACTGAAGTTGTCAAAGATTTCATATTACTTGGTTTCACAATCAACATCAGTGGAAACAGCAGTCAAGAAATCAGATGACATAGAACACTGGGGAAATCTGCTGCAAAAGACCTCTTTAAAGTGTTGAAGAGCAAAGATCTCTTTTTGAAGACTAAGGTGCACCTAACCCAAGCCGTGGGAGCTCTGGTAGCATAGTGGCTAAGGCACTTGACTGCTAACCAGAAGGCTGGCGGTTCAAACCCACCAGCCACTCGGAAGGAAGGTTGGGCAATCTACTTCCGTAGTGATACTGCCTCAGAAACCCAAGGAGGGGTCACTATGAGTCAGGTCCGACTTGACTGCACATAACAACAACAACAACAACAACCCAAGCCATAGTATTTTCAGTAGCCTCATATGCATGGGAAAGCTGGAGAGTGAATAAGGAAGACCAAAGAAGAGTTGATGCTTTGAGTTGTGGTGTTGGTGAAGAACACTGAAAGGACCATGGACTGCCAGAAGAACTAACAGATATGTCCTGGAAGAAGTGCAGTCAGAGTGCTCCTTGGAAACGAGAACGGCCAGACTTCATCTCACCTAATTTGGTCATGTTGTCAGAAGGGACTATCCCCTGGAGTAAGATAGAATGCTTGGTAATGTGGAGGGTCAGCAAAAAACGGGAAGGCCCTCAATGAGATGTATTGACACAGTTGCTGCAGTGATGGGCTCAGGTATAGCAAGGATTGTGAGGCTGGCACAGGAGGATCAGGCAATGTTTTGTTCTGTTGTGAATAGGGTCACTATGAGTTGAAGATGACTTGAGGGTACCTAACAAGTTTAGAAGGTTAGAAGGCCAAGTTCAAAGTGCCAGGTCCAGGGGCTGGGAGAAGGCCCCCGGACCTTGGGCTTCAGCTCTGCCTCCTGTTCCAGGCCCACTGGAGCTGGAGGCTTTTTGTGATTCACACAGCTGTTGGCTGCTGAGGCTGATGAACCCAAGATTAACAGGTAAAATGGCACAATCCCAAGATCAATAGGCAATATGGTAAGCCATTAGTTCAAGTCCAGGAACCGAAGATGAAGGGTCAAATGCAGGATCCAAATGTGCCAAAAAATTAGAGACCTTTCTCAAAGCTACTCCTTATACAGTGGAAGCAGGCCACACCCCAAAGGCAACTATTTAGCTGCTCAAAGCAGGTTCCACCATGGAGGTGATTACAATATCTTCATGGGGAATAACTACATTCATTTGCCCAGCCACTCAAAACCACTGCCCAGCCAAGCTGACACACAACCTTAACCTCCACACTCCCTAATCTCTTACCTTGAAGAGAAGATGTATCATTCAGCTACTCTCTAACTCTGTAGAAAAGACACACTAGTCTTTGACATCACACTAGCCCTTGTTGTATGGTGCCAAGGTGACAAATTCACATATAAACCATGCATTTCTGCTTACTCCCTGAGTGAAGGCAGAAGCAAACACAGAGACTGCTGAGACTCAAATGTAGTCCATTGCCATCAGCCTCAGACCCTAGCTATGAGAGACCCCCACTGAGTTCAAGCCATGGTTAAATCTTCTCCCAAGACCTCTCATTAAAGGTAAAAGCCTGAAGTCTAAAGATTTGGACTCCAACCATTGAACTAACATTGTAATAGTAATAGTTAATTCTGCTTCTCTGGTTCTAAATGAATGTTGTGAGGTCTGACTTGCGTAAGTCTATCCTTTGTCTAAGTCTCTGCTCATATTCATGACTACCTTGCAATACACTAAAAAAGTTTATGCATGATAAACCTCAGTATCTCCCTATTAATTTTCTATATTTCTAAAATCCTACATGACAGTCTTCAAACTGGAAACTATCCAAATGCCCATCAAGAGCAGAAAGAATGGATTATTAAATTGTGACATATTTGCATAATAGACATTCAGTAGTTTTTGGCATAAAAATGATCCAATGAAGAGGTAAAACTATCCTTTTGCTGATGATATGATCCTACACATAGAAAACCCAAGAGACTCAGCAAAAAAAAAAAAAAAAAAAAAAAAAACTACTGGAACTAATTGAGAGATTTAGCATACTGGCAGTATACAAGATCGGCATATGAACATCCCCTGGACTAATTGTTTCCATGCATCTTTGGTTTTCTTTATTCTTTGCTCTGGATGAGGAGAGATCCATTGTTGTATCTAGGTGGCCACTTGTAATCTTTTAAGATCCCAGTCACTATTCACCAAAGTAGGATGTGGAACAATGTTTTTGTGTAGTATGTTACACCAATTGAGCTTGATGTCCCCTGTGACCATGGTCCCAAGCTCACAGGCCCAACTGCTCACTCCCTCAGGATGGCTGGCTGTGGCCAAGAAGTTATCATAACTTTGCCCCTTGTTAGCTCAATTATATAATTGGACATTTTTACAGCACATACAGATAAATTTGTAGAAATATCATCTGCCACCTCGTATACGGTCATGGGTATATTCCCTTTTGCCTAGATATACCTCATCATTTAGCCTATTTACCCATCTATTTACCCATAAATTAATGTTAGGTATCACAACAACTATATGTATAAGGGTTTATCTTTGTTGTCTGTACCTCTTGTGTACCTCTCTGTCTTCCTCTTCCTCAGTGAAGAGGTGAAGAATCATGGCTATTCTTGTAACCTACTGTAATTGCCGAGAACAGTCACAAAACTAGTCTGGACAAACGTGTGTGAGAACTGCTGTGTGGAAAGTGAATTTGCTCTGTAAACTTTCACCCAAATCTCTCTCTCACACAGACACACACACACACACACACACACACACAAACTAGACTGGACATAGGATTCAAGTACAGGTTTGTCAACTTCAAAGGCTTACTTCCATCATAAAGCTGCACTAAAATCCAAGCCCTCGTTATATGGCCAAACCCATTCTATATGGTATAATTTGTCACTCTCCCATCATCAGCTCCCTCTAATTAGATGCACACTTTGAATGTAACTGGATACATGTATCCACCATATTATTCCCTTGCGTAAGTCTCTGCTCATATTCTTCTATTGCCTGAAATGCCTTTTCTCCCTATTCATAGTCTCTCCATCCTTAGAAACCTTATTCAGGTTTTACTTTCTCCACAGAGCTGCCTGTGGCAAAGCCTGCTAGTCACACCCCAGAAATGATTGACTCTCTCCTGTTACCTTAGTAATAGAATTTGCCTAAGTTTTAGGTGGAAATGGCTACTGAATTCCAGAAGCCTTCCTCAGTGTCTCCTACAGCTTTATAGTTTAAAACATGCTGCTTCTCTCATAAAAAAAGGTAACATCTAATTTTTGTGATTATAGGTTGGTCATAGTGACTCACTTCTAATGAATAGAAAGTGGTGGACCTGGTACTGCATGACCTACAAGGCTAGGTCATACAAGGTGACACAGTTCTGCCTGGGTCTTTCTGTTGCCACATACATCTTGGGAGCTCCGAGATGACATATAAGAAGAATCAGTGACCTGAAGCTGCCATGCCAAAGAGAATATGTGAGGAGGCCACATAGAGACAGAAATGCTCAAGTGTTCCTAAGTAGAGCATTCCCCAGCAGTTGGTGTTTCTGACGTGAACCATAAGATATGTGACTAGTGAGCCTTCAGGTGATTCCAGCCCCTAGCCTTGGAGTCACCCTAGCTGCCATTGAGGTAACAAAGATGAATTGTTGCCACTAAGTGCTGGGCCCCTTGTACTTTTAGGAGCAAAATAAATGTTGTTTTAGACCCCTCTAAATTGTGAGGAAGATGGGGCAATCTACTTCCATAGTGATACTGCCTCAGAAACCCAAGGAGGGGTCGTTATGAGTCGGGTCCGACTTGACAGCACACAACCACCACCATCACCAAAGTATGAGGTGGTTAGTTTCAGAGCATTAGATAACTGGAACATATTTTGGTATCAGACATGAAGCACTCCCCCAACACAACGTAAAATGTGGGCTTGGGATGGACCAATGGGAAGGAAATGGAGAGAACTTGAGAAATGTGTTAGTGAAAGCATAAAGGGGATCAAAGAGATTGTTACCAAACACTTGGCCACCTACAGATCATTCTGAAAACCAAACTCACTGCCATTGAATCAACTCCTACTCATAGTGACCTCCTTTGGGTTTCTGAGGTGGTAAATCTTTACAGAAGTAGATTGCCCATCTTCCTTCTGTGGGGAAGCTGGTGGGATTGAACCACCAACCTTTTGGTTAGCAGGGAAATGCCTTAGGCACTGTGCCACCAGAGATTCAGCCAACCAATGAAACATTGCCATCGAGTCAGATCCGACTCACAGCGACCCCTCCTTGGCTTTCCAAGGTGGTGACCCTACAGAAGTAGATTGCCCAACCTTCCTTCTGAGGAGTGGCTGGTGGGTTTGAACCACCAGCCTTCTGGTTAGCAGTCAGATGCCTTAGCCACTACGCCACCACAACTCCCTCCACCTGAGATTAGGTGAGTATTAAAGGAAAGTGAGGACAATAATATTTGAAGTGAGATGAAAGGGGGACACTTGTGATGTGTGGTAGAAGGTTTAGAAAGTTGACTGCAGTCATGTAGAAAATAGAAAATGTACCTAAGGAACCGGATTTTCCAGCTAAGAAGATTTCCAGGCAGAGTTCTGAAGGTGCTATGTTGTTTCTTTTTGCTGCCTTTAATAAGATGGAGGAAGAGAGAGATGAATTAAAGAAAGAATTGTTAGAAACAAAGGAGAAGGAACTTTCTGGGTTTGAAAATAAAGCTGTTTTTCATTGCCATCTTTGCTAAAATCAAGAAATGTTTTGGGGAAGATACCAAATTCAAGACAGTTTCAGGACAGTCTAGTCTAAGGATGAATCTAATGTGTGACTGTAAAGCCCTTTGTTAAGATCTTAGAGAGACTTAAGGTGGTGCCTCAAACAGATAAAAGTCCTTCTAAGGATCATTAGGGTGTTCTTTGAAGATCCTCTTCATTAAACAATTGGACTTTAAAAGTCTTAAGGGCATTATTCCACAGCAGCCTTTGAGGGAGACTAAGGTAAAGAAGGTATTATCTCAAGACATCAAGAGCTCAATTGGCACAACATAGGACACAAAAACATTGTTCTACATCTTCAGTGAGTAGTGACTGGGGTCTTAAAACCTTGTAAGTGGCCATCTAAGATGCAACTATTGGTCTTTCCTCATCCAAAGCAGAGTGAAGAAAATCAAAGACACATGCAAACAGTTAGTCCAAAGGACTAATGGACCATGACAACCTCAGCCTTCATGAACCTGAGACCAGAAGAACTAGATGGTGTCCAGCTACCAATGCCAACCACTCAGAAAGAGATCAAAATTGGAATGTCCTGGATAAAGTGGGAGAAAAAATGTGGAACAAAATTAAAGAACATAAAAATGACCAGGTTTACTGGTTGAATAGAGACTGGTGAAACCCTTGAGACTATGACTCCAAGTCACCCTTAGGGCCTGGAATTAAATTCACTCTCATGGCTTAACTCGGCCAAACAATAGACAGGCCTACCAGCTGAACAGAGGGGAGTCTCTATGAGTTGGATCTTACTGGACGGCATTGAGTTTGGGGTTTTTTTTGGACAGGCTGAACAACTACACCAGGGTGATGCATTCCTTAGAACAACCAACTGTGGGAGATGAGAAGGCAGCATTTTCACAGGGGGAAAGGTGGTGAGTCAGGGATGTATAGGCAGGAGAGACACAGGGAGAGGGTAAACACAAGGAGAAAAAGGAAGAGAGCTGTTACACTGCAAGGATTGTAATTAGTGTCACAACACAAATTGTGTGTGAATTATTGAATGTAAGATGAATCTGCTCCATAAAACGTCACCCAAATTATATTAAAAGTTAAAAAAAAAAAAAAAGAAACTCTAACAACCACAACAAACAAAAACATATGTGGGTGTGGCTTTTGCCCACTGAAGTGAATTCCAATATGATACATGTTGTTGTTATGTGCCGTCGAGTCAGCCCTGACTCATAGCTATGAATGGGGTCTGACTTGACAGCACATAACAACAACAACAACATCCTAAAGAAGTGAGAGCCAAAACAAGAACAGATATATACACACCCATGTTCATCGCAACACTATTTACAATAGCAAAAAGATGGAAATAACCTAGGTGCCCATCAACAGAAGAATGGATAACCAAACTATGTTACATACACACAATGAAATACTATGCAATGCTAAAGAATAATGTAGAATCTGCAAAACACCACATAACATGGATGAACTTGGAAGGCATTATGCTGAGTGAAATAAGTCAATCACAGAAGGACAAATACTGTATTGGTTCATTATTGTAAAAAGTCAAGGGAAGGCTTATATAATAGAAGGAAACTTTCTTTGTTGGTGAACAGGGGTGGGAGGCGTGGGGAGGGAAAACTGAAAAAAAAAAAAAAAAATTCACCAGCAAGAACAATGGAACTTTTATACATTAGTAAAAGTGGATCCAGGTTTCAGGATGATAGATTTAAGGAAAAAAAAAAAAAAAGAAAAAAGAAACTGACTCAATAACAACATTAATCTATTAGATGAGGTTTCTTCAGGCAGAAAATTCCACTCCAAACTGGGTGGTACCAAACCACTTGTGGAAGGGTACTCCACCGAGTATCAGCAGCTGATAGTGACAAAGCTCAGAGGAAAAAGAAGTTTATTTCTGATTGGCTTATATAACTTATTACTGAAACGCTGTCAGTATTTCATTGGTCAATAAGGGTGGTCTGATTTATAGGAAAACTAGGTTAAGTCTTAGGGGTGTTGTCCACTTGACTGCCGATACCATTTTGTCAACTACACAACTCCATTTTTATTTCATTTAACAGTTCCAACCTCAAGCTTTTGGATAGTAGTCAAGGCTTAACTGTCTGTGTCATCCAGGGACTCCCTCAACAGCAGTAGGAATGCATATTTTTGGTGAGATAGAAAGCTGTAGGAGAGTTGTGAGGAGAGGGAGACATTTGGATTTATGTGTCATAAAGATCTCTCTGGGTGTTGGGAGAAAATAGAATATATGGGGGGCAGGGCAAGAGTGGAGCCAAGGAGACCAATGGAAGAAGCTATTTTGGTGTAGGACCAGGGGTCTCCAGTAGGGCTTCTGACTTGCACAGACACCTCCCCTGGTCCATCTCCACCTCCAATCCTCTGCTAGTGCTCCTTCAAGGCCCTCCGCTGGGCATTCCTTCCTTTCTACTCACCCAAGCTCTACAATACTGCAAGATCAGCTCAAAGTCTACCACCTTCCACCACGAGTCCCCTTCTGGTCATCCCAGCCTTATTGACCTTTCTGCTTTAGAGCATTCATAGCATCCAGATGTGCCTAAGAAAAAGGAGGTTTACTTCTAAAACATCACAGCCATTGAAAATCCTATGGAGCACAGTTCTACTCTGACATACATGAGGTTGCCATGAGTCACAGTCAACTCACTGGCAACTGGTAAACTGCTTGACTATTCCTGTACATACTGTCGTAGAGGTTCAATTCTAAAGCACTTGGTTTGTGGAAGGTCTACAGTGGGAGCCCTAACTCCATTTTTGAGTCTTGTCATAATTCAGATGCCATTTGAATTCTTTCTGATCATTAAATCAATACCAACACTGTGGCTATGCTGGGAGCTCTGGTGGTGTAGTGTCTAAGGCACTTGACTGCTAACCAGAAGGCTGGTGGTTCAAACCCACTAGCCACTCTTCGGAAGGAAGGTTGGGCAATCTACTTCCTTCTGTAATGATAATGCCTCGGAAACCCAAGGAGGGGTCACTATGAGTTGGACTCCACAGTGAGTTTGGTTTTGGTTTGGTGGCTATGCTTAGGGAGGGGCAGTTTGCCCTCAGGAAGAGTGTGGTTGAAAGAAGATTATGCTCACACAGAAGTAGGGAATGTCCCTGGGTGTGTCTTTAATGATTCACTGAAAACAGCCCAATGTTGTTTAACTTAAATTAAAGGTTGGGGTCCTGGTATTTTGTTGTAGTCACCATGGGCTGCAAAGTCATAGGTCATACCTCGACCACCACATAGCCAGGTGGTCAAGCCCCAGAACCAATCCTGTAACACTTTTTAATCTTCACCTGTGTACATATCCCAATCATGGTCCTTTCCCCACTTCTGTAGTCCCGCCTGCGGCAATGATGAATTAATTTGCCACCAATCATAATTTTGTGATGATTTCCTTTATTTTCTAAAACTAAAAAACCAAATCTACTCCCACGAAAGAAATTGATTCCCACTTATAGCAAACTCCTTTGGGTTTCCAAGACTATAAATCTTTACGGAAGTAGATTGTCTCATCTTTCTCCTGCAGAGCAGCTGGTGGGTTTGAACCACTGAGCTTTTGGTTAGCAGCCAAATGTCTTATCCACTATATCACCAGAACTATATAATTTTCTGGTGGTGTAGTGCCTAAGGCATTTGACTGCTAACCAGAAGGCTGGCAGTTCAAATCCACCAGCCACTCCTTGGAAGGAAGACTGGACAATCTACTTCATAGTGATATTGAAACCGAGTGCTATTTCCCCCACCCTGGCACCTGGATGGGAATAGATAGGTAGACTGGATTATCCCCATCTATTTCCCCCATGCTGGTTAAGACAGATAATTAGATAAGACCCAGCAGGGGAATAAGTAAACTGGATTACCCCCAAAAGTATTTTAGAAATAACTTGTAAATTAACTCTGGCCACAGACAATAGAAATGTTTTAGAAACAACTTGTAAATGTAAGGGAACAAAAATTAATTGCTGACCCTCTCCCCTCTGCCCAAGCCCCTATCAGCTGACTCATCTGTCACCCATTTCATGTTCATGCCCCAAATTGTGAATATGCACAACCCCCTCTCCTGAAACCTACAAAAACTGTGTTTCGATGGCATCTCAGGGAGTTAAGATCTGCATACTACCTACCCCTAACTCCTTGCACTGCTGCTTTGCAATAAATAATTTTCTCTCCTCTCAATCTCAGTGTGTAAACTGTTTTGGCTTGACTGCGCACCAGGCAGGGACTGGCGTTTAGTCTGGTAACAATACTGCATCAGAAACCCAAGGAGGGGTTGAAGCAGGTTGGAGTCAAGTTCAGTCTGCATCCCTGGTTGAAGGCAGGTAAGTAAACAAGAGAACTCAGTTCCTTAAGAACTGAATGGAATGAAAGGTCAATTTACACATTGTCTCCATGTTATCCCCTAGAAACAGGTGATAAGTACATTAATGTTTTTTGGGTGACAACTTGAAAAGTGACCTTGGCATGTGCAGTGAGGCAAACAGGAACAAAGTTGCTGGGAACTGATATTCTCCCCTCTGCCTAAGCCCTGATCAGCTGATCACAGGAAGCTAGTGCAACTCATCCAGTGCACAAGCGCACTGCATCAAAAAACGATTGTCCCTTTAAACCAAGGCAAAGGAAATTTCAGCCAATCCTCAACTAATTCATGCCCCAATTCCTGAAGTTTTTATGAATATGTATGCCCCCCTCTCCTGAAACTTACAAAAACTGTAACCAACTGCCATTCAGGGAGTCAGATTTGGGTACAAACCCCTGTCTCCTTGCATTGCCACTTTGCAATAAATAATTTTCTCTCCTCTTAATAACTCGGTGCGTAAACTGTTTCGGCCTGAATGTGCACTGGGTAGGGATATGCGTTTGGTCCGATTTCAGGGTCACTATAGGTTGGATCTGACTCAACAGTAGTGAGTCAGATGGCTATGAGTCAAGGGACTCCAGTTGGCTTTCATGCTATGTACATGCTGATGGTTTCCCTCATTCTGGACGTTTGTCTTTGTTTTGTCTTTGTGCTTAGGCTTAAGAAATGGGTCTCTATAGAATATATTTGAATCTGGGGTCTTTTTTCCTCTTGCACAATGTGTGTGACTTGATGTGCTACACTGAATGGTTATTTAGCATTTCATGTGACTTTGTCTCATTTCTGTAATGAACTTGGTCAATATTTATGCCTCATTTGAGTCCCAACGTTTCAGGCAGGGATGACACTGGAATTCCTGGTGAGTGGGGAGTATCTGTCCTGGATAGGCCCTTAGCAATGTGCTGATGGAGTAGAAAGAAGAGGAAATGTTAAGCCAGTTTGTATTGATGAGGAAATGGAGGGAGGTCCAGATTTTCCATGGAGTCACTGGAGATAAGAAGGCAATCCATTCAAGATTACGGCAAGAAAAAAGGACATCAACAGCGTTGCCCAGGGTGGGAAGGTAAGGTCAGCACAGGGCTCTGAATGCCTTGAAAGCAGCCTAGCCAAATAGAAATGCTGCTGCTCTTCATGAAGACATGCCGAGCTTCATGTTCTCAATGGAGGTGGGAAACCATCTTCCCAGGGCCCTAAAACCCAGCTTCAGAGGGAAAGTTGGGCTGGCATAGCTGTCCTCCAAGATTTACAAGCCTGCAAATACAAGTTACTTGGAAGTTGTCTGTTTTGTTTTGTTTTCTTCCTTAAATTAATAACAATAAGGAATAATGTAGAATCTGTGAAACATCACATAATGTGGATGCACTTGTAGGACATATGCTGAGTGAAATAAGTCAATCACAGAAGAACAGATATTGTATTAGTTCATTATTGTAAAAAGTCAAGGAAAGGTTTATATATGGAAGGAAACTTTCTTTGTTGGTTACCAGGCATGGGAGGGGAGGGAAAATTGCTAGGTAGGGAAGAGACAAGTATTGATTTGGGTGAAGGGAAGGGTAATGTACCAAAAGCAAGTGATCATCACAGTGGCACTGAGGAAGAGGATGACACAGAGAAGTACATGGGAGGTACAGACAATAAAGATGAATCCTTTTACATGTATAGTACTGTGTTGTCAGTGATGGCAAGTATTGATCTATGGGTGGATGGATGGATGGAAAGGCTGAATGATCAGGTATGTGTAGGCAAAAGGGAATATACCCCTGACCATATATAAGGTTGGCAGATAATACTTCTACATACATATTTGTACGTGCTATAAGATTGTCCACATATATAATAGAGCTAACAATGAGCAAACTTATGATAATTTCTTTGCCACAGCCAACTACCCCGAGGGAGTGAGTAGTTGGACCTGTGGGCTTGGCACCATGTTCTCAGAGGACATCAAGCTCAGTTGGCATAAGATACTACACAAAAACATTGTTCTACATCCTACTTTGGTGAGTAGCAACTGGGGTCTTAAAAGCTTGTAAGCGGCCATCTAGATGCCATGATGGGTCTCTCCTCATCCAGAGCAAAGAAGAATGAAGAAAACCAAAGACACATGGAAACAGTCAGTCCAAGGGACTAGTGGACCATGCAATCCTCCACCTACATGACCATGAGACCAGAACTAGATGGTGCCTGGCTACCACTGTTAACCACTTGGAAAGGGAGTAGTGCAGGAGATCCTGGATAGAGTGGGAGAACAATGTGGAACAAAACTCAAAATCATAAAAAGACCAGGTTTGCTGGTCTAATAGAGTTTGGTGAGACCCCTGACTATGGCCCCTAGTTACCCTTCAGGTCTGGGATTGAACTCAGTCCTGTGGCTTCCAGCCAAACCAAAGACAGGCATATAGGGTGAACATTTACATCAGGTAGATATATACTCCTTAGAGCAATCAATCATGGCAGAACAGAAGGGCAGTATTTGCAGAGGGAGGTAGCTCAGGGGGCAGGAATGCATAGGAAAGAAGGACACAGGGAAGAGGTCACACTGTAGGGAGGAAGTGTGAAGAGAGCTGTTACATTGTGGGGAATTGCAGTCAATGTCATGAAACAAAATACATAAGAACTGCTGTGTGGAAAATGAATTTGTTCTGGAAATTTTCACCCAAATAACAATAATTTTTTTTTTTAATTAACCTGTAATACAATGGACTTTTGGGGTGTACAGTGTCATAAATGTTGACACATGTATGGATTTCTGTAACCACCATCATCAGGTTACAGAAGAGTTTTATCCCTCAATCAACTTCTTTCTGCTCTTTCTTGGCAGTCAGAACTTTCCCCTAACCCTATACCCTGGTCACCCACAGTGGACAGGTTTCAGTGGAGCTTCTAGACTAGGAAGAAAGTTCTGGAGATTTACTTCTGAAAATTGGCCAACGAAAATGCTATGGATGACAATGGAACATTGTTTGATACAGTGCTGGAAGACGAGCCTTTTAGGTTGGAAGGACCCAAAATACACAGTGGCTGCAAGAACCGACTTGAACATACCAATGCTTCTGAAGATTGTGCAGGACCAGGCAGTGTTCTGTTCTGTTATACATAAGGTTACTATGAGTGCTGACTCCACAGTAACTAATAATTATTAAATACCTGTGTTACAACACTTTGATCCTTACTTTTAACAGGAAATGTCCTCTGACTCTTGGCTCTTCCTACAGTATTCTTGTTAGGTGCTGTTGAGTTGTTCCAAGTCATAGCGACCCTGTGTACAACAGAACAAAACCCTGCCTGGTCCTGAGCCATCCTCACAGTCCTTGGTATGTTTGAAGCCACTGTTGCAGCCATGGTGTCAATCCATCTTGTCAAGAGTCTTCCTCTTTTTTGTTGATCCTATCCTTTTCCAAGCATAATGTCCTTCTCCAGGGTCTGGTTCATCCTGATAACATGTCCAAAGTATGTGAAATGAAATCTCCCCATCCTTGCTTTTAAGGAGCACTCTGGCTGTACTTCTTCCAAGACAGATTTGTTCATTCTTCTGGTAGTCCATGGTAGATTGGAGCTCTGGTAGAATAGTGCCTAAGGCACTTGACTGCTAACCAGAAGGCTGGCAGTTCAAACCCACCAGCCACTCCTTGGAAGGAGGTTGGTCAATTTATTTCTGTAGTGATACTGTCTCAGAAACCTAAGGAGAGGTCACTATGAGTTGGGTCCGACTCGACGGCACATAACAACAACAACAACCGACATCAAAATTCAAAGAGAACAATTCTTTAGTCTTCTTTATTCATTCTCCAGCTTTCACAAGCATAGGTGACTGAAAATACAATGCCTTGGATCAGGTGCATCTTAGTCTTCAAGGTGATGTTTTTGCTTTTTAACACTTTAAGAGGCCTCTTGCAGCAGATTTGCCCAATGCAATACATCATTTGATTTCTTGACTGCTGCTCTATAGGCGTTGATTGTGGATCTAAGTTAAATGAAATCCTTGGCAATTTCAATATTTTCCCCATCTTATTACGATGTTGCTTATTGATCTAATTGTGAGGACTTTAGTTTTCTTTATGTATGTAATCCATGCTGAAGGCTGTAATCTTCGATGTTCATCAATAAGTGTTTTCCATAAGCAAGGTATGTCATCTGCATGTCACGGGGTTATTAATGAGTCTTCCTCTAATCCTGATGCTGCTTGTAGATAACAAATGACTCATGGGATTTGTTTCCTTGGTTCAAAGATCTAGGGCCATGGTTTGGTGGGTCAATTCAGTCAATTGGCTTAATATTGTTCTTAACGTTTGTTTCTACCTCCTAGTTCATTGTGTAGCATCTAAGACCTTAAAGGCTTGTAAGTGGCCATCCAATGTGCTAGCATTGATCTCTGTTAGCCTGGAGCAGAAGGAGAAAGGAGAGGCAGGAGGAGGAGTTAGAATCCATTTCTGATTACCTCCATTAAAGCTATCTCCTCTTCCATGAGGCCAGAAGAATCAGATGGTGCCCAGCTACCACTGTCAAACATTTGTTACCAAAGAGTCCATAACAGAATCATGATCAAGAGGAGGGAATGACAAACTGTTTTAATTCTTCTTGGTTCATGGAGTTAGGGTGACCCACTCAGGCCAACTGCCCTTAGGTGTCCTTGAATCTTGATCCTTTAAGGGTCTGTCTTCCTACAGTCACCTTCAAGTCAAACAATAGCCTGTAAGCAGCTTAGCAGAGATCATTTTGCCATAGGTGTTGGTTCCTTGTATAGATTAATGTGCAGCCATTTTCAAAGAGCAGGAACTCCAGGCTCTGACTGGAAAATGCGTGGTATGTACTCAGTGGCTCTGTTTCTATAACAGATGGACCCTGGGACCTGGCAAATATTTTGATGCTTTGTTAACTGCTGTCAAGTCGAGTCAATTCAACTCATAGCAACTTCTCTCTGGGTTTCAGGGCTGTATCTCTATGGAAGTAGATTACCCAACTTTCCTTCTGAGGAGTGGCTGGTGGGTTTGAACTGCCAGCTTTCTGGCAGTCAAAAATGCCTTAGGCACATATCAACATGACAATAATAACTGGCTTTCACTATCCCTTCTTTGGAGTGCCTTCCCGATACTTTCCAGGTTGACACTGTCCAATTTGAATTGTATCTACTCTCAGTAAATATGTTTTGTTACACTAATTTTTGGTGTTTCTTGCATATTTAGGTTTTTGATGACATGAAGACTAAATGAAAAGTGTGTAACACTGTTAGGACATTACCTAGCACCATGGTAAGTGCTCAATAAAAATGACTTGTTATCATTGTACATAAAAGTATATTTTGGAATAATTTTAGAAAACCATTCTCCATAACATAGAATATTCTCTCTTGGGTAAATAGGGATTTCCATGGATTGTGGCTTTCAAAGTAGTGGGAAATTTGGAAAGAGAATAAGCACAGGATTAGAAACACCCCCTGGTTTAGAGAGTCTTGATTTACTTTCACCTGGACTAGAGGGGGGGTTGCCATTGGGGGACCACAAAAAATTATACACATTTTTACCTATGGTGGTGAAAATACAACATGGCTTTTAGAAGAGCTTAAGTGTTAATTTGATAATGGTGATTGAAGTTGGTCTGCATGTCTGGATCCAAGTCTAGTTCTGACTTTAACAGGTCATAATAAAGAGGTGAAATATAATTATTAATTGTGGTTTAATTTAAAAAGATTAAAAAAACAAACCAAACTCACTGCCATGGAGTGGGATACGACTCATAGCGACCCCTCCTTGGGTTTCTGAGGCGGTATCACTATGGAAGTAGATTGCCCAACCTTCCTTCCAAGGAGTGGCTGGTGGGTTTGAACTGCCAGCCGTCTGGTTAGCAGTCAAATGCTTTAGAGGCACTACACCACCAGACCTCCCAAAAAAGATAAAGCAAGTTAGATTGTATGCTTCCTGAAGGCAAGGATGGTATCTGTCGTACTCACTGGATTCCAGAGTTGAACATATCAGCATATAGTTTGTGTTCAGTAATTTAATATAAGGCTCTTTCTTGATCTGAATTTTGAAACAAGAAAAAAATGCTTTATGCTTTGCTTTCTAAAAAAGCATGTTCTCTTTTTCTATAGGATTCTCCACAGAAATATGTTCCTCACACTTGCCTGTGGTGACCATTTGCCCATTTGGGACCTTTGGTGTTTAACTTACTCAGCCTTTCTGGCTATAAGGATCATAGAAGCAGTGACTTTGAAACGTTCATGGTGAAAATAAAAGAGGAGAAAGGAAACGCCCAGACCACCATGGCATGAGCACGAGTAGTTCAATCTGGGTTCTTACGAGGGATGAGAAATCCCTTTGGAAACATCACACTTGGAAGATGCTGGCTCCACGGCCCCTTCTCATTTAAGTATGTTCAAATGTTGCCAGGACCCAGCAAATATTCAGAGGCAAGGAGCAGGTTGCTCTATTCTGGGTTTCACAATGCAACAGTTCAAGTATCTCCTCTTCCTTCGATTGAGAAGGGGTTGGTAGGGTGCTTGACATTTCAACAATACATCACCTCTAACATGTTTAGAAATAATTAAAAAATTTAGGTTGTAAGCAATGATATACTCTTTTTTTAAATTTTTTTTACGTGGAAGGGAACTTTGTTGGTTAGCAATGACATACTCTTGAATTATCGAAAACTTGAAAATAAAGCTAAAATATTATTGCATGCCTTCTCAATGTCATAAGGAGCTCTGGTGGTGTAGTGGTTAAGGCATCTGGCTGCTAACCCAAAGGTCTGCAGTTTGAACCCACAAGCCACTCCACAGAAGGTGAGGTGGTCTGCTTCAATAACTATTTACAGCCTTGGAAACCCAATGGGTGTTGCTATGAGTTGGAATCAAGTCAATGGCAGAGTTTGGTTTGGTTTCTCAACGTCATAAGGTCCCTGGGTAGGGTAAATGGTTTGTGCTTGACTACTTACCTAAAAGGTGGGAGGTCTGAATCCTCCCTGCCCCCCTTGCCAGGCAGCATCTTGGAAGAAAGGCCTGCGATCTGCTTCCGTAAATGTCACAGCCAAGAAAACTCAACAGAGCTGTTCTACTCTGCAATACGTGGAGTCGTCATGAATTGGAATTGACTTGAAGGCAAAGGTTTTTTCCCCATTTTCAATGTCATGTCAGAGCACTAGCAAGCCCACGAGGATCTAAGCAATTATTGTATCAACAATCAGGATTATCAACAATCGTGAAGATTGTGCAGGGTGGGGTAACGTTTTACTTTCTTCACATGGTCGCCATGCCAACTGGACAGCAACTAACAATTAAAACCAATGCTCTCGAGAAACGTACCTTTGCTTAGCTACTTACTATTGAATATCATCCAGACTTTGTAAAGTTCAAGGTTAACTTGTAGGAGACTCACAAGTTGCAAACCATTTTTTTTCCAGGAAGAATGTCCATGATTTCTGACTGGTGGACAAATTAACCCCAAAGGCTATAGTTTCATGGCCCTACAGGACATTGAGCAGCTTTGTATCTTGTTATGTGATTGTATTTCTGCACTTTCTCTCCACCACCTACATACCTCACTGTCTAGTATTTACCTTTGAACCAGCTTTGTTACCGAGCTATCTCTTTGTTAATGAGTTAAATAAGCCTTTGACACATGCTTATTGTACAATCTGCATGAGGGTCATGATTTCAACTCAATGAAACTATACTTTGCCAGTGTATCAAATCATCTCAATGGACTTAATGAATGGCTCCAGTTGTGGAGATGGGTTCTGGAGCCCAGAATATAGTTTGTTGTTATCAATTGACTGTTTCCTCCATAACACATCCCAAGACTCGAATGCCTCTGATCTGTGCAGGTCCTAATCATGTGAGTTATTCTGAAAAGTTGAATAATAAATGAACAAAACCATCCCCATACCACACCTAATTTTCATGTTTTAAAGGTTTTCAAGCTGAGTCAGGCAAGAATAATTCCTAATCAAGGTAAAAAAAAAAAAAAAAAAGGCAACAGAACCCAGAGCAACTCTTGGACCTTGGTTCCATAGTCTGTTGAATCGGTCATGCACCTGCCTATAACCACCGTCCACCTACCATCTTGGAGGCTGCTTGTTGGTGCCTGTTTCCTCTCTACCATCAAGCCAGCAAATGCAAAGCAGTGGGAGATGTCCCTGTGATGAAACGGTACATAGTCACTGTCAACACTTTTGTTTAGTGATGAAGCCAACAGCCTTCTTTTCTTCCAAGTCTTACATTCATTTATTCATATCTGAGTATTCAGTAACAATTTCAAAGAGAAAAAGCCATGGCCTGTGCTTTTGGCATGATGCCTTCCTGGAAATTCTTCATAGAGTGGAACACTGTGATTCTTTTTTTTTTTATTTTTTTAAATCTTTCCTTTTTACAATAATGAACTAACACAATATTTGTCCTTCTGTGACTTATTTCACTCAGCAATATAATGTTCTCCAAGTTTCTCCATGTAATGCGGTGTTTTGCAGATTCTGCATTATTCTTCAGGGTTGCATAGTATTCCATTGTGTGTATGTACCATAGTTTGGTTATTCATTTTTCTGTTGATGGGCACTTAGGTTGTTTCCACCTGTTTGCTATTGTGAACAGTGCTGTGATAAACATGGGTGTGCATGTACATATTCATGTCCTGGCTCTCACTTCTTTAGAATATATATCTAGTAGGGGGATTGCTAGATCAAATGGGTATTTTTATTTCCTACTTTTTAAGTAATCGCCATACCAATTTCCACAGTGGTTGTATCATTTTACAGTCCCACTAGCAGAGAACACTGTAACACTTAAACAGTATCATTGTGGCTTTCAGCCAAACAATAGACAGGTATATAGGGTGAACATTTACATCAGGTAGATACACTCCCTAGAGCGATCAATCCTGGGAGAACAGAAGGGCAGTGTTTGCACAGGGAGACAGCTGGGGAGGGGGCAGGAATGCATGGGAAAGAAGGACACAGGGAAGAGGTAACTATGGGGAGGAAGTGGGAAAAAAGCTGTTATGTTGTGGGGAATTGCAGTCAATGTCATGAGACAAAATGCATATAAAGTGCTGCATGGAAACGAATTCGCTCTGTAAACTTTCACCCAAATCACAACAAAAACTGAAAAAAAGAGAACTGCCCTCCACCTCCCGAAAAAGAAACAATATCAAAACTAGCTCTCTAGGGAGCTCTGTAGGAGATCCTGGATAGAGTGGGAGAACAATGTGGAACAAAACACACAATCACAAAACAAACAAACAAAAAAGACCAAGTTTGCTGGTCTGATAGAGCCTGATGGAACCACCAAGACTATGGCTCCTAGTTGCCTTTGGGTCTAGAAGTGAATCTGCTCCTGTGGCTTCCAGCCAAACAAAAAACAGACATATGGGCTGAACATTTACACTAGGTAGATACGCTCTTTGGAGAGATCAAACATGGGAGAATAGAAGGGCTGTGTACGCACAGGGAGATAGCTTAGGGGGCAGGAATGCATGGAGGGAAGGACACAGGGAAGAGGAAACTATGGGCAAGAAGTGGGAAATTGTAGTCAATGTCATGAGACAAAGTGTATGTGAGCTGCTGTATGGAAAGTGAATTTGCTCTGTAAACTTTCATTCAAATCACAATAAAAATTAAAAACAACAACAACAAACCAACCTAAGGCCTCTATTCCTCGCACAACACCTAGAATCAAAATCCTAATGATAGCTGACAATCAGTTATAAAGGGAATATACTTTTCTAATTACCTAGAACAAGGGTTTGCAAAACTTTTCTGTACACAACCAGAGAGTAAGCACTTCCTGCTTGGCATGAGGTCTCTGTTGAAACTACTCAACCTTCCTATTGCTGCCCCAAAGCAGCCACTGACAGACAATGCACAAATGAATGGGTATGGACGTATATTGAAAAAATTTTATTTACAAAAGCAGATGCTGTTGTTGTTGTATGCCATCAAGTTGGCCCCAACTCAGAGTGACCCCTCCTTGGGTTGCGGAGGCAGTATCACTACATAAGTAGATTGCCCAACCTTCCTTCCGAGGAGTGGCTGGTGGGTTTGAACCGCCAGCCTTCTGATTAGCAGTTGTGCCTTAGGCACTATGCTACCAGAGCTCCTATATCTAGTTATTTCTAAATAAAAACAAAGTCATGCTATTGCTCTACAGAGGCTTCCATGTAAAGGCAACCCGTGTTCCAGCGTTGGTGTGGTCATCACACCTGAGGTGGGGCCCCTCGTCTTTCTTTGTTTCCTCACACATGGTTGGGGGTGGGGTGCAGCCTTCCAAGGTTAAGTCAGAAGAAATCCCAAGTGGCCCCATTCTCTCAGGGCCTACGATGAAAACAAACTCAAGACCCCAGTCTTCACTCGCCTCCCCTCACCATTCTCTGGAGGCCACAGGTCCTGGCAGCACCTGGCTTCAAGTGGGAGGAAGGCTGATTATGGATGGGAACCAGCAGACGTGGGCAGTGCCCTGCTCCAGAACAGGGCACCTCGGAACTGCAGCTGCTGAGCGGGTTCTCTGCACGTGCCTCAGTGTGCGTTCCGCTTGGCAGGGTGCAGGGGGCTGGTCAGGTTCCAGCGTCACAGATTTCAGTCAAATACGTTCTGGTTGGGCAATCCTACTTCCGTAGTGATACTGCCTCGGAAACCCAAGGAGGGGTCGCTATGAGTCGGGGCCGACTCGACGGCACATAAGAACAACAACAACAACGTTCTGGTGCTAGGCAGAGCAGGAACGTTCAACATAAATACGTATTTCATGTCTTTCAACAATTTATTTAACAAGCCCTCTTTTTACCGCCTGACTTCATTTTGGAGCCATGCTAAAAAGGCCCTTGAAACATTTGCATGTCTGTCAATATGCATGGTGATCAAGGGTATGATACACAAAGCTTAGATAGCCTGGCGTAGTTAAGGTTGTGTGTCCACTTGGCTGGGCCTGGTTGAGTGGCTGGGCAGCTGGATGTAGTATTCCCCATGGGGAGACTGGTCATCAGCTCCATGGTGGGACCTACTGGAGCAGCTGAGAAGCTGCCTCAGGGACGTGGTCTGCTCCTAGCATATAAGCGGCAGCACTGAGAAAGGTCTCAGCAGTTTTTTGCACACTTGGACCCAGCATGTATCTGTCTTCTTTCAGGAATCTGCCAGGTTTCCTGCTGATCTCGGGACTGTCTCTGGACTTGTGCTAGTGGCCTGCCATGTGGTTTCATAATCATAGCACTGCGCCATTTTATTTGCCTACCTTTTGTTAGCCTCACCAGCCAGCAGTTACCTGAGCTAAAAGAAGCCTCCTGCTTCAGTGGGCTTTTTTACCCAGTCCCTAGAGCTGGTACTTTGAACTCGGACTTCTAGGCTTCTAAACTGTTAGACCACCTCTTGTCTGTCAGTTTGTCACACCATGGTGGCTTGTGTGTTGCTGTAGGCCTGGAGGGTATGCCACCAGTATTTCAAATACCAGCAGGGTCAGACAACCATATGATCTACTATGCCAGGAATGACAAATTAAAGAGGAATGGTGTGGCATTCACCATCACAAAGAATGTTTCAAGATCTGTTCTGAAGTACAATGCTGTCAGTGATAGGATAACATCCATATGCCTACAAAGAAGACCAGTTAATACTAGTATTATTCAAATTTACACACCAACCATTGCAGCCAAAGATGAGGAAACTGAAGATTTTTAAGAACTTCTGTACTCCGAAACTGACCAAACATGCAATCAAGATGTATTAATTGTTACTGGTGATTGGAACGCAAAAGTTGGAAACAAAGAATCATCAGTAGTTGGGAAATATCGCCTTGGTTATAGAAATGACGTGGGAGATCACATGATCGAATTTTGCAAGACTAACAACTTATTGATTGCAAATACTTTTTTCCAAAAACATGAATGTTGGCTATACACGTAGACTTCACCAAATGGAATACACAGGAATCAGATTGAGTACATCTGTGGAGAGAGGTGATAGAGAAGCTCAACATCTTCAGGCAAAACAAAGCCAGCAACTGACTGTAGAACAGACTATCAATTGCTCATATGAAAGTTCAAGCTGAAGTTGAAAACAATGAAAAGAAGTCTCCAAGATCCAAAATATGACCTTGATTATATCCCATCTGAATTTAGAGACCATCCGAAGATATATTTAATGCACTGAACATCATGAGGAAAAACCAGATGAATTGTGGGATGACATCAAGAACATCATATATGAAGAAAGCCAGAGGTCATTAAAAAGGCAGGAAAGAAAGAAAAGACCAAAATGGATGTCAGAGAAACTCTGAAACTTGTTCTTGACCGGAGAGTAGTTAAAGCAAAGGGAAGAAACGAAGAGATAAAAGAGATGAACAGAAGATTTCAAAGAGCTGCTCAAGAAAACAAAATCAATTATTATAATGAAATGTGCAAAGACTTGGGAGTTAGAAAACCAAAAGGGAAGAACACACTCAAACTGAAAGAACTGAAGAAAAAATTCCAGCCTTGAGTTGCAATACTGAAAGATTCTATGGGCAAAATATTGCATGATGCAGGCAACATCAAAGGAAGATGGAAGGAATACACAGAGTCACTGTACCAAAAAGAACTGGTGAATGTTCATCCATTTCAGGAGGTGGCATATGATCAAGAACCAATGGTATTGAAGGAAGAAGTTGAAGCTGCACTGAAGGAATTGGTGAAAAACAAGGCTCCAGGAATTGATGGAACATTCATTGAGATGTTTCAACAAATGGATACATTGCTAGAGGCACTTACTTGTCTATGCCAAGAAATGTGGAAGGTAGCTACCTGTCCAACTGGAAGAGATCCATATTTGTACTCATTCCAAAGAAGGTGATTCTACAGAATGTGGAAATTATAGAACAATATCATTAATGTCACATGGAAGGAAAATCTTACTGAAGATAATTCAAAAACAGTTGCAGCAGTATATTGACAGAGAACTTCCAGAAATACAAGCTGATTTCAGAAGAGGATGTGGAATGAGGGATATCATTGCTGATGTCAGATGGATCTTGGCTGAAAGCAAAGAATACCAGAAGGATGTTTACTTGTGTTTTATTGACTATGCAAGCATTCGACTGTATGGATCATAACAAATTATGGATAGTGTGCTTGCAAAGAACAGGAATTCTGGAACACTTAATCGTGCTCATGAGGAAGCTGTACATACAGGAGGGTGTCATTCAAATAGAACAAGGCGGATAGTGCATGGTTTAAAATCAGGAAGGGAGTGTGTGTTAGGGTTGTATCCTTTCACCATACTTATTCAATTTGTATGCTAAGCAAATAATCCAAGAAGCTGGACTATATGAAGAAGAAAGTGACATCAGGATTGAGGAAGACTCATTAACCACCTGCTATGGCCACTCCTCGGAAGGAAGGTTGGGCAATCCTACTTCCGTAGTGATACTGCCTCGGAAACCCAAGGAGGGGTCGCTATGAGTCGGGTTTGACTCGACGGCACATAACAACAACAACATATGCAGATGACACAATCTTGATTGCTGAAAGTGAAGAGGACTTGAAGCACTTACTGATGAAGATTAGAGACTGCATGGTCTGACAGAGCCTAATGGAACCACTGAGACTATGGCCCCTAGCTGCCCTTCAGGTCTGGAATTGAACCCACACCTGTGGCTTCCAGCCAAACAAAAGATAGGCATATGAGCTGAACATTTACACTACGTAGATACACCCTTTGGAGAGAACAATCATGGGAGAATAGAAGGGCTGTGTATGCACAGGGAGACAGCTCAGGGGGCAGGAGTGAATGGAGGGAAGGACACAGAGAAGAAGTAACTATGGGGAAGAAGTGGGAGGGGAGCTGTTGCATTGACGTAGATTGTAGTCAATGTCATGAGACAAAGTGTATGTAAACTGCTATATGGAAAGTGAATTTAATCTCTAAAGTTCCACCCAAATCATACACACACACACACACACACACTCAAAAGATTGAAGACTACAGTCTGCAGTATGGATTACATCTTACCATAAAGAAAATGAAAATCCTCATAAACGGGCCAATAAGCAGCATCATGATAAATGGAGAAAGAATGAAGTTGTCTAAGATTTCATATTAGTTGGATCTACAATAAAACCAATGGCAGCAGCAGTCAAGAAATCAGATGACGTATTGCACTGGGCAAATCCGTTGTGTAAGACCTCTTTCAAGTGTTGAAGAGCGAAGATGTCTCTTTGAAGACTAAGGTGCACCTAACCCAAGACATAGTATTTTCAATCACCTCGTATTTATGTGAGAGCTGGACAACGAATAAGGAGGACCGAAGAAGAGTTGATGCCTTTGAGTTGCGGAATTGGCAAAGAATACTGAAAGTACCATGGACTACTAAAAGGCCTAACAAACAGATCTGTCCTGGAAGAAGTGCAACTGGAGTGCTCCTTAGAAGTGAGACTAGACAGACTTTGTCTCGCCTACTTTGGTCATGTTGTCAAGAGGGACCATTCCCTGGAGCGGCATATCATTCTTGGCAAAGTAGAGGGTCAGTGAAAAAGTAGAAGGCCCCTGATGAGACAGACTGACACAGTGGCTACAACAGTGGGTTCAGGCACGACAAGGGTTGTGAATATGGTGCAGGACCGGGTAGTGTTTCATTCTGTTTACACTGGGGTGCTATGAGTCAGAGCCAACTCGACGGCACCCAACAACAAACTGTACGAGAATACACTCCTGTCTGTCACAGCCATCCATTTGTGGTATTTTGTTAGGGAGCACTAGAGGACCAAAATAGACTGCCCGAAGTCACATGCGTTAAACAAACAAAACTCCACAAAAAAGAAACAAACAAAACAAGACAAAACTTCGCCCACATGGTGATTCAGAGCTGCCCGTGATAAAGAGAGGGCATGGGAGGTACGAACGCTTGGTTCCTAACTGAAAGGCTGGAGGATCGAGTCCACCCAGAGGTGCCCTGGAAGAAAGGCCTGGTGACACACTGCCAAGAAATGACCCACCGGAAACCCTGTGGGGCACGCCCCTCCTCTGATGCACACAGAGTAGTCAGCCATTGGGGCTTGAGTCAGTGGCAACCAGTTTGGTTTTTCTTAAGTGATAAGGAAATACATGACGCATCAGCTAATATCTTTTATTGTCAGACTTTCTTTGAGCCAACAAACATGATTTCCCATGGTTATCCAAAAGGGATAAGGCAACTTTCTTGTTTCCCATGGCTAGACTTGGTGGGCCCAAGCCTTTACAATTTCTCCATATAAAAATAAAAGTCCAAGACCAGATTATTCCTCTCTTGGTCATCAAAGCTGATTGCTTTACAGGTGCTCTGTTCAGACCAACCTTATGAAGTTAGGATCAGAGGTGTGCATCCTGCATTGAAGCCTCCCCACTTAACACAGGGTGCTTCCACCAACCACTCACGTGGCGCCATTTTCAGAAGCACAGCGTCTTTCTCCTGCATCCCACGTGGGGATATCGAAATTGATCCACAGTGATGGTACAAGGCAAACGTTTCAAACAAATCCATTTTTTAACTTAAATCCTTTAGAAACAAAAGACTGCAGAATGACTTGATATTGTTCTAAAAAATGGCATTGAACCATCTGCTTAAGAGTGGCTTATAAATACAGTCACCTGCCTGTAACACCGCAGACACGGAACACAGACTTGCTATGTGGAAAACAGAACCCATGTGTCCAAATGTCTCACTGGAAATACAGCAAAGGTAAAGGAATCAAAGGGTTGCGGGTTGTTAATAAAACTGCCTTACACAGTAACAACTGAAGACTGTAACTCTGAACTATGAAAATATACAGACAGACTGTCTACACCGTGGCACCTCCTCCCTCCCTCTGCTTTTAATGCCGATGAAACAAGGGTTAAAGTGATGAGCTTGTGCCATTGGCAAGCACACAGATGGGAAGGATGAAACAAAGCACTAAGTTAACGCACGTCCAAGAAAGGCTGCCAGCAGCGCTCCAACTAAATATCCTGTCCCCGTTGGCTCCCTCTGTCCCCTCCCGACCCCCTCACCTTCCCGCAGACACAGGAAATCAGGCTGAGAGGTTAGTGCATAATTGATGGAGAAATGC